>NW_019174377.1:614777-617492 GCF_002260705.1 Seriola dumerili | reverse complement strand
GTCGTTTTTTCACATTTTTTGCCATACTATACTATGTCGTTTCTTCACATTTTTTGCCATACTATACTATGTCTTTTTTTTTACTTTTAACGCCTTAATATGCTATGACGTCTTTGTAACTTACTATATTATGACATTTTTGGAAGTTTGAATGCCTTATTATAATAAGTCATTTTTTCAAATTTTTTGCCATACTATACTAATTTGTTTTTTCAAATGTTTTGCCATACTATACTATCTCTTTTTTTTACTTTTAACGCCTTAATATGCTATGACATCTTTGTAACTTACTATATTATAACGTTTTTGGAAGTTTGATTATTTTACTGTGTCGTTTTTTCAAATCTTTTGCCATACTATACTATGTGGTTTTTTTACTTTGAACGCCTTACTATGCTATGACATCTTTGTAACTTACTGTATTATGACGTTTTTGGAAGTTTGAATGCCATACTATACTATGTTGTTTTTTCAAATTTTTTGCCATACTATACTATGTTGTTTTTTCAAATTTTTTGCCATACTATACTATGTCTTTTTTTTTACTTTTAACGCCTTAATATGCTATGACATCTTTGTAACTTACTATATTATGACGTTTTTGGAAGTTTTCATGCCTTATTATAATAAGTCATTTTTTCAGATTTTTTGCCATACTTTACTATGTCTTTTTTTTTTACTTTAAACACCTTACTATGCTATGACATCTTTGTAACTTACTATATTATGACGTTTTTGGAAGTTTGAATGCCTTACTATAATAAGTCATTTTTTCAACGTTTTTGCCATACTATGCTATGTTGATGATGATGATGATGAAGCCACTTGGATAAGAGGCGAAACGTCTTCCACAGACAAATACAAGTCCAGTTGCCTTCGATTTAAATATGAGAGAGAGATATGCTATGTTGTTTTTTCACTTTTTTGCCATACTATACTATGTCTTTTTTTTACTTTTAACCCCTTAATATGCTATGACATCTTTGTAACTTACTATATTATGACGTTTTTGGAAGTTTGAATGCCTTATTATAATAAGTCATTTTTTCAATTTTTTTGCCATACTATACTATGTCGTTTTTTCAAATTTTTTGCCATACTATACTATGTCTTTTTTTTACTTTTAACGCCTTAATATGCTATGACATCTTTGTAACTTACTATATTATGACGTTTTTGGAAGTTTGAATGCCTTATTATAATAAGTCATTTTTTCAAATTTTTTGCCATACTATACTATGTCGTTCTTTTACTTTTAACACCTTACTTATATTGACATCTATATACCTTGCTATATTATGATGTTTTTTGACGTTATTATGCCTTATTATACCATGTTGATTTTTCACATTTTTTGCCATACTATACTATGTTGTTTTTTCAAATGTTTTGCCATACTATACTATCTCTTTTTTTTTACTTTTAACGCCTTAATATGCTATGACATCTTTGTAACTTACTATATTATGACGTTTTTGGAAGTTTTCATGCCTTATTATAATAAGTCATTTTTTCAGATTTTTTGCCATACTTTACTATGTCTTTTTTTTTTACTTTAAACACCTTACTATGCTATGACATCTTTGTAACTTACTATAGTATGATTTTTGAAGTTTTTATGCCTTATTATATCATTTTGTTTTTCCACTTTTTTGCCATACTATACTATGTCGTTTTTTCACATTTTTTGCCATACTATACTATGTCCTTTTTTCACATTTTTTGCCATACTATACTATGTCTTTTTTTTACTTTTAACGTCTTACTATGCTATGACATCTTTGTAACTTACTATATTATGACGTATTTTGAAGTTTTTATGCCTTATTATACTGTCATTTTTTCACATTTTTTGCCATACTATACTATGTCGTTTTTTCACATTTTATGCCACACTATACTATGTAGTTTATTTTTACTTTTAATGCCTTATACTATTACATCTTTATACCTTACTATGCAATGACATCTTTAATGGTTTTTTGCCTTATTATACTGTGTCATTTTTTTCAAATTTTTTGCCATGCTATACTATGTAATTTTTTCAAATTTTTTGCCATACTATACCATGTCATTTTTTTTACTTTTGAAGCCTTACCATACTATGACATCTTCTTAACTTACTATATTTTGATGTTTTTGATGGTTTTTTGCCTTATTACACCATGTTGTTTTTTCACTTTTTTGCCATACTATACTATGCATTTTTTTTTTACTTTGAACGCCTTATTATGCTATGACATCCTTGTTACTTACTATATTATGATGTTTTTGGAAGTTTGAATGCCTTATTATAATAAGTCATTTTTTCAAATTTTTTGCCATACTATACTATGTCTTTTTTTTACTTTTAACGCCTTTAATATGCTATGACAACTTTGTAACTTACTATATTATGACATTTTTGGAAGTTTGAATGCCTTATTATTATAAGTCATTTTTTCAAATTTTTTGCCATACTATACTATGTAATTTTTTCACATTTTATGCCTTACTACACTATGTCGTTTTTTTTTTACTTTTAACGCCTTACTATGCTATGACATCTTTGTAACTTACTATATTGTGACGTTTTTGGAAGTTTGAATGCCTTATTATAATAAGTCATTTTTTCAAATTTTTTGCCATATTATACTATGTCTTTTTTTTTTTACTTTTAACGCCTTACTATGCTATGACATCTTTGTAACTAACTATATTATGACATTTTTTGAA
>NW_019174377.1:312076-614752 GCF_002260705.1 Seriola dumerili | reverse complement strand
TTTTACTTTTAATGCCTTATACTATTACATCTTTATACCTTACTATGCAATGACATCTTTAATGGTTTTTTGCCTTATTATACTGTGTCATTTTTTTCAAATTTTTTGCCATGCTATACTATGTAATTTTTTCAAATTTTTTGCCATACTATACCATGTCATTTTTTTTACTTTTGAAGCCTTACAATACTATGACATCTTCTTAACTTACTATATTTTGATGTTTTTGATGGTTTTTTGCCTTATTACACCATGTTGTTTTTTCACTTTTTTGCCATACTATACTATGCATTTTTTTTTTACTTTGAACGCCTTATTATGCTATGACATCCTTGTTACTTACTATATTATGATGTTTTTGGAAGTTTGAATGCCTTATTATAATAAGTAATTTTTTCAAATTTTTTGCCATACTATACTATGTCTTTTTTTTACTTTTAACGCCTTACTATGCTATGACATCTTTGTAACTAACTATATTATGACATTTTTTGAAGTTTTTATGCCTTATTACACCATGTTGTTTTTTCACTTTTTTGCCATACTATACTATGTCATTTATTTTTACTTTTAACGCCTTACTATACTATTGCATCTTTATACTTTACTATACAATGACGTCTTTAATGGTTTTTTGCCTTATTATACTGTGTCGTTTTTTCACATTTTAAGCCATACTATACTGTGTCGTTTATTTTTACGCCTTACGCCTTACTTTACTATTACATCTTTATACCTTACTATACAATGAAGTCTTTAATGGTTTTTTGCCTTATTATACTATGATGTTTTTATCAAATTTTTTTTGCCTTACTATACTATGAGACTTTTATGCCTTACTATACTATGAGTTTTTTATGACATTTTTTTATTTCCTATACTATGACCTTTTTATAACATGTTTTGCCTTACTATACTATGATTTTATGCCTTTAATAGACAATGACATTTTTGACATTTTATACCTTTAATATACTATGATATTTTTATGAAATTCTTTGCCTTATCATGACGTTTTTATGACATAAAATATTATGACGTTTTTTTGACATTCTATGAACGTGTTTATGAGTTTTTTTTATCCCTTTTTATACTATGACTTTTTATGCCTTACTATACTATGACATTTCTCAACTTAAACATACATGTGTATCTTTTATATGTACACATATAATATGAACATATACTGAAAGGCTTTGGGATGGATATATATTTATTTTACAAATATCTATAATATAAACAGACATACCACCATACATGTTTACATTAGCTTGACTTATATGTCAATATATGATATTGTTCCAATTTCTATCAGGTTACATATGTAATTTTTACATATTTGATTACATGATTTTACTTTATTTGTATTTCATATATGGAAAATAAACACATGTACATATATTACATTTGCCTATAGGCATTCCTGAATGTAAATTCAGGTCTTATATGTTGATAAACAGTTTGGTTGATGGCATTAAAAAGCCAATCTCTTTGATTTGGAGGGGTGGCGAGGTTGTTGCGTCCCTACCAATGTTGAGACCAAACCTACACCTTTGCAATTAAGTTAAGGTTGTTGAACAGCCATGGATAAAAGAAACATAAACTGCTAGTTTCACATGGATATTTCTGTTTTTTTGACCCATCCATTTGCCCAAACTTCCTCCTGCTCTCGTCAAAATGCATAGACTTGATGTTGTCTAACAACAAAATATAAGTATGGGTCATAATAACCTGCTGTACAGACGACCTATGGACTTGTTTTTTACAGGACAGTCTCACTGGACATTGAAGTGACTCACTATCACAAAGTATTACAAGACACGTTGGCACAGCTAGTTTGCATGTTTATTTCAGTAGAAGAAATTAATTGATAGAAATAGAAGCAAAACAAGAGTCAACACTGGCATTGCTTTCCACCACTGGATACAGCTCTTGGTGAATAAAGGTATGACGTTTGATACTGAACTCAAAACATGTATTCTAGACTTGTAAGTAAACACTTGCTGTTATTTCTAACATTGGCTATGTAGCAATAGCAAATACTTATACATAGCACCTCTTTAATGTAACAAACTTAGTAAACTTAAATGAAAACAATGTTTTTTGAGTCAATATTTAGAAATCCAGAGCAAATGAGCAGCTGACATTCATCACTACATCTTGTTGTAGTGCTAGGTTAACAGATACATTTAATACAACATACAATTAAAATATGAGAATGCTATAGACAAATATACAACAACTTTGGACAGAAAACATAGCTTAGCATACACTGCTAACACAAGATATTTTTAAGATCAACACTATTTGATGTATTTTTTACAGCACAGTTCACTTCTGTGAAAGCATGATGCACAAAACAGTACATGGCCCGAGGAGTGTGAGGTAGGTCTGGCAACAAGATGTTGGGAAAAACAAGAAGAATTCATAGTACGCCAGCTCTGTCAGAATTACAGGGTACTTTTCCTCTGTAAAACACTCTTCATAGGCTACTTCCAGTCAAAGATTGTGAGGAATTTAGGAGAACTGTCATAGTACATATAATGCTGTTTTTGCAAGAGGTAGATCCATATGTCCAAACAGCGTAAATAACTACTGTATGTACATGAAGAGTCAGCATTGAAAACACAAATGACAATCATTAGAGCATTTTGGAAAATGAGTCTATGACAAAGAGAAACATCAAAATAGTTCATGGGAACTGTGTAGATCTGGCAAAAAGGAACCATTTATACAGATAAATTGATATTTCATTTCCTTAATTTAAGGATATGAAGATACATTTCATAAGGCTGTGCAAATATGAAGAACTGAAGCTCAAGCAAGTCTCAAGTTCTGTGAGGCTTTGATTGCTGACATCAGCATGCTAACATGCTCACAAATTACATTGTCAATATACTGATGCTCTGCAGGCATAATGTTTGCCATGTTCACTATCTTAGCTCATTGTATTAGCATGCTAACATTTCATAATTAGCTCAAAGAAGAAAAAGTACCTCTGAGGTTGACAGGAATTTAATTAGTTTTGCAGTTGAAAAATTAAGTGTTGTATGAATAGTCAGGGGAATCACCACAGTGATTACAAATCATTGTCTCTAGACCATGAATATCTGTACAAAAATTGAATCGTTTGGGCATATAATAAATACCGCACCATAAACTAAGAGTAGACTATATGTAAAGCACTCATTTCAAGGTTGCTTGTGAAATACCAGTGTGCACAATCTCAGTGATACCATATACAAATTATGCTCATTTAGTGGTAATAAAGCATCAGTAGTATAGGGCAGTGCAAGTCAGGAATGTATTGTGTTTGTGATGTTTTTAACACATAAGGTAAAACATCAGAAATCAGACATGAATGTCATAATGTAAAACACACACACACACACACACACACACACACACACACACACACACCCACACATACCCACACACAAAAGTCTGGATATTCATGATAATATGGGGAGTCTGGGCTAAAGTCATGAGTATTTCTTAATTTCTAAATCTGATTGCAAAGTATAATTTGATTAAGTCATCCACTGTAGGCACAACAAGTGGTGGCATCTGTGGTGTGATGATGTTGAGCCAACCTTTCACTGTGAATCAATGTGATTCCTTGACCAAAAAAAAATTTGTTTGACTGAGTTTGTTCTTGGAATATTAATATGGTCTCGTAGTAACCTCAGTGATGACAATTTAAATTAAATCTGCTTTTTGTTATTCGATCTCTCTCTCATGTCCATGGAAATAATGGTAGTAAGCAGAAAGGGGGCAGCTCTGCAGCTGGATTGAAACAGTTTTGAACCCAGTACCACATGTCAGTCACCAATTAGAGTCATATTAGTAAAATCTACACAGTAATTGTCTTTAATCTGTGGTCCAAATCTCACGTGCATGATGATCCGACAATGGAAACAAATTAAGGAGCAGAACAAAGCAGAGAACAACAAGACCACAAGATTGAAATCTTCTACATTTGTCAGTAAAACTTGGTTTGGGAGTGAAAACTGACCACAGAAAAGGGGCTACATTTCAATACAGGCTCGACCAGTTGGCTATATTCACCTCGTTTCTACTGACTTCCAGTAACACATAAAAGAAGCAATTACAAAGCTTTGGTCAAATTTCAAGAGAGAAATCCAATGATCTCAGATTAAGAACAGGCTGTCAGTCACATGTTGAAACATGGGAAACATTTCTCTCAGGAAGGAGTCCACCGCTGAGAGTGCTGACTAACACAGCGGCCCTGTCAAATAAGGATGGGTCACACAGCCTCACCATCCATATAGTATGAAAGTCAAAATATCCTTGTGGTTTTACTGTGAATATGAAGGCTGTGACGTTTCCAGACCACTGTGAGAATAGCCAAAAATGAGTCACAGTCACAGAGCAGGGCACCATGGAGGCTCAGAGTACTGCCATTTCATGGCTGTATGTGCTTATATATCATTAACCTGAAAGAGAAGAAATATTTGCATTTTGCAGATTTAAAATAAAATAAAATTTGAGAAGAGAAGAGAAGGCACCCCATTTCATTAGTGGACAACCATAGAGTCTAAAAGCATTTGCGGCATGTTGGGAAACAGCCTATTCCTCTCATTGTTGGGATTGGGCGCTGGTGCAACTGAGCAACTCTTTTGACCTCCACCAACCACACCCATTAGTGATTCTGTTTTCTCAGAGCACACTAAAGAAAAGTTCATATGGTAAAAACAATTCCTGTGAGGAATGCAATACATAAGTATGATGCTGACCTGTTTGCGTACATCTGTGCATCTGTGGTAGGTACACATGTAGAAAGTATATAGTGCATGTGTATTAGTAGCTACATTGTGTTTAAAGAATTCACAGATTTCTGACAACACCAACTTTTAGGGCTCACTAAGGAAGCTCTGCTCATTTATTTATACAAGAGAAAGGCAAGGGTAGATTGTTACTTCACTGTTGGACCGTCTCATTCTGTCTCAGTATATTTTCTGTGCCATTGAATAAAGTGAACTCAGTTTTCTACAAAAACTTTGCTGTATTCAGACACACACACACACCTCAGTTAGACCACACTTTTCAGCCACAATCCCAGCCTCTCTCTCCTTTCTGTACATATAAACTGAAAAAAATTGCCCAAATTATCCAGGACATTATTTCAGGACAGATATGTTGCTGTTGAGTGCAGCTCTAAGGTAACTGTACCCGTCTGATGACCACTAACAAAATGTTACCTCCATCGTTTCGGGCCGACCTTTGGGTGACCTGACCCTTCATGCTATGTTTGATAGCTGCAGGAGACAGGAAATGATGAAGTAGTACAAGTATAAGCATCACAACACAATAAGGACTGTACACAGGCCTCAGGGATCAGAAAGCAGCGTGTTGCAGCTTGATGTGTGTATTCTACATTAAAGTTTTAACAACCATTTTAGAGTGTCTGTTTTCCTTCACAGATGAAGCTTTGTACTCTTGTAACGTGAAGACATCTCATGCTGTGGTATAAATTTGACCCTTGAAAAACAAATATTTTCCTGTCACAGAGACTTTTAGAACTGGATTTCCTCCAAATAAAAGTGAAGACAGCTTGTGGGTCAGAGTGTTACCACATATGACGATGCTGACAGTGACGGATGGGAACAAAGCCTTTCCCAAGAAAAAAAGCACCCTGACCTCCTAATAGAGATTATTTGTTTTCAGGCATGAAGTCATGTACCAAACAGTGTGGTATAATCTATAAAATCTACTAACTCCATATCTGCTCTGATAATTATGTGCTAAATATAAAGCCAGTTAGCTTAACATAAAGGCTTGAAACAAGGGGAGATAGCCTGGCTCTGTCCAAAAGCGTATTTCCTAAAATGTCAAAATATTGCTTTAGACACTGGACAGGAATGCCATTTTGGAAGAAAGAGGCGATTCTTCACTGATGGCTGTAGGATTGTTTTCCCTCTCGCAGGAGGTGAGAGTGTGGGGTCAGCAGTGGTACAGCGCCCCACAGCTGGTAGAGATCCTGTCTGCTGCTATATGACAGGGTTGGAATTCAACCAGGAGTATCCCTGTAGGCAAAGCAGGTTTATTTGTGTAGCGGCTTTTAAACAGAGAAAAGATTGAAAGACAGTTACACAAGGCATAAAAATACATTAAAACAACACTTAGAAGAGCATCAGGAAGGAGAAGAAAATAAAATACAGTATAGATTGAAATCAAATAAAAATAGATAAAACAAGGTGTGTGTAGCTCCCCTGAGCACCCAGCTGCACCAAGAACATAACCAATGTTTTGTCTGTGGATATCGGAGGTATAATATCTTCCATCCATAATACTTTAACATATAGATGTCAAACAAAGTGGAGTGTCCTAAACCAACCATATCGTACATACTATACTGTGTTACCCGAAGGTTTGTGACCACCTTGAACATAAACAAACCTCACAATCTGTGCGGCTGTAGAGCTACTCCTTGTCAAAACTCATGTTGATCAATTTGACAAATAAAGAAAGTATGTTTTACACTGTAATGGTTGAGTGAACCCTGTAACTCAATAGCTTGGTTTGAGGACTTTTGATAAAAACGCCAACATTCTCAAAACCATATAATTTGTATACATAAAAAAGTGGGAATTCTGAAATACCTCCTGCCTACTGCACAGTTGTTTTTCTAGACCCGACAGCGTTTTGCACAGGCTGTATGTAATTCACTGGGTGTTTCAAACAGAACATGTCACTTAGACCTTAGTACTGTCTGTGAGTTCATTATCCATAAGTGACTATGAGCCTATGCTTTCAGCTGCCAGGGACAGCACACAGGGGCAAGGCAGCAAACTTACCGGCACAGAAAAATGCTGCCAGTTTTTGTTTCTCGTAGCACTGCAAGGGCAGAGAAGAATAAACTAGAGTGGCACTCAGTAGAGTGCATTCCTCCACCAAGGCCAAACAATCCTACACGTCTGTCAGGCCCCTGATATCATCTGGATCTGCACCAAATTATACAAAGCCTTATAGATCTCAACACCATGACGATGTGCAACTTTTTTTTTTTTTTTTTACATCAAGAGCCATACATTATTTCCTGAGAAACTGACAAAAATATCTAAATGACCCAGTGATGACTTTGTGTGGGAGGTCTGAATGATTAATCCTCAACTTCTGCCAACCTCTGCCAATTTCCCTCCTATCTCCCTATCTCGCAATGTTAAGGAATGTGATAAAAGAAATTCCTGGATCAGACTCTTCAACTGGATCAGCACCAAAATCTAATGGGCATATCCCTGGCCCATGCCTCATTCCTCCACCAGGTTTGGTCCAAATCAGTCCATTATTTTTTTACATTTACATTACAATGTATTTACTCATATGGCAGATGCTTTTATCCAATGAAGGAGAACTGCACTTTTTTTGTGTGATTCTGCTGATAAACAAACAAACCAACAAACATGGGTGAAAAACACAGCCTCTAAGGTAATGAGAAGTTGGAGTGCAACAGCCCACACAGCACAGTGTACTGTAATACAATGCTTAATATGTGATAATACCAGATATCTTTTTAAAGAGCTGAAGGGGCTGTGGCAGCTTTAATTTGAGTGTTAACATTCACATCAGAAGAACAGTTTAACAAATGTAGTAATTTTTTATTCCAATTTTAGGAAGCTAAAAATGGGTTAAAATAGAGTTAAATAAAGTCATCATAGTCAATATTTGGTGGCAAACGCTTTTTAGTCAGTGACCAACTGAAGCCTGCAGACCACAGACTTTGCAGGTTTCAGGGGCTTTTTGTTCACAGTCTCCTCTTCATTGAAACCCATGTTCAATCAGTTTGAGGTCAAGTGACTGACTTTCTCAAAACTATGCTAGTAGGATCAACCCCAGAACCCTATGGTGTTATTGTCATGCTGCATCAGCCTCAAATTTAGGAAATGGCTATGAAAGGTTGTACATATTTAATCTTTATCAATAGTGAATATTGATCTCTAAGCCCTCAAACACCAATAAAGCTAAAACTCACAACTTTAACCAGCACTAAGGTGCTGGAGTGCAGAGACAAACAGAAAAAATCAATCTTGATAATACATTGACTGTATATGCATGTATTTCCAGTTACACACAGTTAAAGCCTTAAGCTGCTCTGTTTGCCATATGGCCCAGTCTTACTGTTATGATTATTTTTTCACATTGGGGTGCAGTAGATTGATATTACTGTTGAAATGGGAAAAAACAATCTCTGCACATGAGAAATGAGATTCTTCACAAGCTGCATGCTCCAGTTTTTACACAACTGCAGGAGTCAGTCTCCTCCTGTCAGTTTGGGGGAGAGGAGAGAAAAGTGTGAAAAGACTAGAAAACAGCTGCAATGAGCACAAGGAATTACAATCAACTCGGGAGACTTGTCATAGAGAGTAAAATAATCCATTTTTGTGGCTCTTTTTTTCTTTACGTAGCAGTTTAGCTCCTAACAATACAGTGTACAGCTGGCTTCAGTGTGAAACTACAGTATCTAAAAGTCTGCCAGTAAATTATCATTAACACTGATACAGTATCACTGTGAAAACAAACATTTACATACATAAATTTGCATTGACTTAACAGATTGCCATTCTGGTATATCCTGTGTGTATGACAAGGTATTTTTCTGCAGGAAACACAAGCTTAAGATGGTGCAGACAGTAGTTTAATACACAACTATAACAAACTTCAATCACAAGATGTGTGCTGCCTTCAAATGTGAAATCTTGAAATCTTATTTTTGTATTTCCAATGTCTTTAGAGTTCCTGTGAGGATTCAGAAGAGCCTGTCACATCGTCTCAGACAGCTGAAGATGAAGGACACGTGAGCCTATTAAATGTTAAAGGTTGTTGCTTCACCTAAAAGTAAAAACTTGTTGAATATCTTTAGTAATTTTGGTCTAATGACTAATATCACTTCATCATTTCTGTGTAAGACACAGTTAAGTAGGCTGATATGTCATAATGTCTGTGACCTCTGTGACCTCTGTGTTCACGAGAGTCTGGAAGAATCATTAAATTCCTGTAACCTGCACTACGACCAAAGCTGGGAACAAAAACATGCAAAACAAAGAGTCAATCCCAAACTTTCCTCCACCCATCGCTACTGATAAAAATTACGGTTCATCACTTTAATACTGACTAGCTCAAAGAACTGTTCTCTGTTCTTTTTCAGATTCACAGTCTTTCAGTTGTGGTATGTGTTCCCTGTTGTCCGGAGCATGGAACAAGCCTACTGCACACAGGCCAAGGGGTCCATGGGTTCAGGGGCCTCCTGGTCTGGAGCCTCTGTTTGAAGTGATTGCTAACATTTTTTGTTGAAAAATCAGACAATGGCAAAGATATACAGAAACCACCACTAAGAGCCTAAAAATGACCACGAAGAGATGCAAAACAACTAAGAGGGGATTTAAAACTACCACAAAGCAACACAAGACCAGTCCAGTATGACACAATACAACCCCAAAGAGACACAAATGACTACAAAGCTACTCAGACGGGCCACAAAGAAAACCAGAAAAAGACAATATGACCTCGAAGAGAATCTACAAAGACATCCAAAATGATCGTAAAGAGACACAAAACAACCACAAAGGGATGCAAAAAATGACAAAAAAGACTCAAAACGACCACACAGAGAAACAAATGACCTCAAAGAGACACAAATGAAATCAAAAAGATGCAAAACGACTACAAGCAAAGCATTTCGTGGTTTGGAGTCTCTTTCAGTCTGTGGCGCTTACCCCCATGTAGGAGGGCTGGGAGACCTATTGCATGTCTCTGCCCAGGGTAGGTGAAGCAGGAGGTGACAACTGGCAGAAACATGATTTACCTGCATTCTTGTGCTGCTCAGAGGATCAGATTGCAGCTTCTAAACATGAGGTGGAACAATCTAGAAATGGTGAGCCCTTGTCTATGAGCCGTGTGTTTGTGTGTGTTGTTTCCTCTTGAAGATCATAAGACAGATGACCCATAAAAGTATGAAGTATAATTAATTCCACACAAAGCTTAAAACAGTTGCAAGATCACAGGCCTATATTTTCACAGCTGGTTATCGAATTTTAATTAAATTTATTGCCGTTTTCAAGAATAAAACAGGGATGAAAGGGGTGAACGTGAACAAAAGCAAAACTTAAAGGGGTCAGTGGGATGTAGAGTTCTTCTCAAACCCAATAACTTTCCTTCCTGTCCTTCTGTTAATGCTTTGTTTTTTTATTATAACGATAAACTGTTCTCAGGGAAAAATGTGTTTGTTTTTTTTTTATTCAAATGAACTTAGTGATGATGTGATCAGCTTTACTTCATTACTCATAGAGATAATCCAGATTCCTTCCACAGAAAAGATAAGTCATACAGCAGCACAAAATCCATCACACTAAAAGACTAAAACCTAGCAGGTAACAACTAGTTTTACCACCTGATGTCTCATCTATTACAATGTTCAGAAGTACTTTCTTCATATTTGGCTTTTTGCAGAAATGTCACAAATAGGAGAATCATTGGCAAAGTGTTTATTTTAATCCTTTTAAAATGACACAAAATAGACCATGTATGGAAAATAAAACGTCTCTCATTTCCATAATTAATATAAGGACCTCAGAAACCCACATCAGATGTACGAGTTGGCTACTACCTTCACTGATGTTATTCATCTCATAGTTCAAAGCAAATATGAATATTTCCCTTTCAGTTTGGTAACATTTGGTAACCCTAATCTTAATCCTTTTGGCCACGGTCCTACGTGTGAAAGTCAAGACGGCTGCTGTGCTAATGCACTTCAACAACTACCAGGCTGCTGCGTGCGTTTCCACATGCATCTCATCCATAAACTGAAAAAGACCGTTTTAATTTCATGACAATGCACGGACATGGGAAAACAAATGGAGAAAAAAAAAAACTCTTATTAAAAGCAGATAAAAAAGTATAATTCAGTGACCAAGTGAATGGAAATAAAAACCCAAAACATGTTCACCTTTGTATGAAAATGAGCACACGGCCAGAGGACGTCAACTGCTAGTTCACCGGCTCTTATTAAAATTGAATTGACATGCAAGCTTACACAGTATACAACAGCTTTATGCTCTGATTATATCGTTGTTGAAATTTGGTTCAGAGAAGTTATTTCTTTCAATTTTGTCCAACTGAAAACTTTTCACAAGCACAGACAAAGTTCATCCAATGATCAATTTCTTAAAATCATTTTACATTTGTATTTTGGCTCTGATTAGGCAGTTCACTCACCTACAGCCTCATGTGAACAGACTCAGTGCCAGCTGCAGCCCGGTGGGACATCACACTCACAAAATTCACTTCAGTAACTCTGTGTTGAGCTATCGATATAAGTAGAGGTTTGGCAGCAGCTACAACCACATACAGTCAGTAAAGGGACAAAAAGAAAAAGCGGCCGGCCTCAAAGAAGTGCTGCAGACAAATAACACGGTACCATACCAGTATAGCAACACATTGAATCAGTGTTTAAAAAAAAGTTACAAAAACGCTTTCCTATAAAAATATATTGTTAAATATACAAGACATGCATGTTAGAAATATATGACGGACCAAACACAACACAAAACAACTTATTTCCACAAGCAAAAAAAACAAACAAAACAAGTTAACCCTGTATTATCAGCATTAAATGTTCAACTTTTGTTGTTAAAATAAGTTCAAGTTTCTTTTTTTTATTGTTTAAACACTTCATTGTTCAAATGGGCAAATTATGCTAAAAAAAAAAAAAACATTAGAGAAACAGGATTAAATTGAGGTTTGATTTTTTTTATCAGTTTTCTCCAGCACAAAAAGGATTTGTTGATTAATCGATGAGTCGATTGATAGAAAAACAGTAAAAATGTTTAAAAAGTCGCAACCTAAAATTTTGAGGTTTTGGTTTCAGTATCAATATCATGTAACATCCATTTCATTATTGTGTAATAAACCGAATTGTTTAAAAAAATAATCAACCAAATATCTTTCTTTTCTTTTCTGTTACTGTAAAGATCAGATGCAGTGCTACGTCTGCAACGTATGACTGTTGGGATTAAAACTAGGAAATGAGTCACTTAAAAAGTGACTTATCAGTGCATGTATCTTTTATTTATTTTTTTTTATTTTAACTTGTTTACTACATAGACTTTTCTTGACTGGCAGTGGAGTGCTACGACTTACAGCTGTGGAAAAGTTAAAAACACAACTTTTAACTCTAAGCCACAGAGTGTCGCATTTCAAACAAATTCTCTAAAGCCATAAAGTACAACAGCTGGAGCTGCGCAGTACTGCTGGTTTGGAAAATAAAGAAAAAAACAAGGACATGATGTGTTTGTTGGTTGCCGTGTTGATCGATTGTCGACACCAATTTAGGGATAACAGGGCTCATTTGTTACTCTTATTGATTCCTCCATCATTTCTTACATAAACCACTATAGATATGTTGCGAGGCTCTCGACATGACAGCACAGATCCGATGCACACCGTACCAATACGATTCACAATCACAGCGAAATACAACTCTACACCACAGTCATGTGCTATCAGGACTCAAAACTGAAAAGCATACTTGTCTAAAGTCACTAAAATGTTAGCAAAAAAAAGTACAGATAAACCAAATATATATATATATTCCATAATATCCACTTTTAAAACATTTGTATTCAAAATACATTATTTTTTTTCAAGTCAAACCTATGAAATTGTCTTTGGTCAAGAAAAATATCTTAAAAACTACAGGCTATCAATGTTATTGTACAGGAATGAAACAAAAATGTACTCGAGATCATGTAACTGATCAAAAGGGGGGAGACTGATACCAAGTATCTAATCATTTTACATTTGGAGTGCTCCAAATATTTAAAGTGCTTCTGCATTATTCCCTCAGCATTTAATGTGAAAGAAACATCCATCATAGTAAGGCAGATTGGTTTCATCGACTTAACTGTACTCTGAAAATATATATCCATTTGTTCAGAGGAGAAAGGACACCAAGAATGGAGAGAGATATAAGTGTACTCGGGCACAAGTAGAGGACGATCCCCCAGAATGATGATTATCAATCAACGCCAAAGAGAGATGTCAGAGCAAAATGTTAAAAGATTGTGAGAGTATCATCACAGCTGTTGATATAAAACTGGGTGAATAAAAAAAATAGCAGCCTATTCACACTCCATCTAATGATGCCTTTTTCATACAGCTGGAGACTCAAGAGAGGACGTAAGTTAAGACAAGGAAAGAGTGTCTTTATAAGGGACCTGCAGTGGAGGGGGTGTGGGGGTGATGAGGGCGACACGAGGAGAGATCCTGGAAAAGCTCACAATCCATCCACTTCCCGTTTGCTGTAGTGGAGTCATGATGTCTGGAGGTCAGGGTGTATCAGTTGCTCTTCTCCTGAACATGCAGCAGCTGTTCTCGGTGGGACAAATTCCCGGGGCTCCTTTAAGACACCAGCATGTCACTATGGTGCTCTTTGTGGTGTACTGTCACCTGCTGGTATGGTCGTCTCAGGCCACACCTGCCCGTCCTGGTTAGGAGGTTTTCCCCACTATCGGGTTGTCCCTGAAACAGGAAGGATAAGGTGCAGCTACGTTCACATCACATTTACAAATAAAAAGTTACACATTCAAAGTCATGCACCACATACGGATTGAAAATTAATCCATAAAAAGTTTGATCAAGCAATACGCACAAACACGCGTTACATATGTATTACATTACCAATGTAACACATAGTAACAGCAGTGCAGACTTACAGGCTGCCGTACTGCGCTGTGGTGTCGTTCCTGATGTTGTGCTGCATCTGAAGTTCCTCCATGACGTTGCGGAGCTGTTTGAGTGTCTGAAAGGTCTCTTTGGGTTCCTGAATGGTGAACTTGGAGTATTCCTCCTGCTCCCGCTGAGGGCCCTGGTACACCGCCATGCTGGCACATGCATCTATGCAGAGGACAAATATCATTAGACAGTGCAGCTGAAGGGTCGGGTTGTGCTCAATCAGAACTAGTTCAGACACTCGTTTTGTGTGCAAAGTTTGAATTGTCGGGTTTGAAAATTTACAGAAATGGTGAGACACTGTCGCCTCTAATCCAACGCCTCTAACACTCTTAAATTAAACAGCGAGAAAACATGACATCAGATGAACACTGTAGGCACTGTAGCCATTGTCTCCCAGTTTTAGCGAAGTGAATTAATTAGACAAGTTAACATAAGTCAGTTCTGTAATATAACCATCTTCAAATCTTGACTGTTTTGCTGAACTTTTGCCTTTAGTCTGATCTTCATGGACCCCAGGAAGAATAGCTGCTATGATTTAGCAGCTAATGGGGATCCAAACAAACATATAAGCAAACTTCAGTAAGAGACACCCACTCAGTTGGATTGAGATCAGGTGACTGTTTTTGCCTGTCAAGAGTATTCAAATACAAAATGGAAAGACTATGTATAAAAGGGCTATTCGCCCAACATAGATGTGTTGGATGAATAGCCTGAAGGTCGGCACTGTCTTTTTTGAATTAGCAGTTGAAACAATGACACACATGTCATGTCATGTCATGTCTGTTTCACAAGGTCTACTTAAGTGTAGATATATGGTCACGCATGTAATGTATAAATCATTAATACAGATCATTATCTCTAACAATGACGCAATGTTCCAGGAATCCAATAATGCTCTGGAGCAGTTTTTCTAACATTTGAGTGTAATCATCAAAACCTGCTAATAAACAGACTCAGTACTTTATGAACAGGCACTGACCCTCCATGTCCTGGAGTTTGGTATCGTTTGAAGAAAGAAGGGAGAAAATTCTCTCTGTTTCCCGGTCACAGTCTATGTCAAGCTGCAGGTTGGCCAGCATGGTGCTGAAACAGGAGAGAAGAGAAGTGAAGGAAAAATTCTGAGCAGGAATGAATAACAGAGAGAACAATGCAGTGGAATCCGCCTGTATGGATCAATCAAAAAGCTTGGAACAGAATCATTCCTATAAAAATGTTGTTTATTCTATATTTATTCTATACTATGCACTTTGCTAGTTAGTGTATGACACAAAACAATTAAATTAATTGGATATTTATTGGGGTAAAAATCAAAAAGGCCACATGCCTGTCTCCAAAGTAGCGAGGGCCTAATGAGCATTTTCTGATTATTTTATGTTGTAGTACAAAACTGTACTCAAACAATCATAAAATAAAGCTTGCTTTATTTCCTACAAAAGGTCCCTGAAAGAGTTCCAGCAGTGGAAAAGGGAGAATTTTTCAAACATTTCAAACTTAAAGAAATTGCTGTGTTGACATGGTAGTTCTTAGGTTTTCATGTGTCGATCCACAACTAAAAAAAAAACCAATCTGTTTATGGCAACAGACGGCGAGTGTTTTGCAGCTGCTGTAAAATAGCCCACCAACTTTGTCAATTTGCCATTTTTGAGTTGAGTGTTTTCAAATCTGCTCTTTCCACACAACGTGACTGTTTTCATTCCCCACAGCTCTACTCTTGGACCGAGCACCTACAAGATTGGTCAAATTTACCACCAGTGGCAGGGTTTCAAAACGGCAGTGAACGATTTTATGAAGTGTTTATTGTGATCTGCAACACATGCGCCACGAAAGAGCAGCAAGAATACTGAATACTTTATAGATGCTATACTTCTTTTCCTGCTGGTGGTGATGATGACGATGATGACAATGCAGAGGAAAGACTCACGCTGTGCAGGGCTTGCAGCCTGGTGCGTTGTTACTCTGGTTTTTGCAGCACTGCCAGGCTCCACTGGTGAAATTTGATGGATGGAAGGTGGCTAGGCGTCCCTCATTGCAGCGACTGACCTGGCCTAGGACCTCCAACCACTCACTGGCCTCTACACAGTTTCCTGCTTGCACGTACAGAGGCTTCTCAGAGTGGACCACCTGAAACATCTGACACGAGAGAGAGAGCAAAGAAGTTTTTTTTCCCCCCACTCTGTTAAAGATATCATTTCCAGGTAATTTCCACAACACTTTTACAATCTCATGTAAAATAGTAACAAACAGGTTGGAGCTGCCCTCAGACCACTGATGACTTTAACATTTCACCTGCAACAACCTGAGAGCAATTTTGTTTCACATTAAAGTGACAAACAACTTACTCGTCTGCTGACGTCAAAAGTTTGAAACCACTTACACTCATTTAGCAGATGTCAGCGAACGCTCACAAGACTATCAATATAATATTTCATCATTTGTTTATTTTAACTTCAGGAAATTGTTCTAAGGCTAAAATTTCTATTACAAGGGGGCCAGATTTTAGAAGTGATGACTGAGCATCTGAGGGGAATTGGCTTACATTTTTGCGGTTAAAGGCACTTTCATCCAGTTTCTCCACCGCCTGGATATTTTTGACATTGATGGTGCAGAGGGCCTCTTTCCCTGGAAAGCAGAAGTTATTCCGTCAAGTTTATGTCAAGAATAATACACAGGACTGTCAGAAGTATCAATGAGCTATATTTTAGCCTGCTGTTTGGTGTTAAACACAAATTACACTATGTAAAGAAGGTGTATGTGAAGGTCAACACCTTTCAATATTTTAATAGTACATGCATTTGTTTTCCTGAGAATAATAACATTAATTACTGTTGAAATGAACATTGCCAGGTGCCTCCCATGATAAATGTTTATGCTAGCAGTACACTAGCATAGTATGTCATTAAGTGATGGGTCAGACCCATGTGCACCCTTCAAACATCCCACTTCTTATGGTGGCTTCTCCTGAGAGCATCTGGACTGTTTTTGATTTCATACACTTAATTGTTTGTATTCATTCTTTATCTTTTCTAGAATTTGTGTGCGTTTGTTGCAAGTAGTGACACAAGTTCCTCCAGATATATCTTGACACCACAAGTCATAATCAAATACAGAAAATTACTCTAATTTATCATCACACATCACTCTTCACCATTTCCTGAAATCCCGTGAGAGGATTTTATTTACTTTAAAAAGCACTCCTAACTTAAGTATGTGTGATAGTGACCCAAATGTCATCAATCAGTTAAGGCAGAGTAAACACAGTTAACCGACTTGTGACCTTGGGGGGTGGTACTGAGGAGCAGTTTCCATCACAACTAATTTGGTCATAAGTTTGAGTATTTTGTGAATTAATTAAACTTTATCAATATTTTCTGTTACTTTTAATAGGCACGTAAAACATGATATTATGAACATCTTAACTTTTAGCATTAAATCAAACCAATAAATTGGCACCTTCACTATATGTAGGATTGGAAAAGTCTTTAGTAATGGAAGTGTTACAAATAATACTGTGATAGAAAACAGCACAAAGTCATCTCCTGTTAGTTTTATCTTATATTACACTACAAGTTTTGATGAAAAATGTATTTGGTTGGAGTAATTAAATGATAGATACTGGTCTCACCTTTATGTTTGTGGTAGGAGAGCTCCCTGCTGGTCACTCTGAGCCATCTTTTTTTGAAGTTTTTCTTTCCAAGGCGTTTTCTCCCCTGGGTCCGTTTCTGTACTTCCCTGTAGGTATATACACAAGATTGAGGCTCAAAAACTTTATTTTCAGCATTTTCTTTTTGTTATGTTTAAAAAAAAAAAAAAAAAAAAACTTTGATGACTGTGGATAAGAAAAAAAAAATCTGATCTGACTTAAAAATGCTGGAACAAGGCTCCAGTTACAATGGAAAATCTGATCTGATTCAAAGCTTAAAGCAACAACGTTTGTTACAGTTTCATGGTCATTTTATGTCTTGAGAAAATTTGTCAATCAATGCCTGAGTCTAAACTGAATATTGGAAAATCTAAGATCCAGCACTTTTGCTTCACCCATACTAAGTAGAACACTATAATTCTTTTTTTTAATGTGCCTATTGCAACTCTTTTAGTATCTCATGTTCACTCTGATAGATTATTTACTGTAGCTCAGGGAAACTGTTAAGGCTGTATAGGCTGGGTTTCATACTTTACAACAATGACTGCCCTCTTCTGAAGAGAGAAAAATTTGCCTAAACTTCCGGCCAGCTAGTGTTTCTGCCTCACTATTCAGTCTATTTTACTACAGGTGGCAAACTCACTGCTTTCTCATCTGCTCTGTATGAGGCCATTACAATGTCTGCCTGGTTAAAGTCTGTTAAAGCA
This sequence comes from Seriola dumerili, assembly GCF_002260705.1. NCBI lineage: Eukaryota > Metazoa > Chordata > Actinopteri > Carangiformes > Carangidae > Seriola > Seriola dumerili. The sequence continues at coordinate 596,656 of NW_019174377.1, read as the reverse complement.
CTTCAGACACGGTCACAATAAAAGCAGACCGCTTCAATTTTGTAGGGAAGAATGGTTAAAGAAGAAACATGACCTTTCCTCCTTAGGCTCCTAATGAACACTCACCCCTCCTTGAGAACCCAGGCATCCTCCAGCCCACTAGACTCCTTGCTGACGTTGGAGGAGATCTCATCCAGAAACTGGAAAACAGAATCGACATCGATATCAGTGCTACCCATTCGAAATGATGAACAAATACAGAAACATTCAGATTTTGCAGACCTTTGAGTATATCAGCAAGTACCTTTTTAACTTTCTCGATACACTTGTCCTCTTGGAATGATTTGAAGAAGTCATACATGTAGGTTTCTTTGAAACTAGACTGAAAAGAGACATGTGACAGGTATAAAAATTTTTTATTTAACTACAACATAATCAAAAACATCAAGTCCTAGTCGTTACCTACTCGTTACCCCAGTATTTTTAACATTATTCAGCATTCTTCTAAACAAAAAATTACACTTTGCTCAGACCAGACTAAAGTCTCCTCATCATGAGAAGAACGATAAGAAGGACTCTTCATCCTTCTTATCATTCTCACTGTTATATAGCTACTGTTAATCTTACCAGTTTTTTTGACAAACTACCCCAGCTGCCCAGAGTCTGGATGGTTTTTGAGATGAGTGTGAGTGTTCGGGAAATCTCAGGATCCTAAAATTGAAGAAAATATGCAATAAACAGCAATGTATAAGTCAAGTGTGAATTTGGTCTGTTGTGTTGCCAGGGGCCATGCACTTACAGGATGATGGGAGCGGAGCTGGAAGGAGTGTGGAGAGAGAACAGCAACAGCGAAGAACCGCAGGAACACAAAGCTGCTAACAGCTGAGTACTGAACATGAGGGTCAGCTGTCAAGAGAAAGAGAACAAGAAATAAGCAAGTGTCTCAAAGCATTCGGAAAAACTGTGCGACCAGAGTGTGACCTTTATTACCATCAGCTTACTATGAATGTTTCTGTCATGACTATTCAGGGAGAGCACAGAAAAAAAAAAAAAAACTACTAAAGATGAAACTCCTGTTAAACTTTGGCTCCACCTTGTGGTAGACATATATACTAACACATGAACAGACTGTAAAAGCTCAGTCATTTTATCTGTTAAAAGACTTATATAAGGTATAAACACTAAATAATGCAGCACAAAGTGAAATAAAAACATCAGAAAATGAATATGAATATATAGAGACTGAAATGAGTCAATAAATTGTAAAATAATTTGGAACAATAAACTGGTGAACTGTCTCAGAGGAATAGAAATATAGAGACAACACATTTATTAGTAAATTGATGACAGATATACACAGATTTTTTTATATGCACATGTGTCTGGATGGGTTTTTTTTAGATGCCTGGATTGTCATTTCTCTGACTAAGTGGCTGCAAAGACACAACAGTCTCTCATACAGGCTCTTGCTTTTACCTGGGAAACGTTTGCAGGCCAATTGTCTCAGTGACCTGAAGACGTCACACATGAGTGTGGGACAGCTGGAACTGGACTGGGTGATGGAGGAAAAGACCTTATGGACATAACCCTGTAGATTCTCCTGCAGAGTTTACAAGAACATTGGTTCTAATTACTCTACATATAGAAACAGACAAACATCTTAAAATAAAGACAAAATAAAGACAGAAATTTTGTTTCATGAGACATAGACAGTATGTTATTAGCCTGTGTGTAGACAGGTTTGTAAGAGACGTGTACATTTACCTTGTTGACCTCTACGTTGTCACCTTCCTTTAGTTTAATAGGGTCTATCTCACATGTTTTGTTGGATTCACAAATCTATGTAAGGTTAAAGGAAAAAACAACAACAACAAAGAATTAGGTTCAGGCCAAATGTAGTAATGAGAGATGAAGACCGAGAGTTTGCATTCAGAATTTAGAATTAAATACTCCATTTAATAAAGATAGAATGAAAAATAAAAGACTAAATATGAAGACAACCAAACATACAATATGGCATATGGTTAGACCATCAAAAAGCCAAAAAAAATATGACTGATCAAAAAAATTACAATTTCATTATAGTAATGCTATGTAGTTGAAATTATAGAAAAACAGTTTCAACAAATGGTTTATGCAGTAGCCTGGAAAAACTCCAAACCTACCAATTACATCTGCACATCTGCTTGCTTACAGTGGAAAGTGGAGTTTTCCATATTGACCTCAGTGACTCATGCCTATTCTGGATATGTGTATGTATGTATGTGTGTGTGTGTGTGTGTGTGTGAGTGTGTGTGTGTGTATGTGTGTGTGTGTGTCCTTGTTAGTAATCTTAGTCATACCTCATCTATTACAGGCTTCAGGGTAACTGCCAGGTAATTCTTTCCCACAATCTTCATCATGTCATCAATGCAGCGTGTTGCCAGTGAGTTGCCACGGAATATAGTGTTAGCCTCCCTGTATGGGCACAAAAATATCAACCAGATATTAAAACCATTTTTGACCACAAAAAGAAACATCATTCATTTAACATCATTTCACAGATTTTTTTTTTATATTGTCATAGTTTTGAAACAAATGAGGTAATCCTCATTAAAGTACTCCTGGTGTTTCAGTATTCAAAGTTTTGACAGTCCAGCCCTTCTTAAAAAAAATCTGTGTTTTTATGACCTTGGTCTTATTTTTGTTGTTATGGCCATCATTCCCTCCACAGCTTTTAGTGTCCAGGTAAGGCATTTTATCTACATACTAAGCTTTACAAGTTTATTAAAGTTAAAATAAAGGTAAGATGAGAATCCATCTTTAAATGTCTATTAATTTCCAGCGCTGTTTCCTGTTTTCTAACTTAATTTTTGTTCATGATGGCAGAAACTAATAAAAGTCACATACACAGGTTGTCAAAAAAGGAACTTAGCTTAAAGCTTTTAAAAAAATAAGAGAAGTAACAATGTGGTCATGACATCTATCTGTACATGTGTCTGCTTACATACCAGTGTGTACCTGTACTGTGTGTTATGAATGTGTGAGGACTCACTGAGTGTTGTCCAGCTCTAGCGCTGCCACAGCAGAGACAAAAGGCACAAAGCGATTGTGGTGGAGCAGCAGTCGAACCACAGGCAGAACAGCCTCATACCGCTCTCTGTAGATGTCCCCCAAGATGTGTGCTGCTGACGCTGAGATGGGCTGAAGGAGGCAAAGAGAGCAGAAAGTGCGAGGGTGAAAAGGGGAAATGCAACAATTGAAGAGAGAGGGAAGTAATCGCGACAGAAAACAATGTGCGACTAATCAATTCCATGATTATTTATCAATATATTTCAGAAACATTAGACTGAGGTGACTGATCTACACAAAGGAAAGCTACACCACCAGGATTATATATAATAGGAGCCCCAGAATGACTTCAGTGTACACTGGCCTAGATTCTGATATTGCCTGAAATTAAAAATGTACATCTGTGTAAATTCTTTCTTAAAGGTTTTCCCTCCATCTTAGGATCCACTGCAACTTCAGCTTTTGCCTTACCTTCACATCTGGGGATTTGAGCAGCAGGTTGCAGAGTGGTGTGTAGCAGGCAGATGGCAGCACCGTGTCTTCTATGTAGGTCAGCTTCAAACGCAAGGATCCTAAATCATCAGACTTGGACTTGCTGCCGTTCCCTTTAGGCTGGAGGAGATACCTGTTACACCACAGGGAGACAAACGGCTTGTTAGTGCGCTGTGCAGTGAGGAAACAATACTGTACGTCACCATAATTAACCAGGCTGCTTGAAAACAGAAGGATTTTGCAATGTAACCTCAGAAGACACTAAGATCAACTGTTTGAGGAACGCAGGTGAGTGAGCGTCAGTTATGCCACAGGCTGGACACTTCAGCTCACCTCCAGATAACGCAACAGTAAATGTTTTCGCCCTGAACTACTGCTCTCTGCATCGCTATGAACACTAATCACAACCACAGCCATCTATACAGTACACTGTATACTGTGTATAAAATTACATACAGGCCAAATGAATAAGGAAATAGATGCGGATCCTGATCCTGTTGTCATTGATTACAGGCAAAAAAAAAAAAAAAAAAAAAAAAGACAGGTAAAGGGAAAACAGAGAGTATCTACACATGGGAAAACCATGGCAAAAAAAAAAAAATGTGATAAGTTATGCATACAACTACCTTTCTGCATTAAAAAATGACAGGATGAACATGTTGGTTGGAAAATAGTTTCTGGACACAGTGCTGTGAACGAACACACTGCGCTGTTTAAAAAGCTGTTATAAAACCAGCACAGAGATACATAAGCACCATATAGAGACAATGAACATGAGAAATACTGCAGTATAGATAGTAATATTTAAATGGAAGACTTTATGTAAACACTGGAGCTTATATATCGCTGTTTTCTAACTGGGGCAGTGTTGCCTTTAGACAGAAATTAGCATCGCAAAGCTTTTACAGGTTTAATCGACGAGCATGAGAGCTCCTTATAAACAGAAAACAAAACCATCCATACATGTTAGGGCTTCTGTTCAAATAGTGTATAATGTATAAGGTATAATGTATGCACAATAGATAATTGCAGATTTCATTAATACAACTAGAAGATGTTTTACTGTATCTACTGTCACCTTGAAGCGACACTAAGATGAAAGCAGCTCAAACTTTATGTTAAAGGGGTTTCTAAGTACTACTTGAAAAAGCTAATGCCTTCCTGTATATGCCACATAAATCAGACAGCTGTCTTTGCCATCTACTTACTTTACAGTTGTTTTAACAATTGTGGTGGACTGGATAATTTCCGCTTAAAATCAACGGGTTTGTTCACTTTGTTTGAAGAGGATATTGTTCATCTGTCTGCTGCATGCACATCTCCTTAGAAGCCAACAGGTGGAGCAAAGCACAAAATGATTCAATGTAGAGTTGAGCTGCAGTACTTCAAAAGCTGCAGCTATGTACTATAGGTTCGTTCATAAGCTGCTTTATCTGTAATCATGGTAAACAGGCACAGAGACGTTTCTCTGAAGAAGTCACCTGATCACCTGCATCGAATCTATGAAGCTGAGCCGTTTCTATGTGTGCTACATGGACGATTTCCAGCATAAACACAAGATATGAGGTATTGCCACCATGCAAAAAGCCACCCACGCACTCAACTCACAGCCCTCATGTACCAACAGATTGCTATCTGGCATAATCCCACATCACCTACACTGACGCAAAGCAAGGAAACACCCACACAATGGAAAAACTGCTGAACACTGAGAAATCTAGGAAGAGTTTCAAATCACCTGTTTCTTGGCATGGAGAACTTAACAGTACAAGTTGTTATAATGGATAAGCAGGATGCAGCTCCTAAAGACAAAGATTCCAATGTAAGAGGCTCCACCTAACCTCCTGTAAAGACCTGATCTAGTTAAGAGGAAGGTGACTGAGTCATGACATCAGAGTGACAGTTTCTGCCTGATTTTGTGTAATGAAAAAAATCTAATACTTTTTTTTTAAGACACAAACACATCAGAATTTGTTCTGGATACAAAAATAACAACCTGGACTTATTTTTCTCATTGTCCCTTCTTTATGTTTGCACTTTCCAATAATTTCAACCAAGATGACGGGTCCCTATCTGTACTAAAACAAAAACCACAGAAAAAAAAATCATCAGGTCTTTGGTAGTTATAAACTTGAGCCAATACTGGTCTATGTATGCAGCACAGGTCTCGGAGTTTCATATTATCTTCCCCCAGAAATCTAAAATGGGCCTTTTCATTTTCAGCCCTCGTAGTACATGAAAGCCTTCAGGACAGAACAACAGGCCTGTGTATGAGAGAAGATTTGACAGTATGAAGCTTTTAAGAGAGTGTGGCAGACTGGCAGCTTTTTCAAGCTTCTTTAATTATGACATTAGAACAAAATGATTTGGTTCTGCAAATCGATTTTTAAACATGCAAGATTAGTGTTAAGACAGATAGACAGATAATAGGGGTGTAACACACTGTTAATATCTGTATGCTTATGTGTGGATTGCTCATAATTACTTTTGTAAGTTTAGCTGCGCACAAAAAAAGACAAAACAAAATCATTTCTTGACTATGTGCCTAAAATAATCAAATTATAAAGAATAAACTTGTATTTGAACCCCACCTTGTAAATCAAAGTCTGACGTGAGTCCAAATTAAAACTGTGCAAATATTAAGGGTCTGGATGTTCACCAGTCAGAAGAGCTCATTCAATCAGATGGATATGACACGAGATCTGGAGTTATAAGAGGAGTCTTTTTTTATGTTGTCTAAACGGATTTATGAATGTTTAAATACTCTAATACTGTGTTCAGCAGATTGTAGCAGTGTGTGTCTCGATTTGACTGAATAAGACTTTGTGAAAGAAGAGGTCTGACGTATGTAGCAAATTGTGTAACTCATGTGACAGGAGCTGCTCTTCTATCTGTTTGTTTCCATTCATTGCGGATGGTACATGTTAGAAATTAAACGACATTTTCTTCTGTCTCGTCCTTACCAGGCTTTGTGGATGTGGTCACTTCGCAGGATCTTGACGGGGACCCGCGTCTCCCCCAGAAACACATCCTGAGCCAGATTCTCATTGTTCCACAAATCAACTCTGCAAAGGTGGAGGATAAGAAGTGAAACAACGCATTTCATCTATGAATATAACGTATTAAACAACATCAAAACCACATGTGCATCAAGTAAGACACAACATTTGTTGCTTGTGTGTGTGTTCAGCACAAACACATAACCACCCAATTCCAATATGGCAAAGGGGACAAAATAACTGTCACTCCTGAGTGGTGCTTACCTGCTTGGTGCATAAACGTCAATACAATACCCGTGCAATGACACCACCTCAAATCCAAACCTCAAAACCATGCATGAGTGTTTACCTTTGACTCTGTCTAGTCTTACCCAGTGAGCTATGAGTCCACTGTGATGGAAGCCCCACATATCCTTAACCAGAAACCAAGGCTCTCTATCAGTAGTCAGAACACACCAAATCCAAATTCACTTTTTTGTCCTCAAGTTGTTAAGAAATAATTTTTCTTCTGTCAAGACTATAGAGGGGGAACAAGAGAGCGAGGGAGTGGGAGAGAGAGAGAGAGAGAGAGAGAGAGAGAGAGAGAGAGAGAGAGAGAGAGAGAGAGAGAGAGAGAGAGAGAGAGAGAGAGAGAGAGAGAGAGAGAGAGAGAGAGAGAAAAAACCCCAAATGAATGAAAAAAAAAAAAAACTCACTTGATCTCAAGTTTTTCAATGTCCTCCTCCTCCACTTGGAAATGAGATTTTTTAGAGTAGCTGCTGGACCGGGTGACCTGAGGATGAACATGTCAAGGCTTACTTACTGGTTTACTTGTACAAATACAGTTTTTTTTTTATGATTCTGTTTCACATAATCCAACAGCAATGCAACCAGCAGATCATTTCAAACCCATGATGTGGTTAAACAGCAAAGTGCGAAGTTTCAGAATTTACCTCAAAGAAGAAGGTCTCTTCAAAATGAGGGTTGCTGGTTTTCTTCTTTACCTTTGTTTTCTTTTGGTCAGACCTGAGGAGAAACGTTACAGAAACTTTGATACTCACATTTTAAAAACTTTCCCTGCTCATAGTAAGCAAAAATACTATTTCCACAATAGTTTTTGAATCCTGTTTTAATTTCTTTGCATCAAGATTGCAGCCATAATCTAAATCTAAATCTACTGCTTTCTCAAGATTAGATAATTGCAAATCATTATGCTACTGCCTTAGCTTCAGTTTCCTTTAGCAACTACAGTTACAGGTGCAAATGGATCATAAATATCAAACTGATATGAGTTTCCCTCGACTGGCCCAGTCTGTTTTAACATTTTATTGTTAACATTTAAAGCACTACATGCACTGGCCCCTGGTTACGTTGCTGAGCTCATGATCCTGTAAATGCCAGGACATGACTTAAAATCCTCAGATGTTGTCTTACTAATTGAAACAAGGTCCAGGTTAGTGGCAAAAGGTGAGCAGACATTTACAGCCAGAGTCCAAATGCTTTGGAATATTCTGGCTGTAGAGCTTTGGTTAGCCAGCTCTAGAAATCCAGTGTAATCTGTTTTGAACACATTGATTTTAAAAAGCTAATTTAAACCTGGCAGGTGGTCAGACAGTTCATACAGCTTCTATACTTAAAAACACTTCCTGTGGTGTGTGTGGCATCCAGTTACCTGGCAGGTCCAACAAGTGACACTGTGGCATAGGGGTCACAGTTCTGCCCACTGATCAAAGGCAGCTCCTGGCACTCGATTATCCTACAGGAAGTCACAAAGAAATAAGTACAATTACTATCCAGGGACACAACATGCTATTATTAGTGTCACGGGTGCTCAGCTCCGAGGCACTCCTCTACAGCTAGAATAGCTGAGAGGCAGCATCGTCATAATTATCTCACTCACACAAACACACAATAACAGTATGTTCGATGTAAATAATACATATAAAGTTCACTAAATACTTTTTACCCAAATTAAAATCAGGCTTAACTCATGCATATCATATAAAAAAAAACAACCTTTTAAGCACCACTAACACTGCTGATAAGGGTTGTACTGTACAAAGCTAAAAAAAAATCCATGTTTTGATGTGCTATTTAGATTCTGTGATTGTAAAATGTTGACTCAGGACAACATTTTCATTTAAACATAATCAATCATCAATCTAATTATTGGATCCTCTCTTCTTGATGAAGCATTGATGCATAGTGTTGTATTTTGTTGAAGAAAAAAAAATTGGTCATGATGCCTGGAAGCAGCATTGGACACAGAACAGAAGGACTAACATATTGCTATGAATTTGGTTGCAAGTCAAAAGTGATTTTCTCTGTTTCATTTTTGTCCAGTTTATCAGTTCTCAGTCTTGCTTAGTCAATTGTCAAGATCACAATTTAAAAAATGACACTGCTGCCAAGTCCTCGCTTCTCAAACAGACATGGAGGCGGAGAGTAAAGCAGACTGTCACCAATATAAAACGGCACTATGCACTGACACCATGGTGTTACAGTCTTCATTTAGAGGTATTGCTCTGCCCTCACTATTGCCTCGTGTCACACAGGGACCACTGCTATTTTCACAGGTGTTTAGGTGACAACAAACAGACACTGTCGGCACTCTAAACAGGATGTGGCTGCTAAGCAGGAGTCACCAGAGAATAAGAATGAATTCAGCCCAGCACTAAGTGATGCCAGAGGGAGAAGCCCCGCAGAGCGAATGTCAGGATGTTTGTGTATCATCTTCCAGGGTGTCATGACAATATTCCCTGTAGTCTCTCCTTTGCATCTTGTTCTTAAACTCATTCCCATCTCTGACCATCTCTGGTGGCTAATCACACTGCAGCAGGGCGCCATGCAGACACAGATGAGTGAACATGCACATATGGTGAAAGCTGACAGTGAGCAGTTACAGCTTAAGCAAACAATCTGAGTGACACAGTGAATGACGGCAGCAGAAAACCACAGCGGTTGCAGTGTGAGAAGCGCAGGCTTCCTGCTCAGATGCCATCACTTCCTCCTCATTAGCCTGCTCTTCAAGTATGAATGGGGGGTGCAAAACATCACACGTAAACAGCATCAGGTCTGACACATACACACATATACTTGTACGCACATGTGCTCCGCCTGATCCTTCAATGAGCGCGTTCTTTTGATCCTACTGTATGATTATCTGGTAACAGTTTGTACTTGTGGCAACTTTTTGATGTCAATAGCAGAGCTGGGACATAGAGGTGATCGATAAAGTAATATTGTGACACACACCAAACCTAAAACAAATGGGTAAGAGCTAAGATTTCCAAATGATATGATCTCATCAATGAGGACCACATTTTGATAACAGCTTTGACGGATTTCTCTTTTCTTTCTCATTTATCTTTCTCAGAGCTATTAAGAAAAGATGTTTCCAATTTGGACACAGCACAAATAGTGCATTTCTTATAATTTTCTACCCAGACACATATAATACTACAATCACTGAGAAAGCGTATACAGCCGAAAATCCTTTCACTAGCTGTACTCACTGCAGCTCAGAGAAGAGGAAGAGCTTTTCAGTGAGCCATTGCCTTTGTTACTGCCTGTGAAACAATGCTACAATACACAGTTTGTTTGTTTTGGGAATAGTGTGGAAAAAGTCTCCCTAACCTTTAAGTCTGTACAGGACAGTGAGGTGTTGTGTTTCCCCCATCAAGCCACACAACTTAAAATGCTGATTAACAAATGTTGATTTGCTGCATTACTCTGTGTTTATCTTTATTTTTTGTATTCCTGATTGTCTATTGTAATTCTATGCCTCATATAACTTTGATTTTCTGTTTTTATTATGTTTTTTCAGGCTTAGTTAGGCTTATTTAATGCAGCCTTTGCTTTCTAAGTGTGTTTTTGTACATGTAAGACACATGTATATATACTGTATGTATACCTGATCTTCCTATGTTTAGCACTTTGGCACAAACTTGTTTTGTTTTTCAAGAGCTGTATGAATAAACCTGAAAACAGGATTTGATTTTTGTTCATTTGGTTCAACTCTCAGCTTTTAAAACTTCTTAAAATACTACCTTGATGTCAAATCCCTTGCAAACTTTCCCAGTTCATGAGACAGCAAAGTGAATTAGATCAAACTTGCCTGGCAACAGGGGAACCTTGGTACTCACCGGACTAGTAAGTGCTGACCTACTGAGCCGTTCTCTGTGATCACTTCATTCAATCGCATCTCAAGGTGAACCTTACCCTGTTGAAGATGAGGAGAGGAGAGTCACTGCTGAGAAGTTACAAATTATTCAAGTCAAGAGATCTCAGTCTTACATCAGGACACAAGAGTCAAAAGTTTCAAGCCGAATCGCAAGCTAACATGTGGGCTGTAAAGCAAGATAAGTGTGGGCTGTAGTGTGTGCTTGTGAGAAAATGACCAGATGCCAAATCCCTCAGTTCACCTACCCACTAAGCCTAATTTTTGCTTTACTGATGACATGTAAAAATACTTTAATTGCATTTTGTTTTAATGCAATGAAAGTATTATTATTCTCTGGTCATCCCCGACCTGTGGCCCAGCTCCACTTCATGTTTCATGCTGTTTCAGGTTAATAGAGGTACCATGTGTTACAAGCTGCCACAACAGCTGTGAATTTTGTCATCACTCAGAAGGATCTTTACGGGGTCGGATGTGGTGAAGGCTGCCGGTCTTGCCTTCGGAAGTGTCAGAGAGTGAGAGAGAGAGGTACAGAGTGAGAGTGTGTGAGAGAGAGAGAGAGAGAGAGAGAGAGAGAGAGAGAGAGAGAGCTAAACAAAACGCCCACACACTTGCACTCCATCTCTGCAATTCAGCACTTGGGTGAGATGGCGAGTAGTTCTTTCTGATGCAAGATAGGCCTTTAAGCCAATATAATACAAACTACTTTGCAATGATCTGAATGGGCCAACATCATCAGCAAATGAATGCTCACATTACCACTCCTTGTCTTCCCTTTTGGCTAATGAATGTGGTCAAAAAGATGTGTAGCGTTTGTTCTATCATTGCAATTTTTTTTTTTTTTTTTTTTTATTAACTGGGCAAGTTCACTAGAATATGATTAACACTGCTCACAGAATACATACACAGCGCCTGTTTGACTGTAAAACCAAGCCAGAGAGGCATTGCAAAAACACCTCCATCACTCACTAATGTAACTCTGCAGTTGAAAGTGTCTACTTGTGAGTGAATCAGTGTAGCAGCACATACCCAGAATAGTCTGGCGTGGGCTAATGGCAGCTAGAGTCAATACGTTAGCTACAGCAGCACAGAAGTGGTAGTGTGCTGTAGTTTCACCCAAAGCAACGAGACCACAGAAACTATCTGATCAAATAGAACAACCCACATACATGCCCTATATGTGATAAGAATTAGAACTGCACCCCTGAAGAAATTATCAATAAAATGCTGAGAGGGAAAAAAAAGAAAAACAGCATAAAAACAGACACTGGGCCAAAAACTCCTGATTGGTCAAGACTGTACAGTAGCTACAGTATTGTAATCATTAGTGAGTGCTACAGCTGAGTGCTAACTACTCCAACCAGCTGCAAACAACTGTACAAAAAAAGGCTTTTAACAGCAAATTAATCAACCACATAATTCATAGACACTCAGTGAAGTTTCCAACGTTGACAACTAATGTCACTGAGTATTGACTTCATTACAATATTTTATCTTGGGCTTTTGGGCAGGTGACACGCTGGTGGTATAAAACAATGACTACCTGGATTTAGGCAGTATGCAAATTCTAAGTAACCATCTTGCATGCAGTCACAGCAACAGACCAGTTACATTTGCATGTTATAAAAGATGGGAGAGAGCTAGAGACAAATACTTCATGAATTTTATCCAGACTTTTGAAACACCATGTCAAAGTCCAATGTAAGAGCTCTTATATTGGTGGTCACATCTCAGTCTTGCAGGTGGCACAAATAATGATGATCAAACAATAGTACAACACCAAAAACAATATTCACAGTGATGTGGGTTTAAAACCACCTGCTGTCTTAATGTCATATTCCACAGTTTGTCATATTTTCATGATAACACACTAAAGTGTATACAATGTGCAAATGGTTGTTCTGCAATCCTTTTAGATATAGGATTCTTGTTTAAAAGTTAAGAAATCCTATAGTATTTTTCTTCATTCAGGTCTGCCAGAAACATTCAAAACCTGAGTCTTGCTTATTGCATTTCATTTTTCTGCAACCAGACTATGCTGAGTCGTTACTGCGTGTAGGCTGACAGCAGCGGGGTATCACTGAACAGAGTTGAGCCTGTCTTGGTTTCATTTACAAACTGTAAAAACAAGACAGTTTGGACAGAGACTATAAACCTTATTCTGACATGGAAATGATCTTATCTGAATGCAAATTTCAGACCACATGCAAGTGGATTTCCTGTTTATTATGTTGGGGTGCTGCAAGTTGTGAAAGCATGCATCCCCTGAGACAGAGGTCAGTGATGTAGCCTAATTATCAATACCTTTAGTGTCAACTTTAAAGCAACAGCAACTAAGAGTCAAGACCAAAATGTTTAAAAAATATTATCAGGATGAGATATGCTGTAAATTAGGTGACACATTTTAACTTCTTTTGAGAAATTACCTGGACCTCTGAGTTAGGATCTACTGGCTGAAGGCCAAACCAGTGCTCCTTCCCACTGTATTTACACAGGTCATCCTTCCGGATTGATACCTTGCCTGAAAAGACAAACAAACAAACACACACATGAAACTACTACTCATCCATGCAGATGAGAAAATATACTTGTGTAGGTGCCTTATGCTACTTACCAACAGCTAGATCCCTTTGGAAAACACTCTTGGCATAAACATAGAAGGATAAACACTGAAATGGACGTGGGATCTCAAAGTAGAAGTCCTCTCCATAAAAAGGGCTGCAAATCAAGGCAGAGATTTAAATTAGCAAACACAGTTTCATCTTTTTGGGAGGGAGCAGCAGTGTGTAAGAATGTGTATTGGTAGGTGGTGTAATGTGTGATAAACTGTGATCAGATTAGTGCCTATAGCCTGATTACCTTAATGAAGTTGTGACACATAGGCTTAATTAATGATTTGTTAAGCGTGACACTTGATTCTTGACTGTGTGCAACACCAGTAGGGCTGCAACTAACAATTATTATCCTAGTCGATTAATCTGCAAATTATTTTCTCTATTATTTGCTATGAAATATCAACAAGGAGTGAAAAATGCCCCTTGAAACTTCCCACAGCCCAAGGTGACATCGTAAAATTGTTTGATTTTTCCCGTCCATCAGACCAAAATGCAACAATGTCATAAAACATCATATATAAAAAAGAAAAGCTGAGTTCTGAGTTTCTTTGAGTGAAAAGTAGCTGAAATGATAAATCTACTTTTTAAATCAACTTATCGTTTAATTGACTAATCAATGCAGCTCTAAACACCTGTTATCTGATTAAATATTGATGCTACGGCTGAAAAATAAAAATTGTCATTTTGTGTTTTATTGAGCATGATAATCTTACTCACTTTGCTTAATGGTCAATAAAGTTTACTTCAACTGGTTCCAATGCAAATTGGAGATCAACAATTGGGATCACTGAGTTTTTATGCTTAACATTACAAAAAGCATCACATTCTGAGCAACAGGATGGCATCATCATCCAGGTTTAACCCTTGTGTATAGTAAAAATGCTATACACACAGCTTTAACATACACTTCCTCTTCTTTCCAAGTTGGCCCCTGACTCCTTGCAAATAACCACAAGAGTGGGCATTAGGGAAGACGCTCTCCAGTACTTGCAGATCCTGGGACAGACCAAGACAGTACCAGCTGATTGCAGCTAATAAATGATAGTCATGTGAGTAATGCAATCAGTATTAAATTCTTGTATAGTGTTGCATGCTTCAAACAATTACAGTCACTTTAAACACTCTATAATTGCTGTAATCTCCTCAACTGCATTGTTCCCATTCACCTGACCTAATTCTATACTGTAAAATCATGTGATCACTAAATTAAATTCCTCATGTAATGTACTGCTGTTGTGTTATAAAAGTGATGTAATTACTGTTATACAAAGTTGTGTTTATCTAGATTATGTAGACTGTATGTAGTGCTCCAGCCTTAACATAATAACATTATCATATTTAAGCAGATCACATACACAGGATTTGTTTGTTTGCTGGGAAATGAGTGCCTGAGCAGAAGGTGGACGACACGGGGTGCCCTTATGACTCATCAGGGTTTAGGGGAATGTTCTTGCCATGTTACAGGTTTAAATCTGTCACTTTTGCCATCCATACTCTCCATAACCTTTCTTGTCCTTTCCTTAATATGAAGTCTAACAGTGTACACTAATCTAAAAGGGAAAATTAACGTAAACATGTAACTAGAAAGTGTCACAAATATCTGTACAGCAAAATGAAAGAGGGCAGACTTAGGTTTTTAATTCAAGTGCTGTAAAGAGCCAGATCATACAGCTACAGGAAAAACAATCTACTGAGAAAAGTTTTTTTTTCTACTGGAAAGCTCAAACTTGACATTCTCATGATTTTGTCAACCTAGCTGGACAGATGTGAGCAAGGGTCCTTCGACTAATAATAAATATCCATCTATCCACTATACCTACCGTACTAACACTGTGCAGGACTGCTTGGGGTTAGCTGCTATCCCAGCATGCTGTGCAATAATTCTGCCATGTTCACTGAATCATTCATCAAGACTTTTTCAGACCTTTTTAATACTTTACCACTTAAAATATAGTTTAATACCTTTTTCAAAGTTTAAACAATGACAGAAATCCAGTAAGAATGATAATTTTGTGTGTGAATACATTTATTACCAATTATATTATTATATTACATATTGTGAAATATAAATTTATTGACATTTGTCACATTTTTGTCAGTACTTCCCAGCTGTATAACAGTAGTTCCTAGTATGTGTCAGAAAGTGGATTACCAATCGAAACATAATAAATTGCTTTAAGTTTTTGTTGAAACTAACACTTTATTTGCCGATAAGCTTCCTAGCTTTGTAATAGTAATAATAATTATAATAATTATAAGAAATATTAATAAATATTAACTATAAAACAGCCTGCACAATCCACTATTGCACCAGTCTCCTTTTTGGTTTGCAGATGTGTAAAGTCTCACTACAACCTGCAACCACATACAAAAAACATTATTGTCTACAGAATGAAAAATATTATAGACTTATATTCAAGACTTCTGTAAATTAAATGAGACCTTTCCCTGAATATTATCATATGGACTGAATCATTTTATGATGATATTCACATCCTCACACCCTGGACAGGTTGCTCGTCCACTGCACAGCGAACACAGATAAACAGACAACACTGACTGTCCTGCTGGAGCGGGCAGAGACACAGAGGGCCCAAGCATCTGTGCCACTCAGTCCTGCCAACATAGCTACCTCATGACCAAGACCGCGAGCAAGACAGCTTGATCTGACATAGCCGATTGTAGGTTAAGCACTACCTCGATGTACGTGTTGCCTGCAGATGGACCACCTGTCCCAAACAGACTGAGCAGTACTCAGACAGTTGTACTGGATTAACTGTTCATATGTTCAAGTAAAACTGCGATCCCTGATTTAAATGTTCTTACCAGTCATGTCACGTGAGGTACGTTGACAGAGTTTTGAGTCTCGTCTGTTCATTTGGAGGGGGGGAAAAAAAACTAGCATATAAACAACTTGGTAGCTGCTTGCTTGGTGTAGACATACACTAGTTTTTCAGAAAAAAATTACGTACACTCAAGTCTTCGCCTGTCAGATATTACTGGAGCTTATGGGTCAGGTGCCTTGAATGAGTTGTAGGATAGGCTTGAAAACAGGCATCTCTGTATAAATATTCACTGCCAGTATTGAGGGAACCTGATCCTATACCTTTTTAATCTCTGCACTGATGCTTCCTTCTACAATTTATGCATCTTGGATGGTGAAATATCTTTCCTGACACTTCTCACACTGGGTTTGGCCAACACATCCAGTGTACACCCACACATACTCCTCAGCATCACATGGAATTGTGCACTTGTAACCTCCCTATTCTGTACACACTCAAAGATACACCCACTATACTACCTTCCCTTCTGTTGTCATCCTAGCTTCTAAACAATGTGAGAATGCTAGGTAGAACCACTTGACCATAGCTGTTTGTACATGCCTGCTTTATCCTTGGGATTAGCTGCAATTAGAGCACCCATACAGCTTTTAAACCATTAGAAACAGGAGCCCATACAACACACATGAGTCAAGCACCATCATATAAACAGTGGGCCAAATTTGAGTGATTATTAAGACATGCTAAAGAGAGGCTAAGGTAGTTGAGAGTGACACAGAGAGAAAGACAGGGGAGAGCGTGGGAGGACACACTTCCTCAGAGACTATAAAATCCTTTTGACGGCACCGAAATCAGGAGAGAGAAAAAAAGAGCTGTTGTGAAATACCTAGAGAAGGCAGGCCCATGTTTACAGTGAGATGTGCAATGATGTAGATAGAAACCTAAAAGGTTTCCTGAATGCCAATGCCCCACACCTTTCTCTGAACCAACTTGTGAGCATGTAACTATTGGTAAAATAGCTAATTTCAGTCAGAATATATTCATGTTTCCCTGCTCAAGTGGTACCACACACACACATACAGCTATGAGCCACGTATTGACACTTTCTAAGATGTAATCAAATGACTGCATTTCAAACCGGATATTTTTCCCATGATAGGCCTACAACAAACAAAAAGGCTACACAGTTCAGTATAATTGTTTCCACATGAGAGATTTTCCTTAGCAAGATATTTGAGTAAGCTGTGTCTTACATCCAGAAGAATATGTGCCCAGGTCAAATGCAAAATCACTTAATTTAATACTATAGATAGACTATACACATATATATAATGTATATATATGTGGCTGTTATTCACCCATCTTTAATATAAAAAGTATGAATCAACAATCCATCATGACAGCTCTTGCATTACATTACTACATAAACGATTAACATCACTGTACATTAATATTACTAGGGCTGAAACAAATCATTATGGAGTAAATTACCTCCCAGGTTCCAACAGACAAAGCCAAAAGACAGATTGTAAAAGCGCACTGGGAACCATACAAAAGGTCCGTTATCAAGTTGAAAGATTTACTTGAGGCGGAAATGGAACAAATAAGAAACTGCACCCAATACCTCTGCCCATATAAACAAAAGGATGTTTGGATCTCTTGTGTAGCCAACATTACTTGATGTAGATGAGGTGTGCAATGCCTTGACATGGAATCATATAGAGGATGATGTCTGAAGTATTTTTCGATGTCACTTAAAGAACAGCTCTGACCAGGAAATAAATCGTAGAATATTTTCATACTACTCACACAGCTATTTTTTCCCAACTCATAATATGAACCTGCTACTTATTGATTACCCTAAGCATGTCACTGTACCTTTTACAATATGCTATTACTGGTAATTTCACACTTCCTACTACCTACTACACTATTATTCTATATATAGCCAGTGAGATTTTACATTCTGAAGCCATCTTTTTTGCCAAATACTACCATCCTACCATTTTTAAGAAAGATATGGAAAGTGCTCCTTATTAAAACTACATTATTCATCTATAATACGTCAACAATATGTAAAACCTGTAAACTAGGACAAAAGAGCTAGTCTGTGCTCAACATCAGAGCAAAGAATAAGCCAGCCACATGTGCTACATTAAAATAATATATACAGACGTTTCTTGAATCTATCTAATCAACCAAAGACTTTTGCAGATCCTTATTCATCATGTAGTCCAATAGCATCTCATATAACCTAAGTAGGCATAGTGTATTCTTGATATTTATGAAATGTACTCAAAGTGTAATGTTTGAATTACTGTATTGTTAACGTAACTGAACAGGTGTAGCGTAATAGCTGTAAAAGGGTTACCCTAACTGGAAATAAAACTGAAAATGGGGCTTAGAACAGGAATAAACAACAATTTCACTCCATGCATGTTCGAGGTTACAGGGTTATCCTGCTTACCTGACGCTTTTGTCAATAACCTTGGTGCGAAACACCTCCTCCTGATCCAGACTTATGGTGCAAAAGGTACAGAGATCCCTTTGTCGATTTGGACCTGAGACTGGACCCAGGTTCTTTGCTTCACCTGCAGCACAAAGAGAAGAACATCATTACTATCTCAAAATAACAATAGTCTTTCCTGGTTTAAATGAAAAACAATTGTCAATCCATTGCAAAAACATATGCACTCATACAGTGTCTTTGGCACATCAATGACACGGGTTTATACAGAGAAGTGAACAAAACAACATTTTAGCAGACACATAATATACCTTCAAGAGATTGCGAGATCATATAGATCTTGACAAATGGTTCACTCTGCCAATGCAGTTCACTAAACAAGTGGCAGTCTTAAACTAAAACACAACAACCTGTGTTTGGATTAGTGAAGTCCTACTTTTAATCTTGAATTAAAAAACTGTCCTTAAATAAAAGTGAGGGTTAAAGTTAGGTTTGAAGCTGCCTCAGTACAAGCTAATCTTAATCGATATAAGCACATGTGATTGCACTCACATACAATACACTTCTAAAATATGCCTTTAAATTCAAAATCCTCATGTTCACATGGGGGCTCTAGTTCTTGCCAGTTGCCAGGGTAAGCTGCAGAACGGATGTAGCTGAAGTAGACTTGAGGCTCATATGTGGTTAAAAACATGAAACATTGACTTCCTCAGCATAACCAATGGCGACGGTACAGCGCTGATTCACAAATGACAAACACCTTTGTAATACACACCACTTGCACACACTTCCATTACATTGCAGGCAAATGCAGATTACATGTCATGAGGTTTTGTGCAATGTATGCATAAAAACTGCACCAAATCAAAGCTAGACAAGTTGAACCTGAACCATCAGAACAGCAGTCGCTCAAACAGAGCACTATCAATAACTTCACAATGACTCAGATTTAGACTGGTGGATTAGAGGGGCAACGACAGTAGTCTAAATTGATCCTTGGCTTTGGATAGGTACCCTGAGCCAAGGTTGGGACCTAATTAAGAAAAGCCACCAGTGAGATCAGCTTTTTAAACAGGCTATTAATAAGAGTGTATGGCTAATCTTAGGAATGGCCAGTAAAAACAGCCAAGTTGTCACTAAGCTTAGACCAGGATGACCTGGTCTGGAGTAGGGCACACAAGCACGCAGACACAAACACATACAATATAGTTTGACCAAGCAACCCAAATGCCATCTCTTTTCAGTAACATCCCAACTAAAACAGAAGCATGTCACCTTGTGAAAACCATGACCTAAAGTTCAGAGAGTATGCCTAAATAAAACCTGTCTTAGCTGGAGATTGCTTAGTCATTTTAACAACTGGTCTCTTCCTTTTTTTATTCTGACCTTGAAGCAAACAATTGCATATATCAAAATGCCCTGGCCATCTAAACACTACTACGAGAATACATCTTCACAGAATGCCACCTCCATTGATGTAGGCTAAAGGAAAAAGGACAAAGTGTGAACGAGGAAGAATGGAGTTTCGTAAGACTGCAAAGTGAGTTACATGCCATGATAGTTCCTCTATTTTGTTCTGCTAACCGTTTTCTCATTAATTCATAGTAGTGAAACTGACATTTGTCTTCCTATTGTGTGCCTATGTACAAGCCCTGC
This sequence comes from Seriola dumerili, assembly GCF_002260705.1. Lineage (NCBI taxonomy): Eukaryota > Metazoa > Chordata > Actinopteri > Carangiformes > Carangidae > Seriola > Seriola dumerili. Next base: position 576,455 of record NW_019174377.1, on the reverse strand, counting down.
GTACTAGTTAACCTATTTTCACCTTACAGTAAATAGATAATTAAGTCACAAGCTAGTTATGACATACATACAACATAAAATGTCTCCCAAGCGCATATTAAAAACAATGTATTGACAAAAACATGTTCAAAACAATACACAATAATAATGATTATTATTATTAATATATTATAATAAGTCTATTATAAACTGACTTCTTCTGAAGAAGCACTGAATTTTACTTTCGCCATTAAGATGAAGCAATGCCATTGTGGCAAATTTAATCCTAACCATGATCAATTACCTCAAACACCAACACAGGGATGGTGATGCAGCAGGGGATGTAAACTAATGCCTGTGTTTTAAAAGTGAGAATAATCAAGTTTGCTGCAACATATTTAACACCCTGTTATATACGATTAAAAGTATATTATGGGAATCAGTACAGCTTGTGTAATTTGAATCTCTAAATGTTAGTAATGGCTGAAACCTGAGATACACATCTTGGACTTGAGTAATTTGACAAAAACCACAATTGCACATTCAAACAGGAGCACAGGCTCTTGGCAGGTACTCCACTGGTCCAGCCCAGCCTGTGAATGAGGATGAGGAAACTGGTTTGTTAGACATTTGACTCTGAAGCCAATGTTTCCGATTTGGACTGTTATTATATGCATGTCAATTATAATATCATAACTAATACCTTGCGAAATAGATTATTTGGTGATGCAGGCAAGACAACTAACTCATTCCCATGGGTGATATAATAATTAATGTAGTGGAAAAGGATGACACATGATAGTTTGGATGTTTCTTCATCTCTGCCTCCACATGCAGATCGGATCCAGAGACCTGCTGAAAGAAACTGTGTGTGTTTAGACAGGAGCTGAACTCAAGTCCTCACCCATCAGTCAGCAGATTACTGTGATACAAAGACTGGCACTAGTAAGTCAACAAGTTACAGTCAACGTTACCGGGTTATTGTTGGTATTTAACGGTGGGTGTCTTCAGTAGCTAACGTTAAGTGACCATTACTTTGCTCCTTGAGACGTTATTTGATGAGTTAAACCTTTGTGTTGTCGCTGAAATGTATGTTATTATCTAACTTTAGGTGAGTTACCTGACTGCCAGATGCCTGCAGTTTGTAACGTTACAGCTGAATGGTTTAGTGACGACGGGCTGAAGTGCTTGTAGCTAGCCTGCTTTGCCACCAACGTTAACTTAGCTTACCGGGCACCTCAAGTCTACACAAAACTCCCGTGTTGTGAAAACGATACCATTTGTAATACTCAAAAAACACCCGATTTACTCGAACATCTAAGCTGACGGTCGTGAGGCGCTACTCGATGAATGAAATCATTCACAACAAGCTAGTAGCTGCTGCTAGCATGCGAGGCTAACTTGACGTTAACCAGCAGACCGACCAGATGAACTGGCTGTCTCTGCCTCCACACTGTCGACTGCCGATAGCACGCCGCGCCCCTCCGGCTTCTCCTCTCGCCGCTCGCTGGTTCTACCGACCTCTCTCCCACCCCGCGCCCACTGTGGGAGACGGAAAACACCGGCTCGCCAGTCAAACTTACATATTTTACCCCGCAGGCTCTGTAAAATCCGAATCCGCGCGTCGTCCTCTTCCGCCATGGTCAGAGCTGACTGTTGTCGCTGCTCCGGTGCTTTCAGCGCTGGGTTATCATATCCGTTTATGAATGCAGGCAGAGCGGAGGAAAGACAGCCCCACTGCCGCGTCACGTTAGGTCCCGTACACACTGATGTCTTAAAACGCCTGGAGAAATGTCAAGCTTCCTCAAAAGTCGAGCGCCGCGCTTTGGTTAGTACTTCAATCTGGAGATGGTAGGAGCTTTAAAAGGGATTTGAGGTGTCTCAGTAGTGTTGTTCATTATGTAACGCTTGTGAAGAACACATACTTTAACTTGTGGAGCTATAACTCAGTTAGATAATCTTGGATGTCAGTGCTTTAGGTTAACCATGTTGTACAGGCTATAACATGTGTGAGACACATTTTCGAAAATCGTCACTTGTCAAAGAACTGATTAAAACTAATTATTGTTTTTATCGATTAATGTCCCGATTATTTTCTCAGTTAATTGACTAATCGTTTTGTCTGTGAAATGCTAGAAAAAAGTTCAAAATACCCCCAGTCTAAGATGACCTCCTTATATGTTTTGTTTAATCTGACCAACAGTGTAAAACCTAAATATTCAATTTACTACAATGAGTGACAAAGATAAGCACAAAATCCTCAAAATATAGGTTACAAGAAGCTACACAAATGACTAAAATTATTTTATTATCACAATTACTGCCGATTAATTTTCTGCTTAATCGATTAATTGTCTATTCCAGCTCAAATGAAAACATTTTCACTTTGAACAATCTTCAAAGCTTGGAAACCTGGTAACTAATTTTAAAAATTATATAAATATGTCTGTGAACACATAGGCCTACAAATTCACACATGACAGCTAGCTAGTCTGTTATTTGTCAACATACAGCTAAAGTTAGCATTTTAATGAATAGCCAGTTGTGATATCAACCAAAGACTAGGCCTATAGGACATTGAAGTGACTCTCAAACTACAGTAAAAGTAAAAAAAAAAAATAAAAAAAAAAACAGTTTAAAAATTGTTGTGGTATTATGCCAGTAATAAAAGATGCCAGTATCCATTGCAAATATCATTTGAAACACGTTATTGCACAGTTCTGTAAAAAAAACATCCTGTAATGTTTTGCTCTCATTTTTATCAAAGAGATATATGATAGTGGTTGTGTCTTACCTGACTTCCAGCATTTAGCAGAACACTAATAGCTAAGATGACACTAATTTCCTAATCATTGTGCTAATGTTGTGAATGCTTATTTCAATTGAGTAAGCAGTACACAATGTTTTGCACAGTTTTCCCAAATATAATATTCCAAGATTTTGAAAGGTAATTCATTTTAATCTGTATTCAGTATCCTCCTTTGGCAGAAAATATGACCAACATCCTTTGTTCTCCTCCTGTCTTTCAAGGTGATGTTGCTTTTGGTTGGGTGAAATACAGGTCTGATCCTCAATGCTGATAGGGGCAGGGATCCTGAGAGGGCAGTAAGGTATGCATTATAATTTTTATTGCCAATTTCTATGTATGATCTTAGTCTCCTGTTAACATGTAGCACACACTAATACCTACTGTTTATACTGTTTTACCTCATTAAAGGGAAATATTTATTATCTCAGGGGTGACCGCTTTTACACTGTACAGTATTCTTTAGTGGAATCAAGACTATTAATGTAAAATACTTTGTCAGATCTTTGTTGTTTTTTTTTTAAATATAGCCATTCAGTTAAGGCTGTATAACATAAATATCTGTATTTGCTTATTAAATGAGGGTTAATAAGGGTCATACCCTAGAACTAAGTGTATGTTGGATTTGTATCTTATATTTTGCTAATGCATATACAATATAAAGCGTGTGTATATGGTCCTTACTTTGCTACCACAATATAATGATTTAAATTCACATTAGTGCCCATATTCTCAAGGTGCAATATCTTCTGATGACATTATACTTACAGATTATAAATGAAAAGTAAAATGAAAATTCTTCTCAAATTTAATCTGGAATAACATAAATAACATCATGATTTCTTGCTAACACTGCATTTAATAAGTAATCATCCTTTATTAAATGACAGATTGCATTGGGATAGGGTGTGTATGTTGAGTGTTCCTTCTACCACAAAGTTATAATCCGTCTGTTACATCACAAAGCCAATCTTAGAAAGAAGCAAAGAATTTAGAAACATCTGGAAATTGTGTTTTGAGGCCCAACTCTAAATACAGATGCAGTTTGTGAGGAAGAGGATTGGAATGAACTTTGCAGATGGGCTGCAGGTCCCTAAAGGACCAGCAGGAGCATATAACCACCACGTGGCTTTATATTTAGGAAATCTTTTGGTTGTCAGTATGGCTGTTTTGGTCTTGCTATTTAAAGTTTCCTATTTAAAAAATCTCCACAATTTAAATGCATGATTTTTAGGGATTCTGTAACTATTCTTTTACCATCAATATCAGTAAATGTGCCTCTCAGTCAGTATGACTTGTTGGTCATTGGTCTCTGCTGTGAATTAATAGTCAAGCATTTATCATATCTCTAATTAGTCTTAAAGGAGGACAGGATGGAGCCTAATTGTTTAGAATATCAACAACATTTATTAAATAGTTTTACATGTTTTATACATATTAAACACACAAAAGTACTAACTCAATGGTGCCATGTGTTAATTAGAAATTAGAAGTATATCAATGGTGTTTAGAAGTGAAATTGGATTATCAAAGTATTTAACCAACACATTAGCATAGTCAGACTATAAAGTGCAACTCACCATGCCCAGTTAACTGAACGGGAGATTAAAAAATGTGACAGTCGTAAAATTCATATTGTTTTCCCCAGACTTATTTTAAAAAGTGAAGATGTCACTTCACTAGTCAGTTTTCAGTTGTCCAACACATCCCACCCCTGTTCTGAAACTGCACACTAGAAATGTTACCAACATTCATTTCTCTTCTTGAGGTTACAGTCATGTCACTGAGTCTGCCTTATATGCATAGACAATGGACAAAGTACAGTTTGTGTCAGAATATCCTATATTATCCAAAAAAAATCTTTTACAAAGGTGAAAAATCACTCAGTTGTTGAGTTGAGGAGGGAAACAATTACAGCCCACACTGGTATTAGATCCTCGTGTTTGGTGACATCTATTCCAAACATTTTATTGAGCTCAGCTGCAAATTACAAATTCTACATCTCCTAACCAAAGCAGTGGCTCAGAGTCAAATTTTATTCACTTTCACTTTTGCCTATAGTTGATCGCTGTCCTTCAACAATCTTTAAAAAAATGGTTCCTCTTTGCAGACCCATTTCTCTGGCTTGTGTATAGAAATGTGGGTACCTTTAGTCTCAGAGTCATTTTTCCTAAACAGTTTACAGGATGTCTCATGATCATTGTGACTGTTTGTTGCTGGCCCCGTCAAAATATCCTTGTTGCTATCGCTGTCTCTGTCACGGGCTTGCTTTTTTGAGATGAGATGCATGGAATGCAGTGCGTTGATCCTTTTTTTCACCATTTTATGTTTCACCTTCGAGGATGTCAGGGAAAACAGTGGGTCAATGCAGGGTGATAATGGACTTTTAATGTTGGAATATGACATGTCTTGGTATGTAGTCAAAGACATAAAGTCAGTTGTGTCCTCAATTTTAGGTTTAATTTTATCAATGATAAAATGTCCTCCGTCTCCCCTTTCACTTTTTATGTCAGTGCCCCCTTGATTGTCACTGTCTTCTGTTTTGATGGTGTCTTGTTTATTGTCTTCACTTAGGTATTTAGAGCATGGTGTAAAGTTGTCATAGTTATATTCCTCCTCATTTGTCTCTTGGTGTTTTTTCTCATGGCTTCTCTTGGTGGCAAGGTAGAGGAAACGCTGGGGACAGAAGGAGCAGCGATACTTCTTTTCTGGGTTGGGGCTCCGGGGTGTATTGTCAAAGCAGGAGCCATTTTCCATACAACTGTTGCAGATGTAATCGCCGCCAGCGGGTGCTTCACCAGGGGGACCTTGTTTACCACAGGTCCTGCAGAAACATGGGTGGGAACCAATAACATGAGCTCTCAGACCAGTCTCTGTGATGAAAGAGCTATCACAGATGTCACAGTTGTAGGTGGCCCTCGGGCTGCAGTTCCTGGTAAGGCTACGTTTCACCTCTGCACTACCACCTGAGATGAACTCTTCTGTCAGCCAATTGCTTCTGTCAAGGGGGGCCTCAGTGGCAGCATCTCTATCTACAGTTGTTTCAGGGTAACGGTGGAACAAAGCTTTTCTGTGCTTGAATCGCAGCTTCTTCCTTTTCTTTTTAGCTTTGTAAGAATAGTAGGGACGCCAAAGCTTATCACCTGTGTCACAGTCATTAGGATCATCATATGTCTCTGGCCTTTTGGTGACAGTGACTTCAGGTCTAAGGCGGAGCCTGGGGCTCTCTGAGCTTTCTCTTGTTGAAGGGCACTGACTTGGGCTCTCGTCGTCCCTCAGTTCTCTTACTCTCCTTTTTTTTCTGGGGAAGAGCTTGGATCCTTTGATTCGGCGGCGGATGATGGCTTCATTGCCTATTTTCACTGTTATCTGACAGAGTGGCATGGTATCACCGTCCACTGATGGACCTGGGCATGCAGGTTTGGCAATATATGTTTCTGTCTTTGCGCCCACCGTTTTATCACGCACTAGAGTCTCAGTGCTTGACTGAAGTATCTCCTTGGTCATATCCTCCACTCTTTTTGCAGAGGCTGATAGCTCACCTAACTTTTTAACAGTGTTCAAAGAGTTTAAGAGTGGCACATTATGACTGATGTATTCTGAGTTCATTAGCACTGGAGGATCAACTTTGTAACCCTCTGCATCGGGTTGCAAAGAGAAGGTACTGTTGTAGTTAATGAAGGGGGAATCTCTATTCTCAGCCTCTTTTCTTGTGCCTCTCGGAATTTCCATTTCACTGCTCAGACTTTCGTCAATATCTTGGTCACATGGCTTGTCAAAGGTAATGCGAGGCATGACAGGAGCCATCGTCTTTGTCGTTGCCATGAATGTCAGAGGCAATGACACAGTGTCAGGGTGGCTGATCAGGCCATTTTCTTCAAATGGAGGGATAAGAGAGCTGCTGTCTTGTGGAGCTTGGTCACCTCTTTCAACACTCTCTGAGTATGTCTCACTGTACGTCTTGTATTTTCTCTTTCTAAACTTCATAGGCAGAAGCCTGTAGAGCTTGATTGGGTAAACACTGGCTTTCAACCCACCATTGGCAGATTTTTTCTTAACAGCTAAACTGGGATCAATGCCATGAAAAGACTTCTGATGGTTCTTCAAGATATAGTATGTCATGAATGTCTCCAGGCAGAAAATGCACTGATAACGTCGTTCACCTGTGTGCCAGATTTCATGCTTTGTACGGTACTCTGCCAAAGCAAACACTTTATTACAATAGTGACAGGGATAGGCCCTCTGCCAGGAATGTACATTCTCATGCCGCTTCAGACTGGACAGGGTGACATAGACCCGTTTACACACACTGCAGTTGTATCTCCTCTGACTGCCACCTGGCCTCACAACCCTCTCTTCCTGTTCAAGCTCTGATTGGTCCACTTGAAGGGGCTCCGGGGTGCAAGGGCTGGAGAGGTCAGCAGAGGGAAGCTGTGTCACAATGCTCTCAATGGTCGGCATGTCATCTGAATGGAGGTCCACCTCTTTGGCTGGTATGTCAGTGGCATCTAGTTTAGGTGGGTCTCTTACAGCTTTAGGACAGATCTGTTCATGGTTGCGCAGCCGTTTGAGGTGTATGAACTTTCTGTGACAAAACTTGCAAAACAAATGACTGACGAAACGTTTTTTATGTACTTCTGAGTGAACGGTGAGAAGAGCTTTATTTGTGAATATTTCTGGACAGTGCTCACATCCATAGATTGAGATGCTGTCCTCTGTGTGAGGGGAAAGGGCTGGTGGACCTAACTCCATCTGAACGTTGTCAGTGGCTGTGGGTAGCCCTGGGTCCACACTCTTTTCTTTTTCTACCCCTGAAAAAAGTGGAGGTGGTGTCATGACTGCAACAGCAGTAACGTCATCAGCTAATGTGGAGGTTATTGTATTTGGTTTATCTGTTTGTGGTTCAGCTGGTGCTGGAAGTATTGTTTTACCCACAATGCCTCTCAGTCTGTGACGCTTTTTAAGCGGGCCTGTGTTCTTGTAAAGGAGCTGCTTTGGCTGTAATATTGCTGGCTTACAGACTTTCTTATTGTCCGGCTGACTGTTGTCTTTGCTTTCAGTAGATTTGCTCACTGCATATGAGTGCTCTGAGAGGGCATGGGTGGTCTCATTGTTCCCGCTGAGGCAGGACGTTGTAGGGCAACTTGATGGGAGCTGTCCCACATCTGGTGACTGCCTCTCCCCACTGGGTTGTACCAGAGGGGTGAAAGGATTGTTTCCAGGACACACTTCAGTGATAGAGAAGGCATTGGTGATGCGTGGTCCTCTGGCACTGTCTATCTCCTCAGGCCTGGGAGCCTCCTTCTTAGTTATTTTAGACACTGGGGCTGTGCTAGAGTCTGCCGATTTAACACATTTGTCCTTTTTCTCTTGTTCTGCGAGCTTCTCTAAAAACGGGATTCCAAGTCTTTTTCCAGCTGCCACTAGTCCTCCTGTGTCCTCTACAGCAGGTGATGTCACCTTTGAGCAGTAGATGAAGTTGAGGATACTGGCAAACACCTCTGACTTCAGGTCCATCAGCTCCAGCACTTGGCTGGAGCTCCATGTCTCAGGAGTTGTCAAAGCGTTCCTGAAGTACCCACTGCAGGCTGCCAAGATGTTCTTGTGGGCCCGAAACTTAACATCCTCCACCACAATGGTAACATCACAGAAGAGGCCCTGTGAGCGCTGCTCATTCAGCTTGCTAAGTACGGTGTGAGGGTGAGCACTATCCATCAGATTCTGAGTGCATGGGGACACCACTGTCATCTAAAAATAGAAGAAAAGAAATAATTACAACAGATTATACAAAACCAAGGATCTGACTGTTTTGATGTTGTTAAAAAGATCAAGAAGATTGGCGTGTACATTTTGTATTTGAAAAACAATTTTGCTCTTCTAGTGTTTAAACACTAGATGGCAGTAATGTCCTGATAGATGACAGGTGATCTCCAGTCCTAACAGTCTGGTCAACAGTCGAGGTGACTCAAGCCATATCAAGTAATGAAGACATCCTTTTTCCTTACAAAAAACCCTGCATGACATTTAATTCTTTATAGGGCCATTAAATGATGACTACACATAGTGGATGCTTTTATTGAATTAATTCAGTATTCTGCCACTATCATAAGTCTCTTACATTCTTTTTCCCTTTTCATATTCTTGTTTCTCTCTTGTAGAAGAGATCCTTAATCTAATCTAATAAGTTGGCTATAAACAAAAGCTCTTGTAGACATAATCAAAAGCCTTAGTATGGTATAACAGGGACAGGCCTCACTGATGTAATACTGTAATAACAATATATTTGTTTTGATGTTTCTGTAAACCTTTTTTTTTTCAGTGCTAAGATGTGGGATAGTGATTGTTTTGAGGAATGGATTAATGATTGAGGGTAGTGTTTCCCAACTGTAAGGAAATATGCAGGAGGGAGAGCAGCAGTGACCCTTAAACTACTGTCAACATGTCTTTAAGCAAGCCATTGAGCTTCTTAGAGGTACTGTGAGAATGTATTTTTAGTCAAAGGATGTGAGTCTTAAATACAGTGACCTAATGTGCAATGCTGAAAGATGATAGACACAACAGTACCCTAAATGCAAGGCAAGTCAAGGCCTGCTTGTGGTAAAATCTGCTGCCACTCAGTTCATTTATCATCATTATTACTAATGGTAATTGAGTTTGGTTGGTAGTCATCACTGTGCTACCATAGCTCTGCACTAGGTCTGGTTTAGTTGTCATGGCAGTCCTTCTTAATATGAACATGCAGATAGTAATGCCCCGATGAGTCATATGATCCCCTCTTCAGTTGTCTGTCAATTCAGAATGGAGGCATCTTTTCACTTGTTTCAAATTGTTGTCAACTCTAGCAACAGGAAACTGTTAATTAATACCTCACAATGGAAATGGCGGCCAGGAAGTGCCATTGATTATATAATGTAGCAATGTAGCAGAGAAATATAAAAATCACTGTAATACTGTAATACTATTGTAATACTTTAAGATCTTCCAGTTATAACTCACAGGCACACACTGTTTATTCAGGCAAACAAGATTTCTGGTCAGACGGGTATTGACACAGTTTTTTTTATATTGACAAAGCAGTATTTGTGGACTAGTTTGATTTTGACAATAAACTAAAATAGTCTGCTATCTGCAACTCTTAGAGGAAGTTAAAGTTCATTCATTCTCACTTTGAAAGAGGATGTATCACCCAGCATGATGTTCTATCTGTGGACGACTCATATTAGAGTCAGTGTGGTTTGAGTCTATACTGAGTCATTTAGCGCATCTTATGTAGCATGATGACTGTACCTGCTAAGACACACTCAGCCTTGTAAATGATGAGTCATCACACCTGCATCAGTGATGTTCAAACATCCAACTTAAGCTCAGAGAGAAGTTCATTTACAACTGCAGTCAAAGTCATACAGGGATTGTGCATTTTACCATGAGACCACGGTTTTCTGCCCCCTGAGATGACTTGGCTAAATGCTACTCAGGGGGCAATGCTGCTATTTTTAGTGGCTCTCTGTAGTAAACTTGTTCTTTGTTCTGCATGCTTACTTAATGGAAAACAGGAGAAGTAGAGTTTAGTTTGCTGTGATCCATTTGAGATTTAGTTTCTGCAAACTGAACTGTAAATAAAGTCTCAAATTATATTTAATGAACAGAGAGTTCAATTTGATATCTAATTTTGTTTTGTGTTTTGCAAATTGTTGTCTTGGGCATTGCGCACCATTTGGAAATTTGTTGAATTTTTTTATTTTAAAGGTATTACATTTATAGCAGTTTTTGTCTAAAGGGGTTTGGATAATTTATCAATGATGTGATTTTATTTTATTTTATTTTATTTATTTATTTTTAATTGTTTCCAATTTTGTGTTCGTGCAATAAATACAATATGGCCGCCGTTCTTTAAAGCCTCTCAGACAGTTGAAAACACAACCAGCCTCCCGCCCTCCTTCTCAGACAGGCCTCCGTTGTCATGGCAACATGCTATGGCGCAGCACTTATTGGGATTCAGCTGGATGGCAAGAGACTGTATTAGCTGTCCGGGCATTCGGTCCCCTCTCTCCCACAAATATTCCTGCCCTGTCTGAGAACCTGCAACACACAGCAGTCTACAGAGCAATCGAGGTTTGCCTTTGTCTCCGCTTCAATATACTTTATGTGTGTGTATTGGTCTGTGTGTCTTTGTCTGCTGCAAAAATGCTACCCAAAGGACTTTCTCATCTGATAACAGCAAGTGATGTGCCATAGCTTTTATACTAGTTTCTCAGTTTGTGCTGCTTACAGAAACAGTTTCATCTAATCTCCCAGGTTGTTGTTTTACTTTAGCACTTTCATTTTTCACAATTTGTACCAATTGTTGTGGTTTACTGCTACCACATGCTGAGCGGAAATTTTGAATTTGTCATCAGTGATTCTTATTTTGCCACACCCAACCGTACTTTCTCTTCAAAGCTCATGTGAAATTATTTTTTATGTTTCAACCTGTAAAATAAAAAAAACCACGCACTAAACCACAAACCAAATGACACTATAGTATACAGACAGTCAAACAAAGAGCGAAATGTCAAAGCAAAAGACACTTGACGCACCTCTGCAAAGCGTACTTCCGCAAAAAACAGGTTATAAATTGAGGGAAACCATGCAAAACATACCTTAGTAAATCAGAGAAAATGATGCAGGGCGAACAGGAAACAGTGTCATGCAGTATCCCCTTTGAACAGCCCTCAGTATAGACAACTATACATGAAAAACAATTTCGTCAGAGCAAGGCGAAAGTAGTTTTCTTTCTATGATGGTCGCTGAACAGTGGTGTTGTCAGAAGCAGAGCTTTTTCTGACGTCTTTCTTCCTCTCCCTCCCTCTCTGTGTGCAGATGACTCCAGCTCCAACGTCCTTCGCCTCTATCCATGCAGCCCAGGTCCTGGGCTAGATCTACCCTGCCCTCCTCTGACTGTCCCTCTTCTGTCCTGCTACAGCTATAGGAAAAACTCACAGTTTATACAGCATAGCTAATCCAGAGTATGGGTCTGCCTTTGTGTTAGCTGGGCTACTGAAGCGTTCGCACTGTAGCCACTGAGCAGGAAACGGCAACTTTTATTAAGCATGGCAGAGTGCTGTGGGGAGAGCGGAGAGATGCTGGGTGCTACATCACACATCAGCTCTGTACTCGATGCTACAGTCAGGGAAAATGCTCAGCTGCATTGCTGGTAGCAGCATAGAGTGAGAGGTCCTCTGCTGTACAACAAATGCTGTATTAAATCTCCTCAGCACAACACCAGCTAAATCCTGATGTACCTCGATGGTGAGCAAAAGGAAAAATTACTTTTGCAGAAAAACACTCATTTGAAACAAAATCACCCGTAGCCTTCGTAGAAACAACGTGCACCTTGAATGCATAACGCTACACCATCTGTTTCATGCTTGTGCACTCAGTCTCTGTCTGTGCAGCAGTATATTACACCAAAGCCCTTCGTCCGTGCTTACGCAGTCACTATGGTTAGGTAATGCAGAACCCGAGGGAAGATGGCAATGACTACTGTCCTATTGTGTATATAGCAGTCACAGGACAGATGTTCATCGATGCTTTTTCTCACAGTTGCAGTGATCATGCAAGCTAAACACAGGAAAAAGACAGTCCCGCTATCAGCGGAGACTCTGGGTATACCTATATAGAGGCTGCTGATTGATGCAAAAGCAGCAGATGCGTCAGCACTGCAGACGAGGGGGAGGGGAGGAAGCAGAACCCGACATGGCACTGAGAGCCTCTTGCTAGCCTCTGAGGACGGAAGCAGCTCTTTTATTTACATAACTGAGTATAGAGTCCTGTGGCTGTGTAGGTCTTCTCTTCATGCTGGCTGAAACCCACTTTAAACCAGTTTCAAAGCCATTTAATTTTATGTGCAGTTGACTTCAAAAGACAAAGCAGGTGTCATATCATTATGCATGCACTCACTCATTGCCCTAAAGGAAAAGACACGTGCTATTCATGTAGTGTTTGTGCTTTCGTCTCTTAAAATTCACTTGATGATCACACTTAATCTTAGCTGCTGTATTGTCCTGTTCCCTTGTCTGTGTTTGGTTCATTATATTACTGTAGTTTCATGAAAACACAATTAACCGCAGGCGCAGTCTGCTATTTTTTGGTGTTGACAGCAAGACCTGCTTCCTTGACGACCCAATACATTAACCTGGGGAGCAGCCAGTGTGCCAGCCTTTCAGGTAATTAAGTTTTCACCCTTTCCTATTATCTGCCACACTGGACCATGTCAGTGTGAAAACCAAAAATATTATGAAAATGCCATTCAGGTGGTAAAGGTTTCTGACCTTAGCCACAGTTTTTGGGCGGCATTGTGTGCTGCATTCTACCCACCACTCTTTGAGTTTTCCATCATCAGAGGAAATTGTCTGGAGAGAGAGGAGGAAAGAGGGCGTTCGGTTCATGATCCTTTCAGATTATCCACAGATCTTTTTCCATCTCTAAAGGCCCACTCCTCAATTTTATGACAATGTAAATCACAAATAGTGTATACTCACACTCATAACTGAAAGAACTTTTTATGAACTGTTTTGCTGTTTTGGAAATTACTGAATAAATAAATGTATAACTCTATCAAAATCATTAGTAACCTGGATTTAGTTTTCGTCTATTTTGGTATTAATTGTCAATCAATTTGAGCAAGACTGATGGCCCCAATCCTTTTCTTTGACTGTTGGTGGTGGGACCACCCTTTTGTTCATATTTGGATCATGGACTGATCCTTTTAGGGCTTTTGAAAACTCCATGCTGAATATTTATGCCCAACAACCTAATTTTACTTTGAATAACTCAGCGTTACCCGCTGCAGTAAAAATAATACATGTTAAACTTGCACATTAGAACAGTTATGCATTACAAGATAAAGATATAATTGGAAGTATTCCACAAAATCAGAGTTAAAAAAAAAGAAAAAAAAAAAAAGGTATAAATGTAATAGTTTAAATAGGTGCTCAAGAGTTATTGAAACTTGATTCTATTCAGCACTGTAGTACTCTGATTGTGTATAACTTTTGGGAGCGAAAATGTATTAAGAAACCTTTATTTTATTGACTTCCCACCAGCATACTTCAGCCTTCATCAGCGTGTATCAATGCAAATGCTGCATTTTAGAAACAGTAAAAGCATCCAACATATGCAGGCAATTGGTCTGGCACTGCAGTAACTATAGTATCACATCAACAATGTAGGCCATAGTAATAGATGTCATGAAGGCATTTATTGCACTAAAGTCCCATATTGTGAGTAAGAAATCATATTTTCAGAGATGAGCAACACCCACTATGGGCATAAACCGCATTCTTTAAAAGTAAGGAATCTGTGATGTCACCTATGTTTCCAAAGGACATTTATAGACTTGATTTTTTTTGTATTAGTTGCTGCTGTCTTTGTTAGTGCAGGGTATACATGTGACACCACTATCTGCAGAGGTCACCAGTGTCACTCCAGAGAGATGGCAAACATACCGTATTTATTCAGTATTTACCAATATGCTGTCACATAGGAAAATAAAGGAAAACACTGGTAAAGTTGCAAAGAATTGTTGTGCAATAAACTGTACAGAACAGAAAAAACTTAGGAAGTTATTCCAGACAGCCAAAGGCTAACAGGAAGAAAGACAAGATAAAACAATTAATTCTAATATCATATTTTTGTAATGAAATTTAATAATATAAAGATTTTTACAAAGCTGTCCACAGACAAGAAGAATGTCCTTTGAAGACCTTGTGATTTTGATCAAACTGATAACCTAATAACTGATACCTGCTTTAAAACCGAACAAGGCATCAACTAGCCTTTAGGTGTTCAGTTACATATTCTGTAGAAACCTCAACTTAAACCTCAACCTCAATTTCTGACCGCATTTCAACATCCACCGACCTCTGAGCGACTGATACCTGATAGTATCATCCCTAATTTGGATGGCCTTTACCTTTTCAGGATATTTATTTTCTTCCTGGTATCAGCACTCTGTCCATTCATAGCAGCCACCTGTTGGTTTGGTTGGCCACTCGGTTGTCGTGAGGGGGATAGTGTCACGTGAAAAAGTGGCTTCATTGCCACTTCTGTTACTGGAGCCAGAAAATCTAAATTTGAGGGGGTGGAGGGGGTTGGCTGGAGCTGAGTATGCAGCAACTATTGCAGCTGATTTACTGAGAGTACTGTCAGTCAAAAATAACAGAATTCTAGTTCTCAACTTCACAGCTGAGATGCACATTCAAAGAAGTCAAATTAAGAAATAAGACCCTGACTTCCTGTGGTCAAAAATCTATTGCCATTATATTTAAAGAGAGAGGTTGAAGGGTTTTTTTGTTGACTGAAGTATATATGGGGGTTTTCTCTAGTATCTAAGCTCCAGGCCAGGAAGATCATTGGCATTTAAAAAGAATATACAGATTTTTGAGCATTCTTAGTTTGTGTCCTCATTTCAGCTCTTCCTCTGTTATTTCAATGACTTGCAATGAGTGCAGGTTTTGATGGTGGGCAGACTAATAGTTCTATGAATTACTTTTTTGTGCGATCTCGTAGTCTTCTTATTGTCCTTCTAATATAAAAATAATAATAATAATTTGTATGTAGGTCTGCAGTGTGTATTGTATACCCGATGAATGCATGTAGGCTGAAACGCATCTGTGGTAAGCCAATAAAATTATAGTTTTTTAAAAATAATTTTTAAATACAAAACATTGTACAGTAGAGGACCATTTTTAACCATTGTACCATTTTTAACTAAAGAGGCTCTCCTCAATATTTGACCATAAATCTTTTACGCATTTTACTGGATTGGGAATTATTTATGTAAAAAAAAAAACTATAACTATAACCATATAACTATGTGAACTATAAATTCACATTTAAAATAGATCTCATGCTAAATCAGAATCAAAACTGAAAATGGAAAAAGTAAATTTTCCTTGAAGTGCTTTCATGGAGCTCCATATAGTAGATCCTCTGAAGTATTTTGTAAGCATCACCTTGTCATGCACACTTGATATCACAGCTAGGA
This sequence comes from Seriola dumerili, assembly GCF_002260705.1. NCBI lineage: Eukaryota > Metazoa > Chordata > Actinopteri > Carangiformes > Carangidae > Seriola > Seriola dumerili. The sequence goes on along the minus strand of NW_019174377.1, from coordinate 560,643 downwards.
TGTGGTGAAAACCTCAGGACAAAGTTTACAGGCCTTGTGCCTCTGATGCTCTGTAAGCTCAGCTGCAGCCTGTAGGGACGCTGATCAGCAGGGAAACACAGACCGCAGTACAAGGCTGAGTAGGCCTCATCCTCATTCTCAAAGCATTCACACTCTTAGCATACAAAGACACTCATCTCTGGTAGCACTTAAGTCACTGACATAACAAGCACTCATACTTTGAGTTGCCTACCAAAAGTGTTTCAGTGCTGAAGGTCTTGCTGTGCCTGCCTCTGCCGTTGTGGAAGTCTCTCTGATGTTTGCTTAGAAGGAGTAAAGCAGAGTGACTACCTGGCTCCTGTTCTCCCTTCGGCCCAGGCTTTAACCATCTTCCTTCTTCACTGTTGTCTGTTCTAGTAGAGGTTCCCTGTTCCTGCAGTGTATATTTGCCTTCTGGAGGCTGCTGCCACTGCTGCGTCACTCCCGCTGCATCACTGACCCACAAAGAGGAGCTGAGAAGGAGGGGTGGCGTGGTGAATATGTGGAGGCAAGGGATAAGCAGAAAACAACCGGCACTGCTCTACACTGCTCCAGCAAACAAATGGATGAGGCTTCCGCTCTGCCTCAGTTTGGGGCCTAGTTGCTGCTGTGGTATTCAGGAAGTGGGTCTGGGAGACAGATCCTTTATTGTTACGTAATGAATATTTTTTCTCCTAGACCAGACCCAGCTGAGAAGGCAGTATCCAGTGTTCAGAGGCTAATAATAGGCCATAGTACCTACCAGTCCGGGTTGTGGGCGGTCAGGTCAGTTCACTCCAACTCCAAGCTATCATCCGGGAAGAAGAATATTTATTGTTGAGGGGATCTGTTGTTTACGGAAAAAGACCAGCATTTTAAAATGTGCTGTAAAATGACACATTCTTTTCCTTGTGCCTTAACAAAGCACAACGGAATACCTTATGTTTTTTGTTTCTCTTTTGAAACAATAACATTAATTTGGAAGGTAGCTGTTTTTGTTGACATTTATTGTACCATATGTTGTCTCTGATTCACTAAGGTACCTGTTAGAAACAGAAAAAAACAGTGCATACCTTTGTCTTACGTTACTGTAGCTTGCTTGTACAGGTTTCAGGTGAGGTAGGACCGGTGTGGCAGATGCCCTTACAGACGTATTTGTACAAGGTTTCAGTCCAGAATAAATGTGTTGTAGCCTTTAGGCCTGGATGTGGTAACTAGAATTACAGCACTTGTTTTGCACACGTTACCCAAGGGTTTATTTGCTTGATACTCCTCCTCCCATCATCTGACTCCGGTTTCTTTGCCATATTGCTCCCTCTGCTGGCTGCACGAGTGAACACAGCATAGAGAACGTATACAAACCCTGGTTATCTGCAGGCAGAGACAGCACTGAGTGCCAAGGGCCTTCAGCAGAGGGCGCAAGAACTTCTCAGCAGCAAATGTAAACAGGAAGTATATGATGAAATAACCATTGACCTTGATATGATGTCAGCAGGGCTCTAGTTGCTTAAGTATTTCATATTTTACCAGTTTATCATTCAGGAAACAAGATGGAAACACTAAATGCTGTTTTATTTAGTACACTAATTTAATGTACCAGTAATGTTACACCATGTAAACTCTTTCCAAAAAACATAACTTGTAAGTAACTGCATACTAGTGGCAATTGTTGTCATCAAAACAACAACAAGAAATTAGAGACACATACAAATACTGATTTGTTTTCAAGAATATTTGGCACTTTTCAAGCAACGGAATATATATTTTTTGTAGATTACACATCTCAACACCAAATTTGAAATTTAAGAACACTTACTAACTAACTAACACTGAAAGCACTGTGTTATGTGAAACAAAGTGCAAAATTAATACTGGCTATTCATCCACTGCGATAGGTTTTGTATTGCAGTTGTTTCAGAACAGTAATGAACAGGCTCGGTTGCTTCACTGCTGCTCCTTCCTGCCACTGGAGTGGAAAAAGGTAAAGAAGGTCTTTCTCCAGCCCATGGCATTGGCTATGCCTTCCATGTCACTGGTAAACCCATCACAGCGATTCCTCACAGTGTGCTCCCAAAACTTCTCAGAATTGCAGAGCTGGTGCAGTAAAATCAGAGGACAACAAAATATAATGCAGATTTACAAATACAGTTATCCATGTTTGAATATATAGAAGGACAAACATACACACTGGTGACCCAGCAAAACAGACACTAATACACCATATTTGCGTTATCTAATAAAGACTCCTCTAGACTGTTGTGAACTTATCATTTTAATAGGCTCTCACCTTTCTGAATCTATGGGAAACCTGTGCCAGAAGTGTTGTCTCTTTCAGCTTTAGGTAGGACATGATGCAGAGCATCATGTTATCAGGTAAGCGCTCCAGGTAATCAAACTTTCCTTGACAAAGTGATATTGTGTATTCCAGGATCCTCTGCCCAAAAACAGTGCCAATTTGTTCTACATGTGAGAAGTGGCAGAGTACAGACTTGATGTCAGAGACTTGAAACCTTACATAAGCCTACTCTGTCAAATGATGGATTTTCATTGAAGCAAAATTGCTGAGACCAGGGTTCTGTACCACTTCACCAAAGAAGATTCACTGCAGATTAACAACAAGTGAAAAAGGAATCCAGTGTCATGGACATAATGTAAGGCTACAGGGCACTGATGACGAAACCTTACGCTGTAGCACTTTGTGATGTAGGAATTCGAGATGGGATGTCCTCAGCTCTTTGGGTGGAGCGCCCCGGCAATTAAGTTGCAAAGAAATCCTCCATGATCTCCATATTACCTAAAGTTAGTCAAAGTTAGTAAAAGTTAACAACAGTGAGGACATACTGAAGATATGACTTATGATGCAGTAAAGTTCACGTGAATCCAAGATACTATTTATGTACAACACCAATAATAATATCTGTAATAATGTTTGTAAATGTTTTAACCCAAAATGGCCTACATGATTATTGAATTTCCAAATGGAATATTGTTTTTATGTTTTTTATTTTTCCACCAAATCACTCACTTCAACTTGAAATACTGAATAAAACTTTCATTAGTCGTATGGAAGTCTTTGCTCAATTTACCAGCATAAGTATCTACAAACTATGAAATTGTAGCCCAACACGATTTTTTTTTTTTTTAAAGCTAGCTGGCTAACTACTTAACATTGTAGGTGGAAACTAAGCTAGTTTCTGTTACATATGCACAGTGGTTTTATAAACATTTAGCAGATTTTACCAACACACTCTGTTTCATAAATAGAAACTAAAAATAGAAATACTCGACCTCATTTTTCGTATTAACAAGTTGGAAAAAATCTTTTGGAGGAGGTGGACCTTGACTACTTATTTCAAACAGTTGCTCCCCGAGCAAGGACGCCATTTTGGACGCAGACTTGCAACCATGACAACTAAAAAGCATTTGAAATAATAGTATTTACTCAACAACAGAGGAAACTGTTAGATGGTCTTTAACTTACATTCATGTGGGTTAATTGCAATAGCTAATACATGAAATCGAATTAATTATTAGAGATTTTTTTGTATAAAGATTTTTTTGTATATATATATATATAAATACACACACACACACACACATATATATATATATATATATATATATATATATATGGTGGGGGGGAGGTGGGGGGTGGGGTCACGACCCAGCGGATTGATACTTCATAATTGTGACAAGCTAATGTTCCCAATGACTTCAGTGTTGCTGTGATAACGGACAACTAAATCTCAATCTTTGTGTTTTTAGTCGTTATGTTCATAAATTTACATGGCAACACATCCAGTGTTGTGTCGCTTGCTTAAAAACAGCAGATGTCGAAAGCTAAAAATCAGAAGTAAGTAGTCCCTGAGCGGATGAATCGCGCGGATGTATACTGCAGTTGTAGGCCCCTCAGCTGATGTGAAAGTAGCAGGGGTTCAGAGAGAAAAGAGGAGCTGGTGCACTGTCTGTTACAACTACAACACTGGAACAAATAGGTAACAACATTATACAAAAGGTAGAAATTTTCAGTGACATGTCAGCCAACGGTCTCTCGGACCTTCGAGGGTATTCAGTGTCGAAATACATCGGAGGAATTATGATTCATTGTTGCGAAAATATCTCGAATCCCGTTCCTGCTTTCCTGTTTTTTGTGTCTAAAAGGTATCAGAGGCCATTTCTTTTTGCTAGCTAGCGTTAACGTGCTAGCCGCACGCTAGACAACTTGTAAATTTTAACAAAATTTGAAAAAATTGTTCCCAAAAGACAGAATTAGTGAGTTGTAACGAAGCTGTCGTTTGTATAAGAAATCCCAATCCTGTCGAGGTGGCAATGCGTTAGGCAGCGACAACAAGGCTTGCTAATATTAATTAGCTTGCATGCCAAGGTTAGCTGGCAATAGCTATGGCTCTTGTTTGATTTGACAACGCTTAACGTCATCTACGTGACTGCCCCGCAGACGCAAATTCAGTATAAAGTCAGGGATTTATTGTTACCCGGACAGATATATTAACTAATACCACCCAGGAACGTTAGTTTGTATACCTAACAGCCAAGTGTTTATTTTTGTCCACTTATTGTTGGTGAGTGAACGGTTATTGAAGAAACATTCGCTATCTTACTTAGCTAAAATAGCGTTAGCTTGCTAATAATTAGCCTCGATACTTGACATTCTGGTCTTAACGGGAGCTAAATAAGATGTTCGACGTTATTTTGTCCTCTCACCCAAACTCTAAATAGGAAGTATGTGCTTTGTTGACACGTTGCTTGTTAGTAGTCAACTTGTTTCTGCCTGGCTAGCGGTAGCCTAAACGCTAACCAGCGCTGTAGTCAGAGGCAGGCATTGGCCTTAAGTCAGCTTAGAAAACATTAGTGATCCTCAGCCAGCTAACATTAGTTAGCTCTACTTGTGTACTCTACATTCGCATTGACAGTTCCTAAGAGAGTGTTACTGGATCTGCCTAGTTACCTGTCGACTTGACAGCTGTGTATTTTTGATTTGATCATCCCATCAAACAGTACAGAAGGTGAGCTAACTTGATGGCGAGCCATGTATTATATTTTTTTCTTTAAACTTGATCGTTTGCCAGACACAGAGCACTGTGTCATGGTAGTGAGAATACCAAGTTAGCTTACATTGGTTAACTGGTAGCCTGCTAGCTATATTACATTAAACCGCTTTCGAAAGACGGTCCAGCCGATGCTGCCATTTTCGATGTGTAGCTAATCTCAGGTGAACGTATTTGTCATTTGCCACTCGTGGGGCCTGTCTTGGTCATTCAGTAGAAATGTCGCCTTTTCATACCACACACAAGGTACAAACAAGGTAGCTGTTCGATTTTGGTTGTGCGTTTCGTTAGGGAGCTAAATAGGTTGATACACCGGTACGCCAACTACGCATTTCCATGGAGCCACTGCTACGTTAGCCAACGTAACTTTAACGGGTCCCTGGTATGTAATTACTAGCTTTGTAGCGTTGTCTTGCCATTATATTCAGTATAAAGCGGTTACAAGCTTCGCTTTTGTGATGTGGTAGTTTTTTGGAAAGATATGGATTAGACTGAGTTACTGTCAAAATGTATGGGACTAGCTAGGATATGAGTAGCTAAACATGCTAGTCGGTGGTGGTAGACAACTACGTCAGAAATACAGGCCTCTGTAAATCATGAGTATAAAAATTGGACACTGTCGTGCTTGTTTAGTGGTGTAGTAGAAGAAACTTTGAACCTGCCAGCGTTTGAAACTGCCGATTATTTGGTGTGCTTAACTGGTCACGTTATGCGCGAATGTGGTGCACCAGTTGTCAGAATGGACGAATAAACAAAGACTCGGATGCACTGTCAGTGCAGGCCTAAAATGGCCCTGTGAGCTTGCCAAGTGTGGCGTATTTTTATGATCAATGATATCATGATTTAAACCCTAACTAAATGGGTTAAGTAATAATCTTGCTTTTCAAGATGGCAAAAACTATTAAGGTTGTGATTCAGTAGTCTCTGTGTATCAATTGATAAAACCATCCAGCTGTGTGTTTGTGTGTTCAAAACATATCAATCACTCCTGTTCTCAGTACCCTCATGTCACTGACTTATTAGAAGCACATATGAATCATACTTAATATGTGAAACACGTTTTCTTTCATATCCTGTCTAAAATGAAAACTACAATGTCCCCAACAACCAAATGTTATGGAATGATATGGCCATTTAAAGAATATCAGCTACTGTTAATATTCTTTGAAAAAAGAGCTTTGAAAGATAATTCTCTTTTTGTATGGTTTGTTTGATTTGCAGCCTTCCCCATGGTAGGTTTATTTATATTTGTCTGTGACCTTGCTCATCATTACTAAATTAGATTCTCAGGTTGTTTTGTTAATATTGTAAAGTGATATTCTGGTGATGAAGGTGATCATGATGATTGTGATTATTGGATGAATGAATGCCAAGGGGTTAAAAGTAAATGTACAAATGTATTTAAAAATCATAAGGTTAGTAGGATACTTGACTATAGCTTTATGGCCAATCTGTACTCATAATACATGGTGACAAAACTGTTTGTAGTGCTGTCTCTTAAAGCCAATATTTTATAATTTGATACAGACTAAGATTTATTTTAATGTTTAAATGTCAGTGGATTACTTTGAGTGGTTCACAGAAGTATGCACTTTGTTGTAACCATTATTGGGAGACTTAAAAACTGGGGAAAGTGTGAGGGTGCTGAGAACATAAACTGACCTGTGTGTATTTTGCCATCTTTTTTTTTTCTTTAGAAGACAGCATATTAATGGCTATGAAATCTGTTTGAACCAAGTTCATAAAATCATTTGAAGTCTCAGCCCAGTTGTTTTTTTAATAATTGTATCAACTGTGATTTACGTGGTTCCTTGCATTTGATTTTTTTATGCCAGGTATCTGCCCCTACACAAATGGCAGTGTCGGTAGTAGCATGGTTCCAGTTGTTTTCTGGTGGGAGATTGTATCTTGAGACGATTGTGGACCTAATCATCTCAAATGGGCTAGATGGGTTGGTCTGATATTAAAGGTGCAACAGCTGTAATAGCTGTCACCTACAGCACAGCAATCTGTTTGAAACCACGACCAGTTGTTGTAAGAGAGCGAGATACAAGGCTCACCATTGCATTTTGTCAGTATTCTTATGTGGTTTCTTTCTCTCTATGATTGCAGTGAATGGTAGTGTCTAGAAAGGGTATGTCCCTTCAGGAGAGAGGTGCCAATGTCCAACCGGCCTAATTCCAATCCAGGGGGGTCACTGCGCCGTTCACAGAGGAACACTGCTGCGGCCCAGCCACAAGACCACACAGTCGCAGGAAGGTGAGCCTACAAAGTCCTCAAACTTATCATCCAATTTTTGTTAAAATCTCAGTTCAAAGTTAGAGGCAGTAATTGTAGTTTGTGGGAACATCACATGGGTTTTTCTTGAAGGGAGAAATAAGAGGGCTGTTTTAGTAGAGGGATTTGTTCTTAGTTCATAGGTGGTGTGTTGTGAATTGAAATGTAATGCAGAATGGTTATATTGGCCTCTTTGATCAAAGTTCAAGCTTATCTTGTGTTTGTTTATCATAGTCAAATGGTGATTAACTCTTTTTTAGCTTTTTTTCATGCTACTCCAAAGGTGTTAAACTTCAGAGGATATGCAGATGCAGTCAGGCAAATTGATTTGGGGATTGATCAAGTCTCTCTTTTATGTGGCTTAATTACAGAAACCTACACTATCACTTGCTCTTTAATTTCCAACCTTACAGGTTGCAGTCAGAGCAGGTAAAACATAAAGCAAATTCCCCACCTGAAAGTAGAAGACCTAATTCTAAGGCTTCCAAAGCCACAGCCAGCACAGCCACTGGCCAGTCCAGAGGGCACAGCTCAAGAAGGTACCCCTCCTCTCTTCTTGGTGCTTAATGTGTGCGTGTGTGATTGTGTATGTAGGATTTGTACTGTATATAATAACGTCATACTTATTGTACACCTTTGGGTTTTGTGCTAAATCTGAATGAGTACAATGAATGTGGCATTGTAATTCATCACTTCTTATGGTTTCAGAAATTTCTTAAGATGGTGTTTTGTTGTCCCTCTTGCTCCCTGGCAGAAGCGGTCTTACTCTGTCCGTGGCTTCATTTGTGTTGCAAGACGACCCAGAGGCTGCAGGGACATCTGAACAAGAACGACCAGGCCGCCAGTCAAAGAGTGAAGGCACCCGAGGGCTAAAGCGAAGCGAAGCTCCTGACCAAATCAGTACTTTTGGACCGACCCCTGCCAAGAAGCCCAAATCGGTCCCACCACCCCGAGACAATACCTCAGAGACCAAGAAAGGCCAAGCTAAGTCCAAGAAGAGATCACTTGCTTCAGAACCACCTGCATCGTCAGGTCGAGGTCAGAGCAAGAAGAGTGGGTCCGCTGGGGCCTCACCAATCCAGAAACGGAAGAAAGCGGACTCTCTCCCCGGTCTAAGTAGTACCGCTGGGTCCCTCCCCAATCGTACTGAGGGCAGAACTGCAAAACCCACCAAGCTGGCGTCTAAATCGGCCGCCTCAGCCAAAGCTGGGTGTAGCAACGTGACGGACTCCTCTTCCTCTGCCTCCACCTCTTCCTCCTCCTCCACCACAGGCACCAACAGCGCCACCACGCAGGGCGCTCGAGTCAAACAGGGAAAAGATCAGACCAAGGCGCGTCGCTCTCGCTCGGCCTCAAGCCCTTCCCCACGCCGTAGTACCCGTGACAAGGAGCAGGCCAAATCTGCCAGCTCTTCAAAATTTGAGTGGGCAGCACGCTTTAACCCCAAAGTCAACCTGCCAAAACCCAAACTGTCCTTGCCCGGATCCTCCAAAACTGAGACTTCCAAACCTGGGCCATCAGGATTACAAGCTAAACTAGCAAGTGAGTCACATTGCCTGTGTGTGGAACCCTTCTAATCATTGTAGAAACACTAATTTTATCTACTCTCTTAGCTGTAGCATCTCTTTTTAACAGCTTTTTGTTAAGAGAGTATTTCAGTGCTATTTAATACCATTTCAGAAATATTTGATGTTGTTTTCATACCGTTACATATTTAAATTCATTCAGCCTTCTATTAGCCATGGGAGCGGTTGAGTATGGTGAAGGGAAGTATGTGAGGGTTTGCTTTAATGGGTTTGTTATTGCATGAAAAGATAGAGTGGTTTAAACAGGCTAATGGTTGGCTTGTTGAGGGTCAGCACATTATTCTTGTGTGCTTGGTTCGAGGTTACACCTCTGGGATTAAATATCACAGGACCTGTGATCCGAGTAGTGTCTCAGCATCAGTTACAAAAACTCACTCTTAACTTGCTTGGAGCAAATACATTTGGTTTAAGTGTCGCCCAGTTGAGACACATTACAACATACATACACCAAAGCGGTAACCATACAGATAAATGAATAACCTTCGATAAAAATTAGTATACATTGTTTACACATAGGGATAACATTTCACAAAGCCTTTATCCAGGTATCTATATAACTCATGATGTACACATCTTGCATGAATGCAGATGGTGACACTCTGACGTGCATACAATAAAGCATACGTGTGTGTGTCTTGACTAGCATGTCTCGTTGACATGTGCTGAGTGTGGACTTCACTGAGCTGGTGAACTGGCTCAGATTTCAGGCTTAAGTACCTGAAGCCTGAAACTGGAGAGCAGCTAAATACATAAAAACTGCTGGTCACTCAGTTAGCGGTGTGGAGAAAATGTATGATTTCACACGTATGGTAGACACTTAAAGAGTCAAATTCAGAAGGACTTTTCTAGTAAAATGGTCTTTATTGTGGCATTTACACTATCAGTCAAAAGTTTGAGAAATATCCTAATTTTCCAGTTTCCATTGAAATTTCAGCAGTTCAAGTCCAGTGAATAACATTACATGATATGAAGGGAAGTGGTAAACTGCCCAAGGTACAAAAAATGTTAAGGTCACCAAAAACTGAAAAATCATGTACATTTAAAAGAAAACAGATCTTTTTCATGGATTAAGAATTTTCTAATTCACAGCTTTCCTGTAGCAATGGAAATAAATGAAGCCTTGAAAGTTAATGCAAACAGTTCCTACAAGTGCAACACATTTGTGGGAACTTCCAAACAGTGTTTAATTTCCAGTAGAAAGAACTGCAAAAGTATGTTTGGCTGCTGAATTAGTCAAAAATTATTAAATGATTGATTAAATTTAGAATTTAAGATTACATGATTCATTTTTTTAATCTTTATTATTTATTTGTTGTATGTCTTATTTTCAAAAACACTCAAACATTACACTATTTAAATTTCAGTAAAAACTGGAAAAATGTAGCTGTTTTGACTAGTTGTGTATTATAGTGACTTGATTCTGGTCTTTTGGGATTGTGCTGGTAGCTGTGTTGTCAGGTTGGCAATCAGTTTTTTTTGTAACCATGAATTTGGGCAGAGATTTGGTACTAATTATTAATTAATTGAGAGTTTGAATCGTATGATGATATATTGTCTGATTTTTTTTTTTTTTTCAACATAAATACATATCGTAATCGTTTGTGATAAGGAGAACTTACATTTTGTCAGTGCTCTCTGGCAGACAAACCATGCAATGGCAAATGTTTCTAAATTACCATATTAATGTATTATTGACAGTTGTGGACTGCAATTTCTTGTTACATATTGGCCGTCATATACACTGATATATCTATCATAATCTAAAATTGTTTGGAAATATCTGCCAGGCTGATTTATTGGTTGGGCTCTTGTACCGATACTAAAATATTTGGCCAGATACCATACCATACTTTGCTCAGTAAAAACATGTTTGACCTATTTAACAAAATATTTAACCTATTTAACAAAATAGGTCAAACTTATGAAATGCATCAACTGTATTAAATGTTGGTCTTACAAGCATTCTAAAGAAACCTAAATAAAGTACAGAAGACAGTCAACTAAACATTGTTTTGAATAAGACAATATCTGATCAGAGGAAGCAAAACTAACTTTTGGTATCTGACAATTGCCAATAAGCAATGCAACAGCCACCATTTGGTCCATGCTAAAGAAGTATTGAAGTTTGGTACCCATAGTGTGAAGAGGGGAGAAATTGCAGGAACAATAGGCCAGATACACAGAGATATTGCAGTAGATATTTGGTGTCTATGGTTAAGTGAGTTTAAGCTGTCGGGTCAGTGTGAGGTCAGGCTGTTCTAGGCAGGTGAAAGGATAGAAACTGAGGTGGGCTCTGTGCCATGGGCCCTGGGCCAAAATGGAGAGACCCCTCCTAAGTTGGCTTTGGCGTGTTGGCCCACCAGCTGACCAGGGGTATGTTTGAGGGCAGGGAAGGGCTCATAAGCTGTTTCTGTCAAGAGGGAAAAACTTCATCTCTCTTGGAATATCTTCATTTGTCGGCCTTTAATAACTTTTTTACACACAGATTCTGTTACTTTCAGCTATAATGGTGAGTAAGCATATACAATGCTGTTGACATGTGTTCCAGTGATACTGTATGGCTTTCCATTGCACAATGTCATTTTGCATTCATGTTGAATTAGAAATGTTACTGCAGCCTCAACAATAGGGAAAGGTTTATTATTGCATTGGCTGTAGATAATTGAATCTTAATTTGGAATCTTTGTGAAACTTATGGGGAAATGTGTGTGAAGATATATTACTATTTGACCAGTTATAATTGGCCAGCTATAAGTGGGACACAAAACTATGGTCAAATGAAGTACAAAAAAAGAAATAATAGTTCTTATCTCTTCAATTCATTTGGTCTTAATTTTTGAAATGTTTATTTTTATACTGCTGAATTATGAGTCATGGATCCAGCATGAAGGTTGTCCTGTCATAGCGCCATAGCTGGGTTACTATTAATACCCTTCTAGTCAGTGGTACAGGGCTCCAAACAGGCAACACCAGAGCCTTTACAATATTGAAAAGTAACACTCAGCATCAATCTGTGCTTTGATTGGCCAACATTTTTCACAGCCCTATGACCAATAATTATGCTATGGGGATATGTTTTCCATTGTGGTGCCATGGTTAAGTGATACATAAAAGAAGGGTATTGTGTTTAATTATTCAACCCTAATACAAGGTGAAACTTGTTGTGAATGCCTTTGATAGCTAGGTGACAAATGTTTCATATCTGGCGTGTGAATCAACACAAATATCAAACTGGTTTGATTTATTTTGCTTTGAGAATGTATTTCCATCAAAAATACCAGTGTTTATGCTTTTCACACCTTAGGTTTGAGGAAATCCACTAAGAAGCGCAGCGAGTCTCCTCCAGCAGAGCTCCCCAGCTTTCGGCGGAGCACACGCCAGAAGACCACGGGCTCCTGTGCCAGCACCAGGTATAAATCACAGTGATGACAGTGTAGGCTATAGTATAAATATTGCTGCATAAAAAAGTACATGAAATTTGCCTTGTAGCATTTCTGATGCTCTCAGACAGCTCTTTTGTGCCATTTGCCATTGTGAAAAAGAAACTGTAAACAATCGTCCCCCTTTTATGCAGTAAATCCATCATTCATTGGTTAATGTGGGTCATGTGACCACTGAAAATTAAGCACAGGTGAGTTTTATTTTGTTTGAGGAACTAATTTCAATTGATCAATAGGTGCCAATAATTGTCACTGTTGTTTGAAAATTGGGTCATCTGAATTTATTTCTGAGGATATTCTGAATCATGTACTTGAAATTCAGGGGTGCCAATAGTTTTGACCAGAACTATAACCTTCATCATGGTAGAATTAATTGCAGGGCTGCCGTTTGAGACTGCATTGGTTTTAGCCAGTTGTACCCAAGTGGCACCAGAGTGTATGTTTTGAAGACTTTAAACAACAACAATTTACAGTACTAATAAGGCACTAATGAAATTGGTATTTTATTTTGTAAGATACATTTTTAATAAGTGATCTGTCTCTTGTACAAAACAAAGTATTGTTGTAACCATTAGAATCATAAATTTACCCAAATGATTTATGTTACCTTGTGGTTTCCTGATTTTTAGTTTGCATTTTTTTTTTTTGTTATTTCTTCCAATCAGTCTTTTTAATGTTGGTTTATATATATACTGGGTGTGATCTGATATTTATTTATGATTGTTGAATAGAGATGTTTTCAATTGCTGCTATTTGAAATTTTCATGTTTAACAAAGCTGCTTTAATATTATCTTTTCCAAATCAAGTGAGCATTGAAATGAGCTAACTTAAGCTTTGTTTGGCCCAGTGACTGTATCCTTTATTGAAGTTGAGGACACAGTGAAAGCTCTGTGCTGCCCTTATTTATTTTTATATAATGCCAGCAATTCACCTTTTGTTTTCTGTGTAAAGTCCCACTCCACATAAACCCAGGCACCATTGCAGGATAATAGCTAGATTTCAAAGCAAGATGGCAAAACAGAATACGAAAATCAGCCCGATGCAGAGGACGATAAAGGACAGTACTGTCTCAGTTGATGAAGCTGTTTCACAAAAGAAAAATAACTGGAGGGTATTGTTTTGACCATTACTCACGTTTACTTCCCTTACCACATTAAAAAACTGAAGGGGAGAGCCTTGGGTTGACCTAGGTATCATGACTATTGTCTATAAAGCAGAATACTTCACTGAATATATTGGCTCTATGAACAGTGACCTCGAATACACACACACAGGAAGATGTTTAAGACTTTAAATTGGCATTTTGGACTGCACAGTATCTATCAGAATGTGGACAAATCTGGATGTTTACATGAGCATAATCATTAATATAAAGCATGAAAAAATATCCAGGGGAACCACTGCTGTGTATTTATTTGACTGGGAGTGGTAACACAGAATGTGCTATGCTTTGTGATTACTGTTCTGTCACTCATTGTCAATCTGTTTTTGCTCATACCATAGTCGGCGGGGTTCAGGCCTAGGCAAGCGCGGGGCAGCCGACGCTCGCCGACAGGAGAAAATGGCCGACTCCGACAACAACCAGGATGGGGCCAACTCATCAGCTGCTCGCACTGATGAGGCATCACAAGGAGCTTCAGGTACCTATCATCATCAATTTTTCAATTCTTTTTTGCTAGTAAAATTTCTTTTTTTGCTATGGGAAGTGGAACCTTTGGATGATCAAGAATTTTCCATCAATTTGCTCGATAATTAAACCTCTTCAAGCCTACAGTTTTAGGCTTTTTCTAAGTAACATCAAAAGCCATCAACTTGAAAGACTGTTCTCTTTCTTTACTATTTAAGTTTGACTGTGAGTTTTATTTTCATACTGTTTGTTTCTCCAGCTTCAAGTTCAGTTGCTGGAGCAGTTGGCATGACCACGTCTGGAGAGAGTGAGTCTGATGACTCTGAAATGGGAAGGCTTCAAGGTATGTTAAACCCACCACCCACACACACACACACACACAGACACAACTCTGTTATACCTTTAGTATAGTTGATTTCTAAACATTGCTGTTTTTGTCCTTGTAGCCCTACTGGAGGCCAGGGGTCTCCCCCCACATCTTTTCGGGCCTCTGGGACCCCGCATGTCGCAGCTATTTCACAGGACCATAGGCAGTGGAGCCAGTGAGTGCAATCTTCTTACCCCTACATCAGTGTTCTTCATGTTTGGTAAGCTCTAGATAACTGTTGAGAAATTCTGCCCCCTATTTTCAGGCTCCAAGGCTCAGCAACTGCTGCAGGGCCTGCAGGCCACAGGCGACGAGTCTCAGCAGCTCCAAGCTGCTATTGAGATGTGCCAGCTGCTGGTGATGGGCAATGAGGAGACACTTGGTGGATTCCCCGTCAAGAGTGTGGTGCCCGCTCTGGTCAGTCTTATTCCGTTCTGCCATTCACCTTTTCATTGTCTCCTGTATGTATTGCAGCTGTACCTCATCTAGACTTTATTTAGCTAAGTAAAATAGCTTCCATGTTGCTTTGCTTTTTGCAATAGGACAATCTGCAATTCCTAGAAAATGAAAATTATTTTGTCAAACATTGTATGTGTAATATTTGATTTACCTCTGATCTGATTCCATATTAATATTCAACTTTCTTTCACAGATTACACTGTTACAAATGGAGCATAACTTTGATATTGTGAGTATGATAAACTTCTATGGTTGCACATGTAGTTGTCTTTTGTTTGATTCATTTTTGTAATGCTACTGGGTTTGTGTTTGCCTTTGATCTGTGTACATAGATGAATCATGCCTCTCGTGCACTCACATATATGATGGAGGCACTGCCTCGATCCTCTGCTGTGGTGGTCGATGCTATTCCTGTCTTCCTGGAGAAGGTAAGACATTGCGTTCTCTGTCTGTCTCTAATCGCTTGTTAATTCGCAGTGGTGGCTTTTTGATATGCTAATAACTTGTTCCACGTTCTTGTATGCAGCTTCAGGTGATCCAATTCATTGACGTAGCAGAGCAGGCCCTGACTGCCTTGGAGATGTTGTCAAGGCGACACAGTAAAGCCATTTTGCAGGCTGTAAGTGTTTCAACTCTCTTTTTGTCATAACCTTAAATCTTTTAGCCCTGATTATAGACCACTCTTTTAGCCACGATTATAGACCACAATAACGTTATAATTTTATCCCTCACAGGGTGGGCTCGCCGACTGCCTCCTCTACCTGGAGTTCTTTAGCATCAATGCTCAGAGGAATGCTTTGGCCATTGCAGCCAACTGCTGCCAGAGCATCACTCCAGATGAGTTCCACTTTGTTGCTGATTCTCTGCCACTGTTGACTCAGAGACTCACACACCAGGTACGTTTCTCCCCATGTCAGAGAACAACGAACTACAAAATACAACACCATCACAGTGGGGTTTTGGCTTAGGTGGTACTTGGGGCTTTTCCTCTTGGAAGAATTTTCACAATTGAGAAGTTAAATTGATAGTAATCACATGGGTAAAAAATAAGGTTAATTTTCTTAAAATGCCATCAATGATGAGAAAGACCTGTGTTTGATGCGCCTTGATAAGGAAAAAAAAAATGTATAGTAGTCATACTAGCTTGCTCAAAGCACAATTTTCACACTCAATCATACTTCTTTCCATTTTTCAAGCAGCCAGCATCTTAAATGCATTTAGCACAAGTAAGAGAAACAATGTGGCAAACTAAAGAATTCCTGCTTGGTGAGGGTGTCTAGCAGTGTTGTCCATTTAAATGCAGATTAATAAACCATCTGTACTTGGTGTTTTCATAGTGTATTCTACAAATTCAGATATATTTGTGCATTAATGTAGCTGATAATATATTGTAGATCATTGACATTGTTGTGTTATTAGACAGCTGCATGAGCATGCTAGTCAAGGTGCTTATTAGTCAGTAATCACCTTCATATTTTCTGTTGAACTCTAGCTTTTTAAAGACATTGCAGCACATCTTTTGTTTTGCTGGTCATTCATTGAAAAATGAGTCAAGATTTAATTCTGCATAGTTCATTTTGTCAGGAGTTAACAAGAATCAACAATGGTATCCAGTAAATGTTGCTCGTCTGCATTATTATTAATTTGGATGAGTTTGTAGAGGTTGTCTAAGGAGTACCTAATGCCACATTTGCATAGCAGCACTGGCTGCAGCAGGTTATTGATGCAGAAACAGACTGTCAGTCACACAGTCTGATTTTTGTAGGCATAAAAATATACTTTTTCCAGCACACATACAAATGAGTACTTTGAGCTCACTTGGATTTTTCAGTGTATCATCTCCCTCCGTATCATAACCTCCATATATTGATGCTCCAATTAGTATTTATTTAAGTATTTTATTTCAGTCTAACCCTATAGAAAATATTCACTAATGACTATATTCATTCAACTCTTTCAGGATAAAAAATCCGTCGAAAGCACTTGTCTCTGTTTCGCCAGACTGGTGGACAACTTTCAACATGAAGAGGTTTGTACCTCTGTTTTTTAAGACTTAACACCATGTTTACTGTTTCTATATTATCCTTTCCATTAACCATCCCTCCCCCTAATGTGCATATGTGTCTGTATTTAAATCAACAGAACCTGCTGCAGGAGGTGGCGTCACGGGATCTGTTGACCAATATTCAGCAGCTGCTGGTAGTGACCCCTCCTGTACTGAGCTCGGGGATGTTCATCATGGTTGTGCGCATGTTTTCCCTCATGTGCTCTAACTGCCCCTGCCTGGCAGTCCAGCTTATGAAACAAAGTGAGTAACCCTCAAACACACACACACACACACACACACACACACACACACACACACACGATCTTAAGATATCTTACTTGAATATATAATATAGCATATGTGGTCCCTATTTTTACCTTGTTAGCTTGCTCACAACAACTATCAACCTTGTGTATTTGTGTGTACAGGTGTACACATGCAATAGGTTAGATATGCTGTAGTTCACCTCAAAACATTGTCAACTTAATTATACAAATCTTTTCCTTAATTGTCTCCATCTAGACTGAATTCATGTCTGTTCACATTGACTTGCATGTCTATAAAATCCACTTTGCATTCAGTTTAAACAGACTGTAGCTTTAGTGTAGGAATGTTCTGTGCTGAAGATGCAACAGGCCAACTGACAACAGAAATATCTTTGTGTTACCTTCTCTAAACAGACATAGCCGAAACTCTGCGTTTCCTCTTGTGTGGTGCATCAAATGGCAGCTGCCAGGAACAGATTGAACTGGTACCCCGGAGCCCCCAGGAGCTCTATGAACTGACCTCCCTCATATGGTAACATCTGTTCAATATTGTATGGGTTAAGTTTGATGCTGTAAAATGCCTGTCAAATGTTCTTGTATTGTCCTCTGCACAATTTACAGAAACTATTAAATATACTCACACTGACATGGGGCCTACAACAGTGCCACCAGTGTTACTGCTGCTTCCCTCACCTTGAACAGCAGATGCAATTGCTTTGCCACAGTAGTCAGTTTATAGTAATAAATCCATGGCAGTGGTCATTAGTATAAATGTCCTAAATTTACATTTCCTCTTACTATATTTTGCAGTGCTCCGTTATCATCTAACCTAAGATATATGTTTAAAGCACAGTTGTAATAGTGTCCAACAGCAGCCAACATTGTTTTGAACATTTTGCATTGAAGACACAGTGACATGCAAGGGTTGTTTTTCAAATGAATCCGCAGAACAAGTTGTCACTTTTATGTGATAGCCACTACTGTAGGGACACCTACTAAGTCATACCACAGAATAGTCTGTTAATAAAACAGCATGTCATGTCTGAGTCATCTCAGTAAAACTCAGTGTTGTAGCTTTCTAACACCTCTGTTCTTCTGACAGTGAGCTGATGCCCTGCTTACCTAGAGAGGGCATCTTTGCTGTTGATGTAATGCTGAAGAAAGGTAGTGCCCAGACGACTGAGGGTGCAATCTGGCAGTGGAGGGATGACCGGGGGCTGTGGCATCCTTACAACCGCATTGACAGCCGCATCATAGAGGTATAAATGCATCAGATACAAACTGTATCTATGAAGATCTCAAAATTTGTGACAAATGCATTCAATTACATTGTGTAAGCATTTACACATTCAATTACGTGGTACTGATTCATACGCGATACTGACGTTAGATGTATTTTTTGATTATCTGGTCCCACAGACAGCCCACCAGAACGGAGAGGATGAGATCAGCTTGTCAACTTTGGGCCGTGTGTACACGATTGACTTCAACTCTATGCAGCAGATAAATGAAGACACAGGAACAGCACGCGGTATCCAGAGGAAACCAAATCCTCTTGCCAACCCCAATACAGGTAATGCAGGTCTTGGCAAATTACAGATATTTGTTATGTGAAGGTGGCTTGACCAGTTCATCACAGTTGTAGAGGAATAGTCATGAACATCAGACTGTGGAGGATGGACATTTTCAACATTTACAATTCTAACACTGACCATGGCAAAAAAAAAAAAAGTAATGGATAGAATGCTTAATTACGTCATTTTATTTTACAAACTGCATGCATGTAATAAGTGGACTTTCACACAGATTCTTTCTACTAGAGATTACAAGTGCTTTATGTGAGACAGAGCAGTCAGCAGCATGCTCCAGTCAGTTGCTGAATCTTGTCCAGTTGTGTATGAAGGGGGAACTTGTTCACTCTCTCTCTCTAGGGAGTCACCAGGAGGTTCGTCGAGAAGATGCACGAGCCCAGTTGATGAAGGAGGATCCTGAACTGGCAAAGTGCTTTATCAAAACCCTGTTTGGGGTCTTATATGAGGTGTACAGCTCATCAGCTGGCCCTGCTGTCAGACACAAGTGCCTTAGAGCCATCCTCAGGATCATCTACTTTGCTGATGCAGAGCTGCTGAAGGATGTGCTGAGGAACCATGCTGTGTCCAGGTAACACTGCCCGGGCTGTGGGCTACTTTTAAGATCATGATGACCAAATGTATTCTTTGAGTGAAAGTAAATTGACTTGTGTTTGTGTGTTTTATCTTTGCAGTCACATTGCCTCCATGCTGTCCAGTCAGGACCTGAAGATTGTAGTAGGTTCTCTGCAAATGGCTGAGATCCTCATGCAGAAGCTGCCTGATGTCTTCAGCGTCTATTTCAGAAGAGAAGGTAGTGTGTTATCCCATGGAAAACCCATGTCCCACCTTGTCTGCTCACCACAGTAGATGGCCTACAGTGATTTAAAAATGTTGGCCTGAGCTACTTCTAAACTGCATGACAAACATGTCGTACATTTGTTATATCCCTGTTATGTTTTGTATGAGGCAATCTTTGTCAGGAAATTTCATAGCTGAAAACTGCATCTATCCACATGGAAACTGTGGAAGCTTGAGGGGTTGAGATCCACCCAAAAATTAAAAAAATATGTTTTGTTCAACTAGAGATCCCATTCGACATATAGACAAAAAATATTTTCCCACCATCTAAAGCTTAACAGTCCATGAGGCAAATGGTTTCATGCAGTTTGTAAATATTTTATCTTGGCAGTAAAATGCACTGCTGCCAGTGTTTTCCTTTGCATTTCCTTTCCAGTGCATTATTCCTTGCCTGCGTTTCACATTAATCTACAGTCCTCAGACAGATGCAAGTGACTCCTGTCAAATTGGGAAGAAGTTGCTGTTTATTATGTGTAAGACCTTAGACAGTTTGTAATGCCTCTCTTTCCATTCCAGGTGTAATGCACCAGGTGAAGAACCTGGCAGAGTCTGAGAGCTTTCTAGTCACTAGTCCCCCTAAGGCTTGCCCTAGTGGTACTGCTAGTCTGTGCACAACCACCATCAGCACTGCATCCACCACATCTACTAATAATGCAACTCCAGACCTGGGCTCACCCAGCTTCCAGCACAGCATGGACGACTCACTGGACCTCAGCCCACAGGGGTGAGTCTGTGGCCAAATGTGGCTTTGGTTTGGCTGTTTACGGAAGTGTTTCAAAAATACTACTCTAGCACAGGCCCAAATTCAGTGTCACACTGGAATTAATCTCAAATGCAGATTGCGCTTGAGCCTGTGTGGAAACTAGCTTCCCAATAAGAGCTTTGTAAAGAAAAAAAACATACAAATGCCCATCATGTCTATTAGACAGAAATCCACCAAGCTTTTCCAGACAGGATTCAATGATAAGTACTGTAAGTGATAAATCTTAAGGCGAAATGATAAACAGCATCCAAGGGTTTAAGAGGGGCAAAAAACAAGTTATTTGCTCGGCAATTAGTAGAGCAGAGAGAGGAAGGAAAAGAGGTCCAGAACTTTGATTACTACATTGAGAGAGACAGTATCAAGAGTGAACTGAGGGACATGATTAGAAGAAGCCACAACACTGTTCTCACCCTCAAAAAATGTGCAATATGTGAGAACAGAACAGATCTCATTACAATCATGTAAAATCCATCATTACATTTGATATGAGAAGGTAGGGAGGCAGCGGGATTTTTGTTAGTACATTGTACCACACTCCAGAATTCTGCTGGGTTTGAATACGAGCTGGAGAGCAAGTTAAAGTAATATTCAGGTTTTTCTCACAGAGGACATACATTTATTTCAAAATTTTCAAAATGAGGCACAGTGGGATTCCTCTTCAGTGTGTCTAGTGAGGGACCAAGCTTTGTTTGTAGACAGAAATAATGATGGTAGTTAAGGGGATGACCACGGATTGGATCTATTTTCTATTATCACCCTGATCTTTTTAAAGGTTGGGTCCTTGTTAACAAAGGAAAGGAATGTTTTTGTCAGAGATTGTTTAGAAAAGCTTGCTCATTCAAATTTCTTACATTTCTCTTAACTATGATTTGTGATGAAGTTCTTCAGCTTTGTTCCTAAATGGAAAGCACCACTTGCAGTGATTTGTCATCCCATTAGGAAAAAATTAAATCAATTAAAGTGGATCTTTAAAGGGATCTTTAGATTAGACATAGTGGGTTCGTTAATCAGTTGAGATAAATCGAGGCTGGAGGAGATCTCCTTTAAATAATCAGAAGCATTAGCATACAACCAATCAGTGTTAAAATCTCCCAGATCTATCATTTCTGTGTTAGTACATCAAGAGAATAACTCTGCCAAATAATCAATAGATCAAGCATCAGCAGAAGGTGGTCTATAAATCCCCATGACAACTAAACTAACTAAAACTAGAGAGACCCATAATTTATCTTTATGGCAGTAAATTCAAAATATTCGGGTACGGTGATAGCATGTAGAATATAAGCATGAAAAGAATTTGACATAAGTGGCAACACCGTCCCTTCCATTTCTGTTGATTGTAAAACTCATAACTATTTATGGCCACCTCAGAATCACTGTCTTTCTTGAGCCATGTTTCTGAGAGCCAAAATATCTGGATCTGCTTGAGGAACTAAAATATTCAAGTTTCTGATGCTGGCGTCTGGCTTCTAATTTTTAAATAAATCAGCCCAAAAACCTTTCTGGTCTTAAAGGTATCTGTAATTAAGAATTGAGTAGACTCAGGTGGGCAATGAATCTGAGAAGGAACATAATTACAGGGAATAACAACTGGAATGGAGCTCAGAGATGCCGCAGGGACAGATTCAGGTATACAAGCAGGGCTCCACACTAACTTTTTTCTCCACCGTCCCAAAACTATCCCGAAAAACTATTTTAACCATCCTACACTGAATGTAAACCGCCCCAAAATCAAAATGTATAAAGGGGATATCAGACAGTGATTAGACACACTGTCTACAGATGGGGCATGGGATTGTGGAAAAGACATGGACCAGGGAATGTGAATAAGACTGTATCCCCAGATGATGTAAATCTAAGCATATTAGACAGTATTGGTGTGTTTATTCAGCAAATCGTGTATGCTACTCTTTATCAATTTATTTTAATATGTATGTTTGTCAGTTGTTATTGTAATGAATGGGCAAAGAGATCTTTTCTTTACCCCAAGGGCATTATATTAATTATTTTCTCCTCCATCAAGGCGCTTGAGTGATGTCCTAAAGAGGAAACGACTACCTAAAAGAGGGCCTAGAAGGCCCAAATACTCCCCTCCAAGAGATGATGATAAAGTAGACAATCAGGGTAAGTTAAAGTGTTGAAATGGCATTTTGTGGTCATGGTTAGATTCTTACAAATTCCCATAGATTACTCTCCTAATCTACATTTGGGATCTTTACAGCCAAGAGCCCTACAAGTACTCAGTCACCCAAATCATCCTTCTTGGCGAGTCTCAATCCCAAGACCTGGGGCAAGCTGGGTGCCCAGACCAACAATGCCAACTCAGAGCCCTCACGCACAGCAGGGGTCAGTGGCCTAGCAAGGGCACCTCCCAAGGACTCAATTTCAAATAACAGGTGGGATGATGAATTATTGGAGAAAGTTACTGTTTTTCCACTATATTATCCAAATCACACTCTTTCTTGCACTTGATTATCTGTATAATATGAATGCAGAATGATCAGACACTGGTTGTGGGAATAATGTGTGGATCACTGTATGTAATCATTATGTATTGTTTTGCAGAGACAAAATAAAGGCCTGGATCAAAGAACAGGCGAGTAAGTTTGTTGAGCGCTACTTCAACTCTGAAAATGTGGATGGCAGCAACCCAGCACTGAATGTACTCCAGAGACTTTGCACAGCCACTGAGCAGCTCAACCTGCAGGTAAAATATACATTAATCCATTTATTGAACAGCAAGCATAAAATAACAAAATTCTCAACAAATTTAAGGCCATGGATTGCTGACCTCTCTATTGATAAAACTAGTATGTAACAAACCTTTAGTAGGTCCTGTTAATGCAAGCAGGGCAAAGAAAGAAAAGATATTGATATTGAAAGGATATTCATTTAGCAAAGATTGTCTGTATAAAATACATTCCAGTACTGAGACATTTTTCTTCTATGTTCCTGTTTCCCAGGTGGATGGTGGTATGGAGTGCCTGCTGGAGATCTCCAGTATTGTATCAGAATCGGATGTGTCGTCTTTTGAGATCCAGCACAGTGGGCTGGTGAAGCAGCTTTTGGTCTACCTGACCTCCAACACGGACAGGGACTTGCTGAGTCGTGACGTGCGGCTCAAAAGGTTCCTCCATGTGTTTGCTGGCTGTCCGGTGAGAGACTAGAACAATATATATTTTTCTTAAAATATTTAGACTGCCTAACTGTTAAAGTTAGGTATATGGTACACAGTGACCAGTTTTCTTTCTCACATTTTGTATTTTGCTCAGTCTTGGAGGGTGTTTTGCTGTGCACACACATTGGAGGATTGGTGACCTACTCTATGTTTACTGTGTCTTGCTGTCCCTGTTGAATTTAACCTCTTTCTAATCTGACCTCCTGTAGGTTCCAGGAATGGAGCCTGTAGGTCGTCTAGACCCAACGGAGAATGGGCCCTACCTGGCACTGGTGCACAAGATGAACAGCTGTCTGAGCCAAATGGAGCAGTTCCCTGTCAAAGTGCACGACTTCCCCAGTGGCAATGGAAATGGCAGCAGGTCTGTGGCTTTACATAAGTGTATATCTAATCACTATGAGTTATACTGTTTGTTATACATTTGTATAATTTGATGAATTTTTCTCTCCAGGGGCTCTCAGGCACTGAAGTTCTTCAACACACATCAGCTCAAGTGTCAGCTGCAGAGACACCCAGATTGCACTAATGTTAAACAGTGGAAAGGTGGCCCTGTGAAGATAGACCCCCTGGCCTTGGTGCAAGCCATTGAGAGATATCTCGTTGTCAGAGGTGAAGGACTGCATGCATAGTTTTGGAGAATTTATAGACTGCCAAGTCTCTTTTTAATGCAGATGGGATTACTGGAGGCCCCCCTCAAACAGAGAAAACTTAGACCAGAAGGACACTGGGGTTACAGTTTGGTTGCTAACTTAAAATCTTGTTTGTATAGGGTACGGCCGAATCAGAGAAGAGGACGAAGACAGTGATGATGACGGTTCAGATGATGAAATAGATGAGTCACTGGTATGTGAGGCCATTTACGCCAGATAAGGCTTATCTTTTCATTTGTAAGCAGACAATCCTCTGTGAATATGTGTATTGAAATATAAGTTTAATATTATTAATACACTATATAATTTAATACCCAGGCGGCACAGTTCCTGAATTCTGGCAGCGTGCGTCACAGACTACAGTTCTACATTGGTGACCACCTGCTACCATACAACATGACAGTGTACCAGGCTGTACGGCAGTACAGTCTTCAAGCAGAAGAAGAAAGGGAGTCAACGGACGATGAAGCAAACCCACTTGGGCGAGCTGGCATCTGGACCAAAACGCACACAATATGGTAAAAATGCTTTTTTGACAAAATTTAACATTTGAAACACAAGAGCAACTTTTTGGGGATTTGGTTGTTTGAATCTCATTGGCCAGTCTTTGGTCAGTTGAATGAAAATGTTATCTCATTTACCCTAGTGGTGTAAATAATAAATAATTGAGATATACTCTACAGTGCACTGTGAAGTGCTGTATTACACAGTATGATGAGCTCATGTACTTACCACTAGTTGGAATTGCAAAAGCTTATTGGCTTTAGTGCAGTTTCTCCTTAAAATGTTCACATACCCAAAGTCCTGTCACAAAGGTAAAGAGCTGAAATGATCAGTGTCCAAAACACGTGTCTACATGTTGAATACAAAAATATTGTACATACTTTGTTTCACACTGACTTGTTACGCTGTAGTGTACATGCCAATAAGAGCATCCAGAGACAAAATGCCCTTTCTTGTTTCCCGGCAGGTATAAGCCTGTGAGAGAGGATGAGGATGGTAGCAAAGATGCTGTGGGTGGAAAGAGGGGTCGAGCCCAGACTGCTCCCACCAAAACCTCACCTCGCAACGCCAAGAAGCAGGATGAGCTGTGGCATGGTGAGAATTCGATATATCCCATAGTGAAGAGCTTCTCATGCTAGTTTAAGTATTGTTGTCTAACGCTGGAAAATTATAGCTCCTGATCCAGTGCAGATTTAGGAAAAACATGCTGCATCTATTTCTTTCTTTACTTGGTCATATATGAACCGTTGTACTGTTTAACTCAGCTTCTACATTGTCACGGCATGGGCTCATTTTTACTTGGAAATTCTTACTTAAAGGGTCTGTGAAACGATCGTCACTGACACTAGATGTCGCACTAGACCATGAGCATCTCGGTCCAAAAACAAATGTTTTGTTCAGCCACACCTCTGGCTTCCCTTTGGCCACAACATCCTCCTTCTCGTTCTGAGTCAGAGCTCAGTGAAAACAGCCACTCAGCTGACAACAAGAAGTTGAATAAAGTTACCCTGAGTACACCAGAGCCAAAAAAAAAAAGCCACAATCATTAGCCCAAGCTAGCACTGCCATGATATGCTTCACAGTAATGCTGACAGTAAGCCAGCTAGCGACATTTGCCAAATAAATTCAAAATATTAGTAACAGCAATTTAGTTAATGTTATCATGCTTCTTTAGCTGGTCACTAATGTAAACAGACATGTAGCATTATGTAGTCATCAAGTTACTTGCACATCAAGGAGAGAAAAGCCAGCTCGGAGTCATACTGGAGCCCTTTAGCAGCTCATAGGGTTGTCCTTGGTAAAGGCAGACCAGAATTGGCTCCACAGACCAGGAGACCAGGAAAGTGATTCAGCCTTGGAGTTATACACCTGGGCAGGGCCACAGGAATGACACTGACAGAGCCGGTAAAAACTTTAAAAAGTTAAATGGACTTTTTAACGGTCCACCGGCTGACTGGAATTTGAGCTTTGGTCAGACCGCCTGTGCTCTGGTCTTATCACTTTCTTTGTTGGAGGCCTTTTCTTCAATGGAAGAAATTCTTGAAGATCGTTTTCACCTGAAGGCTGCGTACTGCACTGTGCCATCTCACACGTGGGCACATGCGCGTGCCGCCCTCCCAGATACCAAAACAAAGAACAGAGAAGCTCAGATTACAACACATGCAGAGGGGATGTGACTTCGTTCTTTACTCAGGACACCATTACTACACTACATCTTTATATAGAAAATCGTAATTTCCTGCTATATATTATTGTTTGAAATTTACAGAACCTTTTAACTACTATTGTTAATTCCAATCACTTCCAGATGGTGTGTGTCCCAGCGTCATCAATCCCTTAGAGACATACCTCACTTCGGAGCCACCAGAGACCATAACCTTTGATGACCCCTCTTTAGAGGTCAACCTGCTGCTGAGGGTCCTGCACTCCATCAGTAGATACTGGTTCTACTTATATGATGTAAGTCTCCTTCTCAAAGAATTACAAATGTAAAGCAGTGACTTAAATTGTACCAGACTCCTAAATGTTGGGTGAATGAATAATTAAAATGATGCTCCTTAAGCTGTAAAAAATTACATATAGTTCTCAAAATATACACATAAACAGACTTATTTTAACATTGTTTTGATAATAAATTAAGAATCTTGTCCAAATGTATGGCTTTCTCTTTATATATTGTCCCAGGCCTACATGCAATTAGTATCAGTTATAGTTTCATGACATAAAATAAAATGAATATTTTTGGTTGTTTTGCAGAATGCTGTGTGTAAGGAAATCATCCCTACCAGTGAATTCATTAACAGTAAGCTGACAGCCAAAGCCAACCGTCAGCTACAAGACCCGCTGGTCATCATGACGGGGAACATCCCTACTTGGCTCATCGAGCTTGGAAAGACCTGGTAAGTGTTTCATACTGTTGACCTGTGAGGAATAAGAAACTGTTCTTTCACCTGTATTATACAGTTTGACTTCAAAACAGATGTTGATATATTTGGCTCATGTTAGTTAGTAGTTAAATATTTCTCTATCTCTGTCTGTCTCTCTCTCTCCGTAGTCCTTTCTTCTTTCCCTTTGACACCCGGCAGATGTTATTCTACGTAACTGCCTTTGATCGCGACAGAGCCATGCAACGCCTACTGGACACAAACCCTGAGATCAACCAATCAGATTCTCAGGACAGCAGAGTTGCACCACGTCTTGACAGGAAAAAGGTGCTGTGTGTTGCCACATAGAAGTGCTGCACTTGTAACATTTAATGAAATGTATTCTTTAATAATTTGTGTGTTTCCAATAATTTAATTTTTTTAATTTACTTTGTGAAATTTCGGTACCTATTTGTATAATTGTTTTTAAGGAGACCTGAATTTAACCCTCTTTCCTCTCTTGTCTTGCATTTTCAGAGGACGATAAACCGAGATGAGCTTCTCAAACAAGCTGAGTCTGTGATGCAGGACCTTGGCAGCTCCAGGGCAATGTTGGAGATTCAGTATGAGAATGAGGTACTTCAGTTTTTTAATACCTGAATTGTTCCAAGACACGCACTTTGATGGAAGCATTTTTGGAATCTAATTTTTATCTTCTGTCAGGTTGGCACAGGCCTTGGCCCGACTCTGGAGTTCTATGCTCTGGTATCTCAAGAGCTCCAGCGGGCCGACCTTGGCCTGTGGAGGGGCGAAGAGGTCACTCTGGCCAATCCTAAAGGTATCACCTTATGCATTCAACCTAAGACACACATAAGAAATGATGAACAGCATGTCAGGCTTGCTTTTACTTATTTTCACTTGTAATACATCTGCACTGAATGTAAATGTAAAAGCTTGTATTTTTATATGTAAATGTGATGGTACCCAGTACACTGTAGTATTTTTACCTGACTTGACTCTGACCATACCTTTTTTCTCTGCCCAACAGGAAGCCAAGAGGGAACTAAGTACATGTTCAGCTCCAGAGGACTGTTTGCTGTTCCCTTTGGCAGGACAACCAAACCAGCACACATAGCCAAAATCAAAATGAAGTTCCGTTTCTTAGGAAAGCTAATGGCCAAAGCCATTATGGATTTCAGACTGGTAATGACTTCTGTCTTAGCTAATAGGCTCATATTTTTAACTGAGCATAAGCATTCAGGAATGCCCTTCTGCCAACTCTAAATGAAATTTATTTAGACATGCAGTAGTTTCAAGTCTTTGGTTTCTTTCATTGTGGATGAGATGTGTCCATTTTTGCACCTTATGTAGTTCACTCTATGTCCAGACAATACTGTTGTAGAATTGAAGTGATCACTTACTTTTTTCTGTACATGTGTCATCTGTAAAATATGTTTGTGTTGTTACCTGACTTAATGAAACACTTTTTCTCCTGCTCTTTTTCCCAGCTGGACCTGCCCCTGGGGCTGCCGTTTTACAAGTGGATGCTGCGGCACGAGATGTCTATAAGCTCCCATGACCTGGTGAACATTGATCCCAGTGTGGCCAAGTCCATCCAGCACCTGGAGGATATTATCCGCCAGAAGAAGAGGCTGGAGCAGGACCGATCACAGGTAAAAGCAGAACCACCTGGACTCTGCTCCGAAAGATCAAAAGTGAGGACCTTTCTTCTAACACATTTTGGTCGGTTGCATGAAAGCATCTGCCTTGTAAAGTTATCAGTCTCCATTGACAAAATTGACATTGATTATCAAAGCTGATAACAGCTACCACATGTTTTTGGCAGCAGCTCAAAAA
This sequence comes from Seriola dumerili, assembly GCF_002260705.1. Taxonomy (NCBI): domain Eukaryota; kingdom Metazoa; phylum Chordata; class Actinopteri; order Carangiformes; family Carangidae; genus Seriola; species Seriola dumerili. Next base: position 531,766 of record NW_019174377.1, on the reverse strand, counting down.
ATAAAAAATACCTGTAGCGTTCCAGCAATACGTTCACATGCAAGTCTGCATCACTGTTTCTCCACCTGTCTCTTAGCACCTGTGTTTTTCTATGTTTGTGCGTGTCAGACAAGGGAGACCCTGCAGCAGGCACTGGAGAGCCTGAACATGAACGGCTGCTCAGTGGAGGAACTGGGTTTGGATTTCACCCTCCCAGGATTCCCGAACATTGAGCTGAAAAAGGGCGGCAAAGACGTCCCAGTCACAATCTACAACCTGGAGGAGTACCTCAGGGTATGTGACTCTATCTCTTTCTGGTTCCAACTTTTTGCCACTTGCTATTGTTCCTCTTAACATTAATCTTTTGTACCACTTTGCCATTTCTCTTCCTCTAGTTGGTGGTGTACTGGACTTTAAATGAAGGAGTGTCCAGGCAATTTGAGTCATTTAGGGAAGGGTTTGAGTCAGTCTTCCCTTTGCATCACCTGCAGTATTTCTATCCAGAGGAGGTAAGAATTTTTGTAGTTTTTTCTCCTTCTTCATCAATCATTTATACTGGTAAAACAAAAACGCTACCCATGTTCTTTAATTGCTCATTGTCTCTCCTCTCCTGCCGTAGCTTGACCAGTTGCTGTGTGGCAGTAAATCAGAGACGTGGGACGTCAAGACGCTGATGGAGTGCTGTCGACCGGACCACGGCTACACACATGACAGGTGAGACCGTCAAACCAATAACACTAAAATATAATGAGTCTCAATTTGTGTTTAATTTATTGTGAATCTCATACAGTATACCATCTGAGGCAGCCATAGCAGACCCACGTCAGAAACACCATATCCAATTTGCATTTATGACCAACACTGACCATTTTGTTAGCTCCTGAGTCAACAGTGGTTGGTTGTACAAGTTTACCACCATCAAAAACTGGAAACCTATACCTGATAATTTATTCAGTGCAGTGTGGAGCACCATAAAATATGGGTTCTAGCTTCTGTCTTACTTCCTACATGACACATTATAGGTATAGGTAAACCATAGTCTCAAGACCCATTGCTGATGCATATTTCATCTCATTGTTCTGCAGCCGTGCAGTTCGGTTCCTGTTTGAGGTGTTGAGCAGCTTCGATGCCGAGCAGCAGAGACTCTTCCTGCAGTTCGTCACAGGAAGCCCCAGACTGCCTGTCGGAGGTGAGTCCTGATACACACTTATATTCTTATTTATAGGAATCACTGAATTAAAAAACAAAGCACTGGCCAATATTAGATTTCTTTTAGAGCTTACAAAAGTATTGTGATGGCATGTTGCGCTGACCCTGGTATTTCTCTTTCTCTCAGGTTTCCGGAGCCTGAATCCCCCTCTGACGATTGTGAGGAAGACGTTCGAGTCGACAGAGAACCCGGATGACTTCCTCCCCTCAGTCATGACCTGCGTCAACTACCTGAAGCTGCCTGACTACTCCAGCATAGAGATCATGCGAGAGAAACTGTTGATTGCAGCTCGCGAGGGCCAGCAGTCTTTCCACCTTTCCTGATCTCTCCACATCTCACATTCAAATGCCTTCTACAGCGATTGATGAAATCATGACTTCCTTCTTAGTTTTTTTGTAATCACATACATTAAGGCTACGTGTACAGCCTTCTTGTTAGAGAAAGCAGCTTGCAGAAAAATTAAGACTTTAAATATATATTTGCTGCCCCTGTCTCTCAAAAAAAAAATATAAAAAATAAAAAAATGGAAAGGTGTTCCATGACTCACAGAACTTAAAATATTAAAAAAAGAGAGTAAAACTTATATCAGTAGTTGAGTAATGTTAAAAAAGATGAAAACATCTGGGTGACATTTTAAATTGCATTGCTATGTGATATTTAAAAAAAGGGATGTCTCCTCTCCAGAGTGGTGGACAATGTCACTGGGTGTCGGGGATGAAGGGGGGTGGGGGTGGGCGGGGGGTGTCCATTGAGCAAGCTAGGTTTACTTTAGCTCCAAAGATCATTTGTACAGACAAATTTGCAGACTTTGCTCATTCTACACATTTGATAGAATAGCTCTTTGTTCTCATGTCTCTTCCCCTCAGTTCGTCCATTCGCATTTTGTTCTGTATTATATTGGCCCCAGTTTGTGTGTTGCGTTTTGGTTCGGCTTTCCCCCCCTGTGTGTCTTTGCTTCAAGTTGTGGAAACGAGAGTTGCAGTTGGTTGAATGCGGGTAGTGATGAGCGCATATTATCTTTTTTTCTTTCCCCTACCCAAGTTGAGATTGTGTTCTGGCCTCCTTATTATAGAGAGCTTCAGCTCAAATGAAGAGTTGTAACCAGTGTGTTGATCAGGTAAATTTGTTTTGCTCCTATTTTGATAGAGTTTAGTGTCTTTCTGTTGGGCCCTACCTGATGTGTAGGGTTGGTAGACCAAGCTCTGAGCAACCCTCAACACATAATGTAGCTGGGCACAAAATTTGGCTGGTCTCATTTTATCGTTTCATGGCCAGATAGCATTTCAAGTTCATTTATGGAATAAAGTTTATATGCAGTTTCACACCCTGTTTGAGGTGGGAATATCTGCTTTACCTTTTTTTTTTAATTTTCTATATTGTCTTTATTTCTTGCTGTAGTTGATTATTATAATTTTTTTCTTTGCACTGCTGGCTTGGAACAAACCGTGGTGTGCACCTGCAGTCTGTGGCCAGGGGAGGGCGCCACTGTATGCTCTCCTGGCCCAATCGTTCATGTGCTGGTTTCTAAGATCTGCAATAATTTACTGCATCAGGTTCATGTTTTTACCTGAACATAAATAAAGTAACTGTTTGACTCATCTTTGTTCATTGTTAGTTTTATTTATCCATCCCTCCATCGCTTTACCACATTACTTTTACAGCAGGTTGGTCCTTTGAGATGCATGCAGTAGAACAGTTTTCAGTGGGTCTTCTTAAAGATTATAACTAATCAGTTAGAGATCTTTTTCAGAACAAATCTTGACACACTCGGGTCCTCCATTGGACTCTACTGTGCACAAGTTTAGGTCAGTTGCCATGGACACTGTGTCAAAGCTGAATTATTTGACTTACCTGGAATGTTGCCCTTTAGATCTCAGCACAGTTTACCAGCAGCATTGGTTCTTAAGCTGGGTCTCTTAAAAACAAGAAAAAGCTTAGCAGTGGATTTGACATTACACAAGATGTGTGTGGGTGATGAAATAACCATGACCGAAGTGGTTCAACCCATTTTTACTGGAATACTTTTATCAACTGTACTGAAAATGTTCTGCTATGACCCCTATGGCTTTTCTCTCTCAGACGGGCTGACTGATTCTGTTCTTTTTTTTTTTTTTTTTCTTTAAGCAGAAAAAAACTCCAGGCACCATGAGTTTTCTGTCTGCTGCAGTACCTGTGTTCAGTGAGTGGTGTAAGGTGACAGATTTACTGCACTGTGGGAAAATTCATTATGAAAATGGAAAAGTTGAGGCCAGAGGGTAAAACCAACATCTCATTATCAACCACAGGGTTTTTATATTGATCATACTGAGCATGCTACAACAGCACCCCTCCCACTGAGGCATCCAACTACTTAATCTAGAAAACAGGTTGTGAATCTCACACACCAGCCTTTTAGACTGTAATAGAGAGATGAGGGAGACAAGGTCAAGAAGTTAATGTAATATATTTCTTAAGTAGTGCAGTTTGACAGAGTTAATTCTTTTTAAAATTCTCAGCCTGAAAAAGTTAGGATATGTGATTAGTAAATTACACACATTCATACAAATTAAAGGCTCATTCCAGCAAATTCCCATTGGACATGCGAGAGACAAATGGCCTGACTTTTAGTCCCTAGTATGGTTTAAAAAAAATGGGCTCCAAAAATGCTGGATGGTATACTTCCCATAATGCAGCTCAAAAGCATCTGTCTGGTAAATGCCCTCATCTCAGGCTGTGTTGTACTCTCCATGACTAGTATATTGGCTTTGACATGTTAATTTGGTGGACTGCCCCTTTAATGTTCAGTGTCCTTGACAAAATACTGATCTGTAATCGGTTATTTAGTCAAATGAAAAAACCTCTGTGACCACCCACTGCAGGATTTTAACGAAGAAGCATTACTTAAGATCAGGGACTTTGTACACAAACAAAATCCACCCCCCAAAAAATGCTTTTGAACACCAACTGCAGTATGTCAGAAACTACTATAAAACATTGTAGTTGTGTGTGGCCCTGTAAAAGCTGAAAACGAGTGCTTGTTTTCCTCTTTTCCAATAAACAAAACATTTCTGTTATCCGTGGGTTCATGCTCATAAAAAGTGAGCTAACTCTTGCTTTTGTGATTAATGAGACTTGACCATGGAAATAAAAACTTGAATTCTAATTTCAATTTTCACCTCAAGTTATTTACTCAGATCACTCACAACTGTAACAAGATAATCACATGATGAATGATGATCTCTGACCTTTGGGACTGCATCCTACAGCCACTGTAGAGCATTTAAAAATGGTTCAACTTAACACAAGTTCCTCTGCTGCCTTTAAAAATTTGAGTTAAATAAACTTAGGTTTAATCAGTAGGTCAAAATCCTCCTGTGAGTTTAGAAAATGAAAAATCAACTCATTTACTGGTTCTATAAACAAGATTTTGAACAATACAGCAGCTATTTTCTATGTATAGTGGAGTAATGGCGTCCTGAGCAGAGAATGAAGTCACACCCCCTCTGTGTGTGTTGTAATTTGAGTTTCTCTATTCATTATTTTTGGTGACTGGTAGCATCTGCATGTTAGTGTTTGTACACGAGTCTTACCTGTTAAACTGTTGGTCTTACCCATGTCTATGAACACCCAGGCACCGCCCACAGGTGAGATAGCACAGTGCAGTACTCAGGGTTCAGGCGAAAGCAACCTCCCAGAATTTCCTCCACGACTGAAGAAACTATTTTTTGAGCTAAAAAGGCCTCTTACAAAGATTGAGATAAGACCAGAGCACAGGCAGGCTGGCTGACCATGGGGACTACTGGTTTACATCACAGTCATTTGGTGGACCCCAGAACATCCAAAAAGTTTTTACCGGCTCTGTCAGTGTCATGAGTGTGCCCCATCCCACCGGATAAGTCCAAGACTGAATTTCTTTTCCAATCTGACCATGGAGCCAGGCTTTACCAAGAGGAGAACCCTACAAGCTGCTAAAGAGCTCCAACTCGACCCTGAACTGGCTTTTCTTCTCGTGGACATGTAAGTAACTTCATGGCTACATAATGTTACATGTCTGTTTTCATTAATGAAGGCTACAGAAGGGGTTGTGACATTAGCTAATTTGCTGTTAACATTATTATGAATTTACTTAACAAATGTTGCTATAGCTAGCTGGCTTACTGCCAGCATTGCTGTAGCATATCACGGCAATGCTAGCTTGGGCTAATTGTTTACTTGGATTGTTTATTGTTGGCCTTTGTGTACATGGTACATGTTGTAACTTTATTTAGTTGTGCTTTTTGTTATGTGTTTAGTGGCTGCTTTCACTGTCTTTGTAGCACCTTGCTAACTGAGGACGTGAAGGGGGAGTTCTGGCCGAAGGGAGGCCGGTCACCAAGCATTTGTTTTGGTCTGAGATGCTTGTGGTCTAGTGCTACATCTAGTGGCAGTGATGATCTTTTTTACAGAACCTTTATGTGAACTCTCAGCAATTCACTCAAAAAGTTAATTTATTCAAATCAAATTTATTCAGATTTTTTTGAGTTAGTCTCAAAATAAAAATACTGTACCTTTTTAAATCTGACATTAAACCATTTGATGAGCTTATAAAATATATTTCTGGAAATTAAACCAGTGGTTTCCAGTCTTTTTAGCTTGCAATTCCTTATAATGAACCAGTGTGTCATTGGTGCTTCCTGTCACGTTTCAATGGTCTATGAGTAGTTGCACCAAAAATAAGTTTCCTGTCAAAACTCTGTTCAAGCTTTCCAATATTTCCCCAAGACAAAAAAAATCTAAGACTTGAGAGAAAAGTCGAAAAACTGAAAACAGATTTACATGTGTCAAAACTTTTTCCTCGCTTATTAATCATCTCACTACCCCTCAGATTTATCTTGTGGCACTTGTGAGACTTGATGCATTAGTATTAATATTAATAATAATGATACTTTATCGCAATATGTAAGATTAATAATTTTACTTTGAATACTTTTGATACAAATACATTTAGCTGATAATGCTTCTTTGCTTTTACTTGACGTGGAATTTTAAATGCAGGACTTTTACTTGAAATGGAGTATTGGAGTATTTTACACTGTTGTATTGTTACTTTCAGTTGAGTGAAGGCTCTGAGTACTTGACTGACCTTCAGTGCTCAAACCAACCTTCACCATTCAGACTCCATCAGCATGATTCTGCTGTTTTTCGGACTGAACATCTCCCTTGTGGTAAAACTGCCTGTTATCACTGGAACACAGCTAATCTCATGGCAAAGCTGATGAGGATTTTCTCCACCAGCACCACCACCACCACCACCACCACTCCCTCCTCCTGCTCTTTCTCCTCTGTCTTCCCCCAAGCACAGCCTCCTCCCTTTCTCTCTTCTTGGAAGTCTGGCTCCAAGGAGAGGTTTTAGATGATGAGACTCTAAATGAGGAGGGTGCAGAGCTCCTCTGCTCCACTGCACTGTGTGTGTGTGTGTGTGTGTGTGTGTGTGTGTGTGTGTGTGTGTGTGTGTGTGTGTGTAAGAGAAGCCAGGAAACAGAGAGAGGAAGTGTGTGTATGAAGGTGGAGGTGGTGTTGGAGGGTTGGAGTGTCTGTGTGTGTGCGAGTGTCGTCAGCTATCGTCGTCACTGTGACTCAGATACAAAAAAGAGCAGAGAGCCCTCCCCTTCTCCCCTTCTCTCTCCCTCAGTCTCCTCACCATCAGCCAGTCATTCTCCCTCCGCACAGCTGAGGCTCAACATCCCAAGAGCCTCCTCCTCCTCTCTCTCTCTCTCTCTCTCTCTCTCTCACACACACACACACACACACACACACACACACACACACACACACACACACAGTTGCTCACACACCTCTCAGTTACTGCTGAGCCCAGTCAGCACGAGCACCAGCTCTGAGGAAAGGAGAAAGATACACACAACAAAAAAAGAAAGGGAAAAAAGCAGACTTAAGAGGATCAGGATGAGGACGAGTATGTGCAGTGTGCCGGCAGTTCCCTGCTGCCGTCCCACACAGACTGTACGGTGCTTCACATCCCCTATGCTTCTCCTCCTCCTCCTCCTGCTCCTGAGCAGCTGCAGCAGCAGCAGCATCGGGGCTGTCCCTTCCCCGTTCCAGCTGGCCCCGGACACCCCGGCCCCGGCTGAGCCCACCCCGACCCAGGCCACACCTCGCCCAGACCCATGCGAAGGCAGACCCTGCCTCAACGGGGGCTTCTGCCTGGCTCTCCCCTCCGCTGGCAGGCCAGAGGACACCTGGGAGTACACCTGTACGTGCAGCCAGGGCTTCACGGGACGGAACTGTGAGGTATGAACACATTTAGTTTTTAATGGTATCTACCTGTATGAACACAGGGTTAATACTCAGCTCATCTGTGTATGTGTCTGATCTTATTGCGTAGCTTTTGGGAGGTATTGCACAGATACTAAGAGTTAATAGATGTAAGGGTTTTGTGTGTGTGTGTGTGTGTGTGTGTGTGTGTGAGAGTGTGTGTGAGAGAGAGAGAGAGAGAGAGAGAGATCAGTTTATATTTTAGGCTTCTTTGAACAGAAATGACTTCTTTAGACAGAAATTACATAATGCAGAGAAAACAGGCTTCTGGTCCATGTGTTAATTACCTTATAAAGCAAATGATCTATTTTTATTTTGATGGAATTGTTTTGTTTTGTGTGTGGTGTTTCTTGTTTTGTATTTTGCATTTTAAAGTCTTTTGGAGCCATTATCATTATTGTCTTGTTTTAAACATTACCACTACTACCTGTCATCTCTCTGCTGAAACCACAGAGCGTTCGCCTTGACGATGTGTGAGATAAACCCGCATCATAAGAGTGTTTTGATTTGCATGCGTGCCGTACAGTAGCTAGATGACGGTATGTGAGAGTGCGCTCTCGCTCTCTGCTGTTCGCGGATGGTTTTTTAATGGGAGCATGTGCTTTCACTGAGACACAGAGACGAGTGCTGCGTTGCTGTGGCAACAGGAGGAAAGGAGTGAGATGCTTGTGGAAACAGTAGATGTGTGTGTGTTTGTGTGAGACAGTATGTGTAGGCTATATGTGCTATATGTTTGTGTGTCAGGTGTGAGTTGTTGAGTATTTTGAACATATTCTCTCTGCAAACCAAAAGTAGTGCAGTCACAGAGGATCCTGTGGTAATGTTGAATCTACTAACATCTGGGCCCCTGATTATCAGGTTAAAATAAGATAATCTCCACTTTTCCATTCATTAACTGGAACATCTAGATAGCAGGTTCCACAGCATCTCATATGACCATGTGCATAAAGCTAGTTCTTTAGCAATGAACATTTTTGTTTGATGGAAGTTTGCAAGATGTAAAATTCCCTGCTGATTTTTCTTTTTCACCCTCTTTATTCTGCTCCTTCATGTGCGTCTGTACCAGTATCATGTAGATGCCAAATTTCCAGCAGAGTCCCTGGAAAAATACATGAGTATTATGGCTGATATTAAAATGATTTGTCTTGTTTGTGTTAAGGAGAGGACAACAAGGATAATTTCTAGTAGAGATAAACCACTGTCACGTTGTATTACGTGTCCCTGAAGTTGACCTACACAGCTTTGTTCTCTCTGCTGCTTCCTGTTTTTACACTAATGCCAATTCAAGGACATTTAACATCCTGAAAGAGCCCTCTTTTGTTTTGATTTAGCACTTTATTGATCTCCACATAAACCATTTGAGCTTTACAATAAATAGACTGTGGCTGCGCTTTAGTAGCAATAGGCTCAATAGGCAGCTAGGCCTGTGAGTCATGCTGAGGTGAGAGAGAGCATCCGCACGCAGCAGCAGAGGATAAATGAGTCTGCTGCAGCATCACGCAGGGAAACGGCAAGGTGACTGGGTAAACTTTGGCAGGATCACCAACAGGTGGCAGCCATACACCCCCTCCTTTTGTTTACATGTGCATATGCATGCAGTGTACATTTGTTTATCTTGTGAATGCATGTGGGAAGTATATACAGGTGAACATGCTGGTGGTGTGCAGTCAGGATTGAAGCTATTTAGTGGAGCATTTAGCCAGGGGCCTGATCACTGTCTCCTTGGCTGTCCTGGTTTCATCTCTCAGAATAGAAAGCAGCTGCAGTTTGTTACCTCTGCAGCCTGCTTCACTGCGCTCAGCTCCACACAAACCACAGAGGACAATGTTGTCACACAGCCTGAATTGAGGCTGGACAACACGTGCACAGGGGGAGAATTTTCACTCATTTTTTTCACGCTAAGAACAGGAAAAAAACACTACTCCTTGAGCACAGAGCCCACAGTTCTCTTGTGCTGTAAAATCCTGAGACATCAACATCCACTTCAGCTTTATCCCTCTTATGCGCCAAAGCTCAGGTCTGGCACGGGCTCTGGGCCGGGCCTGAGGGGGATCATTGATTTTTGCCTCGCCTCTCTCTCGCTGGATGTTTCTTCTCCATGGAAACTGGAGCAGCAGTCAATTGAGATTTGGTAAATGACCTGATTGGCTGAGCACGGTGCTGGTTTCCATCCCCTGTCCTGTGCATGCGTCACAACGCAGATGGTCCAGTGAGAGGAGAGGAGGAGAGATTGAAGAAAGAGATGGAGGGAAAAGAAAAGCAAGAGGAGAAAAGACTTAGGGGAAGAGAGAAGGAGGAATTAAACAGGAGAGAGTCGATGACAAAAAGGCAGGAGGAGAGCAAGCAGAAGAAAACTATGAATCATTTCTTAAGGAGAGTAAAGCCTTGGTTTTGGAGCTTAGTGAGGAAATGCTTTCATAAACGAGTGTCATATACTCACCATCCTCTCTCTCTCTTTCTCTCTTATGCTCACTCCTTTTATCTCACATTCTTTGTCAAACCTGGGGTGCGTTTCACAAAGGGGGATTAGAGCAAAAACTGAGCTGAATCTGTAAAACTACTAGGTTTAGGATTAAAACTTGGTCATACCTGTTGATTTCTGGATGTTTTGCAACATTTCAAAAATAATCTGGCTAAATTGCTAATCCTACTTTGTGGCTTTTCTCCCCTCACTGTTTTTTAAAAACTGCAGGAATCAAAGCAGCCTAATGCAAACCACAGCAGCAGGCACCAGGGGAGAACAAATGCACTCTACTTGTTAAACTAGCGGCGTTTTAATAACAGCCTGCACCTTTTCTGGACCGCAGCTTGTAAGCTGTCCTGCTGGAATTCAGTGCCACTGGCCTTTCTGTGAGTTATTGGCTTCTCATGCTCCAGCTTATTCATTATTGAAAGGCCTGTTGTGCGCCCTGATGGATTTGGTAACTTGCTCTACGACACAATAGGGCTGTAGCAGTGCAAATCAGCCATCCGGCATGAGGCAAGTCCAGGGAGCTCTTGCTGGGTTGCGCAGCCATTCAGTTATATGAAAGCAGTGGATCATAGCAGAATTTGCAGTCTGAACTTTACAGCCCTGGCATTATGAACACAGAATGTATTTTTTATTTTACTGTTATTCAGAGAAGGGATGTAGGACTGAGGGTGATGAAAGAGGTGATATATCTGAGGTAACACGGAAGTAGTTTAGCTGCCCTACTTGTATAAGCTCACACAGGGCACGTCAGAGCTGAGATGCAATGAACATTTGATGATCCTTGCTATGATGATTTTTTTAACAAAATCTCAGCTGAGACTTTTGCTCATCACTGTTCCTTCTCTCAACACCTACAGCTGCTTTCTCACTCCTCTCAGTTCCTCAGTCTCACTGTTTTATAAGCATTGTTTTAAGACCTCAGGCTTGTTACTGTTCCCTTTTTTTACTCTGTGCAAGAGCATATTAAAGGAGTAGTTTGATATTTTTGGAAATATGCTCATTTCATTCATGTTCTTGCCAAGAGTTAGTTGAGAAGATCGATCCCACTCTCATACAGTATAAGCCGGTTAGCGTAGCATCACATAAAGACTTGAAATGGGTGGAAACAGCTAGCCTGTCTCTGACCAAAGTTTAAATAAAATCTGTTCAAAGTTTAAAAAATCAGCCTACCAGCACATCTAAAGCTCACTAACAGTTTAGTGAGCTTCAGAGGTACGGTTAGGCAGACTTTGTTACCTTTGGTAATAGCCAAGGTAGGTTTTGCCACCTGTTTCAAGTCTTTATACTATGCTAAGCTAACTCCCTGCTGGCGGTAGCTTTATATTACCTGTACAGACATGAGAGTGGTATCAATCTTCTCATGTAACTCTTGGCAAGAAAATGGATAAGCGTTTTTCCCAAAACATCGACACATTTCTTTAACCTCTGTGCGTTATTTGTGACATGTATTTGTGTTTATATGTATTAATGTCTCTATAAGAAGATAGACGGTGAATCTTTAGGTTTAATAAATCTGGATGAAACAGTAGTATGTTGATATGATGTACCACTCCCAGTATCAAAGAACCAGAAGCACTTAATTCTTGAAATAACTTGATTTACATTGGAAACAACTTAAATGATCTCATACATGGCAGATGTTTTATTTTCACATGACTCAGTAACAGACTAAAGATGTTAATTAGATGTTAAGATGGGAGCGCAGTGAAAAACTTGCTATTTACACCCTAGATCCTTTCACCTGCAATCCTGCCAATTTAAAAAAGTGCTGAGCACAAAGTGACATTCATTTGTTAATGACAGATTTTTTTTTTCCACTTGAGCTGGCAACTCTCCCGCACAGAAGTTGTTGCAATAAAAATTATCTTCCTGACAGAACTCAGTGAAAGTAAACAAAGCCAAGTCCTGATGCGGTTTTATCTTAATTGTGAGGAAGAGGAGTCTCTGTATGTGTGTGTGTGTGTGTGTGTGTGGCGGTCAGCTCTTGTCTCCCAGGGCCATTCACTTTGCTGCTACAGATTCAGCCTGAGCTGCATCCAATTAAGCAGAGCTCAAAGCTCATCACCAGCCTTTGGTCTCTTTGATACCCTGGCTTGTTAGTCAGAGGAAAGATAGAAGCCACGCAGAATATACTTCTATATACAGGGTGTATGTATATATACATATATATATATATATATATATATGATGTGTGTGTGTGTGTGTGTGTGTGTGTGCGCGTGTAGGTGTGTCCATGGACTCTCTTGTCCTCTTGCTGAAGAGGCACTTCTTTTTATTGCTCTATTTACTGAAACAAGCCTGTTGGAACACAGCAGTCAGTGAATTGTGTCATTTGTTCAGAAGATCCTCCATATGGCCTTTTCTGGTGTGTTACGAAGTAATTATGAAATCAAGTAGGGCTGCAGCTATTGAGTATTGCCATTATTGATTAATCTTATTCAAAAATATTTAATTTAAAATAACATAAAACAGAGAAAAGTATCAAATCATCACATTTGAAACACTGGAACCAAAGAATGTTTGAAATTTTTGCTGGATAAATGACAATTAATTCATTATCAGAAAATTAATCAGCAACAACTCAATCAATTGATCAATTGTTTTAGCTCTAAAATCAAGACACCATATTAAAAGATGCCTGTCGCTCTGTTCCTTATGCATTTTGGGGACTCTCTCATCACTGTCTGTTTCATCTTCTCCTGACTTAAAAGCAGAAACTAAAATCTGCAGAAGTCTGTGGTCAAGACTGTGAGGAGATGGACCAGCGAGGCAAAGCTGAAACTATAGGCATGCTTTGACTGCACTGATTGGAGCGTTTTTGAAGCTCTAACTATTGACTTGGATGAACTCACTGACTCTATGACAGCATACATCAGGTTTTGTGTAAGATTTTCTCCACTTCCAGCAACAACAAGCCCCGGTTTACAGCTAAACTCAGGCAGCTCCAACAGGCCGAGGAGGAGGCCGAGGAGGAGGCCTATAAAAGTGGGGACAGGATCCTGTAGAACCAGGCCAGAAACGCACTGACCAAGGAAATCAGAGAAGCAAAGAGAGGCTATACCGAAAAGCTGGAAAACACGTTCCGCGTCAGTGTGCAGAGGCTTGCAGGACATCACCAGCTACAGGAAACCATTCCCCAGTACTGTGGAGAATCAGCAACCGGCTGACGACCTGAATGCATTCTATGGTTCCATTTGAACTGGGAAGTCGGAATTCCAAGCTCCCTGTTGGAAATTTAAACTGGAACACCCCCAGAAGTCCGATTTCTGACTCAGGATGTCGGAACAACCTCACCAACCCCGGCCTCAAAATCAAAGATGGCTGGTCTGCGCATCAACAGAAGTGAAAGCTGTAGTAATATACTGTTTATTAGCACTTGTGACTTTGTGTCTCATTAAATCAGTCATACGTACAGTACTGTCCAACTTCTATCTGTTGCTATGCTGTTTGTATGCACAAAATACCACGTAATGTCTTGTTATCAACTACTATTTCTAACAATAACAACAACAAGCAAGCAACAACAATAACAATTTTCCGACTTGTACTGAAACAAGGCCAACTCAGATGTGACGTCATTCCCAGCTCTGACATCCAACTTCCGAGGTAAATGGAGCGCAGAATTACTGTTGGTTTGATAAACCCATTTTGACACCCCTCACGTGCTCCATCTCACATATCACACAGCCTACGCACCTCCACACTGACTCCCCACCCGCACTCAGGATCTGTGGAGAGGATGTGTTTATCAGCTCTCTCAGAGACAGAAGATCAGGAAGGCACCAGGTCCAGACTGTGTGTCACCCCCCTGTCTGAAAGTCTGCGCTGACCAGCTGGCGCCAATCTTTACTCAGATCTTCATCTCTGGAGCTCTGTGAACTTCAACTTGGCGTTCAACAGCATCATTCCAGAAATTATCCTCTCCAGACTCATCCTGCTCACTGTGTCCAACTTCCTGACAGACAGGAAGCTGCAGGTGAGGCTGGGGAAAATCGCATCCAGGTCCCAGACAGTCAGCGCTGGCGCTCACCTGGGATTTGTGTTCTCCCCACTGCTTTTCTCAACTGGATGCATACCGGGAGCCATAAATCCTTGGGTGCCACAGTAAAACACAGTTCTTCTTCCTCTGATGTTTTTTGGCAAACATCTTTTTGATGCCTTACTGCATGCGTGAGCATTGTTAACTGTTAACTGTTTATTAGTTCCAAATGGATACATTCAGCTCACAGTTCACCAAAAAATGAGGGCGTTCAATAAACGGCACTCACTTAACATGTTCATGCACAGCACTGAACTTGTCAAATATATTGTAAATACAAGTACGCTGTATGTAGCCTACTGTAGTGTACATAGACGCACATACTGCACATAACCACCTGCTGTATTTATATAAATGAATAACTTATTACACTACCCACTTAGTATTTATTTCAGCACACCTTACACTCTCCCACAACTTGCACCACCTGTTTCCTACTGACTGACTTAGTACTGTGTGTAAGTACACTGAGAGCCACTGGATACAGGAGTCAAATTACTTGTATGCACACACATATTTGGCCAGTAAAGCTGATTCTGATTCTGTTCTATTACTAAATAAAGAGGCATTTCTATGCTTTTTTCAGATCACTACTGTAATAGTCATGGTTAAGGATATTGAAAACTAAATTAAGCTACACTACCACCCCCTAGAGGCTGTAATTAAACAACACAGCATCAATTTGTTAGCAGGGCTAAACACGAAACAGAAAACCGATTCTTTGAGGGTGTAGTATCATTAAAAATGAAAACAGTTCATCGGCTCTAAAGCATGATGCACATTTGCCTTTTAGATTATAAGATATCTTGTGTGCAGAGTTTACATTTTGGCCCTTTGGTTGGTATAAGAGAAAGCTCATCAAGTATCCAAAGTAGAGAGAGTTCAACTTCTTAAAAGATTTTTTCTGTATGTTCCAGTTTTCACAGTCAACTTGAAAAACATGGTAAACTGCTGCAAACTGTTGCATCGTTTGCAAAGGGAAACATGCATCCTCATGTAATCAGTTACAGATGGTTTAATGAAAGCAGGAGACGTTACTTTGGTGACAGGATGCTTATAACCCTGCCGATATCTTTGATACAGTAGCTATCTATCAGCAAAATCAAAGAGACTCCTTTGAGCTATTATCACTGAGCTATCACTGCTATTCATGTTGATGTCCTTAGATGTTACGAGGCAGGCCATGCTGCCTTTATTAAACAGGAGGGCTCGTGGCCAATCACTTTGGTCATTTCCATATCACACATCACCTGGCCTTTTGATCAGTGGATGAGGAGGTGGTAGTGAGATAGTTTAGTGAGGCCTGATACATATGGATGATACTGCCAACAGTGGATATGAGCAGCTCAACACCAAGCACTTATGTTCTACATATTGATTGCTACAGTCGTGTGTTGGTCCACAGTGACGGCTGAAAGTCACATTTAATTTAGTATCACTTGATGTATTTGACTAGGTTAGGTTGTTCAGTAGTGCGCTGTAGGACTCGTCTCCTTACATACTGCACTCTGTCATAGAAAGACAACTCAGCTAAAGTAATTTATCTATGTATTAAAATGTAAATTAATGTATTCAATTCATTTTTGTATGAATATTAATAGTACTCAAACAGATGGAAGCTATGGACTGTAAATAATAATAAACTAAAATTAAGTTTTGTAAAAAAAAAAAAAAGAAAAAAGACATGAAATGGATAAGAAAACTGGGAGCAAAAACATGTCTGTAGACACGACTATTTCTCTGATCATCATGTGAAGATTATCTAAAAGCGTTTTTTAGGTATTGTGTGGGTTTTATGAGAACTTTTTTGGCTTAAATAATCAGCCAGCAAAGACATAAAATGAAAACATTACAACCTTTCAATCTGTTTGCCGTCCAGTCTGTCCAATTCTTTAGGCGAGTTTAATACCTCAAAAAATGAATGACTTTGTGTTTAGTGCGAATGAGCAAATGTTAGCATGCTGACATATTAAACTGGTGAACATGTTGAACGATAAACCTGCTCAACATCATCCTGTAGCATTGTCACTGTGTTAGCCCTTCATAAAATGAAAATGTCATGTGTATTGTTAAACAGGCAGTTGAAAAATATTATCCACAGAACAGCACAGAACTCACTCCACCAGCAATAATTAAAAGATAATGAAATTAGTTTGAGTAGTCATGTTTCATCTCTGCTTCTTTCTTGTGTTTTTTCTTTTTTTTTTCTTGTTTCCTTAAATACAATCTAATGAGTCACTACATTTCTCAAGCACTCCTGACTGCTCACATATCTGCAGCCCACATTTCTTTTTTTATCGCCACCACTCATCATGAACAGAGCTCTTATCTCCGTGTCATTGGCTCTTTAATTTTCCTTGTGTCTGGCAGCGAAACTTCCCACCCTGTCCTGGATAGAGAAAAAACTCATTACATCTCTCCCAGTGGTTTAGTGTAGGTATTTTTTTATTGCTTTTTGTCTGCCCTTGTTGCTATTTTTATCTTTAATGGAACAGCGAGTCGTGTCACCATCCACTGTATAATGTAAAAAAGGGCAAAGCAGCTCTTACTCAGCAGTAATTCACCTCGTCTAATAACCCTCTGACTCTGCACTGACATCGTCAATGTACTGTCACTTCTAATGATTAGTTGTTGTTGCTGTCAAATAAATGAGGGTATTGACAGGAGGGAGGTGTGTGTGTGTGTTTGGTAAAGTGTGACACCCTGTGCTTGTTTTGGCTGGACCACAAAAGCGGAGCCTGCCCTATAAATGCAAATATCTTGCTGACTGAGTGACGATATTGCACCATTGGTCAGCCGGCCAACTGTTGGAGTTTCCTCATTGGCCGTTGCTCTTGCTCTCTTTCTCTCTGAGTGATCATTTTACAAGTGAATATTGCCAAAATCGCAGCACAGTCTTTGTCGTGAACTTATATGTTGGGTCATTTTGTCAGATGACATCGTGGTTATAAATTCAGGATTTCAGCTATGCAGAGCAGCAGCTTGGAAATGGCTTGGATATTAACATATCGTCTCAATGGGCCATGTTTCAGTCACGATTTCACACTAACATTGTCTGACAACAGAGAGAGAAAAACTGTAAATGAGAACAGATTCAATTGGAATTCAGCTGTATTAAAATCAACATCTCTGTAAAACAGATGGCTGGTTAGCTGGTTCAGTCAAAGCAAGATGCTACGGTGCATTCTCTGTTAATGAATGAATGGGGCACAATCTTTGAACATAAAATGGACTTCTCGTGATACATTCATGACCTCCTCTTCAGACTTGAATATGGATGCCTCATCAGAATCACAAATGAATGAGCAATTGAACAAGAATCTTTTGTCGAAGTCTATTCCCCCTTTAGATTATGTTTAGGCATTGAAGAAATAACTGGTTAGGGTTCAGGCTCAAGGAAACAGGAAGCACAAGTTTATGGGGAAACAGACTTCGACACATTGACTTTATCCTGTACAAGAGTGTTTTAGTGTGTAGAAGAGGACTGATGGCTGAGTTAGAGTGTGTATCGTCCTCTGCTCTGTTGCCCTTCTTTCCTGCAAGAGACCAACTCCGGACCAACAGATGCAGAACTGACTCTTGCTGTCTCCTCTTCAGACACACGCAACTTGTCAGTTAAGTTGATCTGACAATATGTTATTTAATGAAGCCAACTGGGAGACAAGCCAGCATGTGTGTGTGTGTGTGTGTGTGTGTGTGTGTGTGTGTGTGTGTGTGTGTGTGTGTGTGTGTGTGTGTGTGTGTGGGTACTGTACTGGTGTGCGTCGTGAACGTCTTCTCTTAGCTGCAGACAATAAATGCCAGCTTAATCCCAAAAAATCCCTTCAGGACCAGTAGAGCACCTCCGACAGGGAAAGGAGCGATGCGCAGTCACCAGCCTTTGGCGTTAGACACAGAGATTAGCTCGTATTAACAGCTGGGCCTGTCTACCACTTGATAGGAGAGACGCGGTGGAAAATTTGGCTGTCTGTTGGGGATTGTGCTGGAAATGTATTCATCCAAAAGTCAATACACAGCCTTAAATAATGAATAAGTTCACCTAAAATTGGGTTTTGTTAAAAGAGTTTTTGATTGTAGTGGGAGGAGGACTCTAACACAAACATCAAACTCAAGATGTTGAAATAAAATGAAATTATTATAACACACTGGTATTAATTAATTACATTTAATGAACATACAATACCCTGTTTACATACTACAATTTGCTAATCTACTTAAAATGTAGCAAAAGCTGTGCAGTACTTTGAAGTTCCCTGTTGGGACTTTAGGGCAGAACAGGTCTGATGGTAAATAAAACTTTACCAAACCTTTACTAAATGCACAGTATATAACGTATTTATGGCATTATGTCATTTTGCAATAAGTTATGTAATATAACTCAAGCACTAAAAGTGGAGATTCCTCAAATGTTCCCCATGTTGTAAATGGAGACATTATGGTTTATATTATATATGAACCCAGCAGTTTCTGTAGACACGGGTCTTTTAAACCTATTCAGTGTTGGGTAACCAGTGGGCAGTGATGTGTGTCACACTTGAGTTCGAGCTGTGGAGGGGAAGAGTTGATCTCTCTGCTGGGAGGAATCGATCCTGTCTGGAGCTTCGTCTCTTGCTGATTCTTCCACCTCCAAGAGCTCCGCTCTGATCACATCAAACCTCACTGATCACCAGTCTATTGCTGCTTATCAGTGGGGGTGTTACACATTTATGAGATTGCCTTCTTTTGCCTTTTGAGTACATGTTCACAACATTTCATAAAAGTGATTAAACTTTTCCAGAACAAGCTGCAATACAATACTACTTATGTAGGCATAACCAGGCATACTCAGTCTGGTTTAAAACACACTGTGCCTTAAACAGCTAGCTTTGCCATCTTAGAATAAATTAGTAAAGAATAGCTTGTAAAGCAGATTTATGGGAGACATTAATATACACCTACACATTCAACAATTAAAGAAAACTGCTGCTCAATTACATAGAATTTATTATTTGAATAATAGAAAATATTCTGAAACTTTAGAACTGTATCTGGATCTGCATCAACATGCGCACAGCAACGGTTAAGGGATAAATGTAGCCTGTTCTATTCAAGTAAGTTCAGTAGTTCATCAGAAAATACCAAAAATATTTGTAGTAAATCATTGTTGCTGGAAATAACACAAGAGCACCTAGTGTGAATCATCTACGGCTGAGGACAGTTCTCAATGAACGTTGGTTGGTTCCCAACAAACATTACTGGTTGAATAACGTTTGCTAAAATCTACAGTGCCCAGCTGTTTTAGGAAATTATTTAACCTTTTTTTTGTGAAAAAAAGACCAGTATAGAAAGAGTATATTTGTGACCTGAACTTAAAGATTTACATCTTGAGTAGGAACCAAATGGACAAGCTCAGCTGACCGACCAATGGTGTAACCTTATCACATAGTCAGTCAGTCTGTCAGTCTGGCCCTGCGATTGCAGTCCAGTCAAAAATATGAACACCAAACCAAACCTGACTCTATTCAGGAAAAAAATCCTGAATCATATTTGATATTGTCGGTTGAGATCATCCTTCCTGTCATCACTCCCTCTGTCATCTTTTGAACATGTTCTGTAGGCGGTGTTGCAAATCACAGTCAGATGGTCCGGAGCTCCTCAAACAAAATAAAAAGCTGCGTCTTCACTGTCGTGGCTTCGAAGAACATTTTCTTCTTCTTCGGGGACAAAGCCCGTGGGAGGAGAGCGATGATGCATGTCCAGTGTCATCTCGTACTATGAGGCCCAGTTTTCAGTGCTATGCCCCCATTCCTTTTGTAGGGTCACCATGGCAACAGAGCAATGACGAGGGGAGCCAAAAAATCAACAGGTGGAAAGCGCACATCAGAAAATGTCAGTGCTACTTCCTGTGCTCGTTGTTGAGGACTTTGGTTTTTTTGTTATTCAGAAAGGGAACAGAACAAATCATGTGGCCCACATTTGGCACGCAGAGTAGTCTGTAGGAGGTAAGACATGTTTTCAGTGTTGCTCCTTTGTATGATCCTTTATTCCTGTGCACAATAGCCTCCCTGCTGTTACCCGACTTCATGAGAGGCAGGTGAAATGAGTGGTGATAATTTACATCAGATCTTTTGGTGATAATGGGAACAGGATGTTACACTTCCAGCTTTTCAGTGACTAATTCCCTGTGGCAGCAGGACCAGCTCCAGACCCATTTTTAGCTTGACATGAAGCAAAGAGGGATTTTCACTATTTTAACATCTGCTACATACCTATTTAAAACAATACAATGTGACCTGAAAATCATGCGCTTAGTTTTCAAAAGCGACAAAAGCCTCAAGACACTTCATGTCTTTGAGTTAGTTCCAGGAACTCTTTGGCTTTTGTGCCAGACCCCGTTTAATCATGTCAGCAGTAGGTGTCACCTTTTTTAAGAGAGGAGATATCTTGTTTTGCAAAGACCCCTCTGTGTATGTAGGTCAGACTGAACAGTGAGCTTGTAGATGAAAGCACAGAATGACATCCATCTCTACCAGCTGAGCCCTTAGACTTATATATGATTGTAGTGTTTTTCTCCTGTAGAAAGACATTTGTTCATGCTGTTATTCTTTTGTCTATGTGAAACCTGTTACACTACATTTACTATAACCTATAATAACTGTTGTTCCTTTTCCTCAGCAAGTGGTATCACAGTGGGTAGTAACGTTTTATGCAGAAAGTAATGATGAAACAGCATGTCACACAGAGAGGCAACTTAAAAGCCAGAGGGAGGGCTTCCATCCAAATCATTAAGTCTTCTGTGTTGACCTGTTGCTGACCGAGTGCTGTTATTGCTATACGTCCTTGAAATGAATGTATGAGTGATAAACAGTATGCACACATACAGTCCGTCCACTGTCAGACTATAACTGTCTGTAACTGTGAAAAAAGATTTAATCCTACCCTGTATGTCTCATACACTCCTACGGGTGATAAACCATCGCCATGACCATGACCATGACTCTGTCAAATATATGTACAAACATTATATACTGGGCTGTTCTGTACTAACAGGAAGTTATGCAATATGTGCTGTGACTTCTGAATGTGACAATGGAACTTCACAAAAAGAAACAAAATGTTTTTCCAAAGATTAAATGCTTTTTTTGTTTTTTTTTACAATAGACGTCCTCAAGCAACCATCCACAATCTGTTTTAATGTTTTGCAGCCGTGCATTTAGTGATGGTTTGAATCCTATTTCAAGGACAAGGACTAGTTTGTAATGATCAGCAATTACACATCTGAACGTACAAAAATAACATGGTGTTCCCCAAGACTCCATTCTTGAGCCTCTTCTGTTAAACAACTACATGTTTCCACTGACTCAGATTATAGAAGACAACTAGATATCTTACCATAGATATACTGAGGAGACACAGATAACAATACCACCAGGTGACTGTGTATGTTTTTTCGCACCCAAAGAATAACGATTAAAAATCTGCACTCAGTTTCAGTCACTAATGTTTAACACCACAAACCAGGCCAGAAATCTTGGTGTAGATGTGCTGTGCAACATGTGACCACGATTGTCACCTGCCAAAATGATTTCTGGCTGCTTTGTGCACGTGACTTAAAAATGAGCATTTTACTTTCCTGTATGTGCCTCCTGGTCATGCGACAAGGAAATTAGTTCACCATCTGTGCCAACCCCAATTTCTGAAGATGTCTTGTCCAGCAGCATATATAACCCAGATGACACATGTCCTTATCTAACTATTGTAATGTCTAAGTTATGCTTCCCCATACATTCCTATCTATAAGACCTTGGTTACCCTAGCTACAGAGAACAGAGATAGCTCCATCTAGACACTGTCAGGCATAATAGAAGCTAAAGCGAGGCATTGTGTCAAACTGTGAGGTCTTGGAGTGTTATAGAGGCCTAAAAAATAGGACTTATGCCTCAGCAAGATTTATGAAAAACTTGTCCATGTGTTTATCTTCACTAGCCTCGATTACTGGAACGCTGTCTTTATGGGTCTCTCTGAAAAGTAGACTAGACAGCTGCAGCTCATTCAGAACACCACTAGAGTCCTCACAAAGACCAAGAAACTGGACACATTCTGAACACACAGTTCAGCTCTCAAATCTTTACACTGGTGTCTTGTTTGTCAAACGAACTGATTTTGAAATTGTATTTCTTATATAAGCATTGAAAGGTTTAGGGCCTCAATACATTTCTGATCTGCTGCTCTGTTATGAAGCATCCAGACCTCTCAAGTTGTTTCCGACAGATCTGATTGCCATTGCCAGAGTCAGAGCTAGACATCGAGAAGCAGCATTCAGTTTTTATGCACCACATAGCTAGAACAAACTCCCAGAAATGTTGAGGTCTGCTCCAACTCTCAGCTTTTAAATCAGGGATTAAGATTTGTCTCTTTGCCACTGCCTTTCATTAAATTAAACATGGGACAATTTACTCATATCTTGTAATCCTTTAACTGTACTGTAATTTTTATTATCCTGTTTAATCTGTCTTATTCTATTTTAGCTTATTTTTTATCTTCTATTTTATTTTGCTCTTTTAAATCCTATTTAAAGGTCTTCTTGTCTGTTTCTCCAATTTCTTTCTGCTATAGTTGCACAGGAAGATAACGCCGCATACTTTTTTACAGCAATAACAAGACTTTAATCTTTTCGGTCACTGGTCCAAAGTCTAATTTTTGGATTCAGTTAACTCACTCATATGTTTAAATCATGAACTACAATGTAGAAGAAAAGTCAGCAGCCAGCAAGAGCAGCTGTAAGTCTTTGTCAGGGGCTGTGATTGACTGCAAATGACAATTTTTTCATGTGAATGTTGTGGATGTCATGTGTGCAGCTAGCTGAAAATGTGAGGAGGAATAAAATAGATTAAATTTTTCCACTCTGCACAAAAGCGCCTATATGTCAAGTGTCGTTGGCTGTTCTAGTTGTGACAGCTAAAATACTGTAGTCCTAGCGCTGACACAGAACTGATGTTAAAGTCAGAGCTAATCAAGAATAACGGTTGTGTTGTGAAGTGTCCTCACTAGAGTAATTATCTATCAAGCAGACAGACTAGCTGTCATTGTGATGTGGAAGAGCTGCATATGGGAGATGCAATACCAAACAAAAAACCCTCTATCTGTCAGTGCATCTGCTGCAGAAGCAGCTTCTGATAAATTCACAAAGAGCCTGAGAGCTCCTGATCCATTTTAGTCCCTGTCTGGCAAAATGAGAAGATAGACAACTGTGTCCCAGCCCTCAAGAAGAGACGCCCATGTCCCCTGCAGCCCCAGCTCTTCTTGGATAGGTATAAATAGAGCCTTGCAGCACCTCCTCTCTTAAATCATTCTCCTCTCACTTAGTATTCTCCTTACTCCTCTCCTCCTCCTCCTCCTCTGCTTGGTCTCATTTCTTGCATCAGCCCCCCTCTATCTCTCTGTCTATTTTGGCATTTGCCAGAGTTGAGAGGTAATTGTCTTTTGAGTGATGATGTCGGGCAGTCATGGCAGGTTATTTAATGTCATTTGTTTGATGAAAGCAAAGTTAGTGTCCTCCTCATGTGTGTTCACTTTCGGGTGACAGATTTTGTGAAAAAAATATGAAACTCCTATGTGACAACAAAAAGTAAAGATATGTATAAACAGAAGAGCAGAATAGACAAAAAAACTTTTAAAAAAAAAGGTATGTTGTGATGTAAAATATATCATTTGGACGGCAAATTACGAGCATGAAGGGACATTTTCATCTCATTAGCATGTTTTTCCCTCACTATCTTCCCTCTGCTCCTCTATTTACATCTCTTTATGCATCGAGGCATGATTGAAATTTATCAAGGTGCCCAGCCATGTTTGTGTAGGTTTCATGGATCCAAATTTTGAAAGAGGAGTTCCTCTTTGAAGCCACTGGGCCAGGAAGTGATGGGGAAGTTTGAGAGAGAGGGAGGGATGGTAGACGCTTTGATGTGCAGAAATAGATAACATTAAAGGCTCGCTGACACAAAACACGCTTTCTGGCCACAACACAAGCATCGTCCTGTGTTACTGGATGGTACAACAACTTGGATGAATATGGAGCAGATGGCTGCAGATTGTCTTTATCCCAGAATGATTTGGGATATGATTTTGGAAAATGTAGGCCTACTGTGTGCACTGGGAGCCAGTACAATTTTTTGTGTATTTTTTCCAATTGAAATGATGATTATGAATATGTATTGTGTCTTTCTATGTTTTCTGTTGTAGCAGTGGTGTAGTATATACATTGAGATGCTTCACATGGTGCTTTACTGGATTAGTCTTGGCTTTGACATTACAAATGTTAACTGGAAAATCTATTTTTGGGGACGTAAGGTCTTCCTCTAGAAGCAGTTAATGTTTGCATTAAGTACCCTTGAGCAAAGCTGTTTAGTTGTTTCACTAGACAGGTGTTAGGAGTGAGTGAATGAATGTAATCCATCTTTCTCCTGCTGCATGCCCCCAAGGCTGGTCTGTGAATAATAATGTGTTTTTATGAGTCTGCTTTCAGTGAAAAGGATCTGAAAACCCAGACAGAAGAAAAAAGTTATCATGAAGCAGTTGAACATAGTGGAGCATTTAGCAGCCTTGAAGTCAGACATTTTCCTCAGGAGTTGGTGGAGACCAAAACAGTGCAAAAAGAGAGAGAATATTTTGACTTACATTTATCAAGTGGCCAGGTGCCTCCAAATGAATGTAAATGTTGCTCCTATGTGTAAATAGGCAACGAGTTTGCCATTTCAACTTCAAGGTGAAAAGTTGATGCGGATTTAAAGTTGCATTATCTGATTTATTTGGCCATTAGAATAAGCTGAAAACACAACCATGACATATTATCTCTTATTAAGTTGGTATGATGGCCGTTTTAGCAAACAGTTGCTTTACACATCCAGCAGACATGGAGAAACATTAGTATTCATTTGGAGTTGTGTTGCACAATTTGGGCTAAAAATCATAAGCTAAAAGATGCTACATAGAGCTGCAGTCGGGTGATAATACTTGGTGGGTTTGTCACTATGAATGACTCTCATATGAAATCCATTGTTAATATGAAAACATTAGATTAGTGCAGCTTTAAGTTTAGCTTTAACTTCCAGAAACATTCTCTCATACTAGTTGTTTATGGTGTCAGTGACATCACCGCCTCACGAGGCTTTTCCTATGTCTGAGACTTGTCAATCATCCCACATACGCTATAGCACGACTGGCAGCTGATGCTCATTCATTCGTCTCTATGTTTACACCCAAAATGGCTTACAAGCTAAAACGTGTTCAAATAAATGTTGAAGAGTGCAGTCTCTTGGAACTACATACTGTACAAGTGAAGATATTGAGTAGAAACTGACTTTATTAATGAAGAGAGGAAAACATAGAGTGTTTACCTAAGGAGATCAATGCAGCACAGTGATTGTATTGACAGTTCATGGTGTTGAGGCTAAAGAGCTGGATTTTCATGGGAACTGCTGCTGTTGCTCCTGCTGGTGTGCTGACGAAACTGGGCCAAAACATTGAGTACTCTTTCCACTGACTGTGTCCAAACTCTGAAAGAAGCACCATAGGATATCTGAATGTGACATGTCAATCATTTACTCTTCTACCTTTTTTATTTTTTACAATAGTACAAATTGTGCTGACAAAACAACAAAAAATGCAAAAATAGCTTTAAAATTTCTTTTTCCATTCCCAGTTTCCCAAAGGGAATCATTAAAATGATCTCATTTGTTACAAAGCGGGTCACTCTGTTTTGTGTTCCTTTTCTTTTAACCGTATTTATTTATGTAAGTAGTTTGGTTTCTCTCAAAGTTTTTTTGTTTTTTTTTATCTGCTCAGCCTTGTTTGCACCTCAGCTCTTATATCTCTCGACAGCTGTCACTCTCTTCCCAGTTGATGATTTGATTCATGTCTGTCTGCTTTGCACTAAACAGCCAAAGGCCTCAGGACTGTTTTTTTTGTTTTGTTTTTTTTACACTGTCGTTCTTCTTAAACTAAAGCACTATTACTGATCTGTTTCTGCTGGGTCTCCATTAATATATGTTAATGAGTCAGACTCCATAACAATAATGCAATTATTCAGTTTTATTCACAGGCTGAAAAGATTAAAATGTTGTTTTGTTTTCATGATACAGGAAGATGAGGATATCTGTGCTCTTTTTCATTGTCCAGAAATAAAGTCTTAGGTTCAACAACTGTGACAGAAAAAGACCTAAAGGAAAAGGAAAGTGACAAAAAGGTGCCAAAAAAGTATTTAGTTTTTAGCTGACTAGTGAAAGTTTTCTACATACAACCAGTCATCTGCTCCTCCATGAATGACCATGACAAGAAATGAGAAAAAGTGTCCATCTGAGTATCTGAAATGGTGTCTTTAAGCTGTTTCTGTGCAGACAGCAGAAGGGATGAGGCTGGCTCATGAGGGGTTTCATGCTGAATGGTTTTCTGACTGACGGGTGTAATAAATCATAACAACAATAATGTCTGCCTGGAATACTGACAGGATATTGCTTAAATGCTAAAGCAGAAGCTCAAAACACCACATTAACCTGTCTCTGAATATTACTGAGTTGATATTGTTGGCAGGTGACATGACAAAGGTCAGGCAGGTTATTAGCTTTTTTCTGAAAGTGTTCCCAAAACATTAAAAATCTGTCAGGACATTTAATTATTTCTACTTCTATCCACTTCTTCTGTGCTGCGGTGTGTACCCGAGCCTATCCCAGCATGAACTGAGCAAAAATACATCTTTCACTCGTTGCCTGTCCATCACAACTTTAGTATGTAGAGAGGCAAACTTATTTAACACTCACATTCACACCTACAGGATAATTAGTTTCCAATTCATCTGCATGGCTTTGGATTGTGGGATGAAACCAGGGCATTTGGAAGAAGACAAAATACATATGGATGTTTTTGCCCTGAGGTGACCATGCTTAATGCTGAGCTGTCATACCAAATAATCAATCAACACAAACAGAGAAATCTCACACTCAAACTGCCTTCATTTAATCCCATTACAAAGACATATGCTCATATTTCATTTTGTGAAATTGTAAACTTTCAACATTTACTAGACTATAATGCAGCTTGCATGATTTGACTGATATAATGCCAAATGTACATGACCAGATTTTTGACCATTAGACGACAGAAAAACATCTGACAGAAACTCAGCCACCGCTTCTCCTCAGCTGAGAGTAGTTGTGGCTAACGAGTTAGCACAGAAGTAGCCTCACATCAGCAGAGATGTACTGTAGTTGACACTCAGCAATGTTGGTGTTTATACCTGAGCAGGTTGATGGACTGTGACTCCATACAAACAATACAGTAAGCTCTCCTTTAGGCATCCTTTAGCCCAATATTCCCCTTTTATATGTAAATCCTGTTCTTTTCCCATTTCAGACTTTTGTCATTTATGAGGATTACTAAGAATTATTAGTCTGCCTTCTAATGCCATAATTTAGTTTTTTAATTTATGTGTGTTTATCTCGTCTTGGAAATGACATGATGGTAAAATATGTGTTTAACTCATCTTTAAGACACTGTGCTTGTTCTGTGACATTTCTGGACACACAGGACGCTCATAACATCAAATATTATTTGAGTTATAGTGAAATGAGGTTTTGTAGCTAAAGTAGAAAATGACAATTAAAACATTATCAGTATATTAAGATACAAGACATGCAGTATATCTATATCTATAGTTCATATTTTGACACCATCAGTGCATTTGTTCATATTTTATCCACAGCACAGAGTTCAAAACTAAGCAAAAGTGTTATTCACAGGCCTTAAAATTAACACTAGTCATCAGCCACATCCTAAAATATTCAGAGTGGTCATGATTCATCAAGTCTTTCAGTTTTATTAGACACTTTGGCTGGTTCCTCAGCAGTTCTTTCAGTCAGTCTATTGTATTATGAATGAAGGACAAATTTGACTTGCTTGCCGCCATGGCCTGTGAAAAAAAAACCCACTTTGCTGGGAAGGATAGAAATGTCTGACACAGCCTTGCATCATGATGGGAGCTTTATATAAAAACACATGAAACTCAGTTTGTACTTGTGACAGAATTTTCGTCACTTTACAGTGTGAGACATTTTGACCCTCAGCTTCTTTCTTGGGGACAGACTGTATGGTCTCCAGAATTGTATTCACTCTGGATTTATATCTTGAAAGCTCTTGTGTCTTCATCACCCACTGTCTGAACCACTTCTTTGCTCTGTTGGTTCTTTACTTTTCGGTTTATTTGTTTTTTTTAATGCTTCATTCGGTCCACTTCGCCTGCTCAGCTGCATTTGAATCCCTGAGTCATTCTACTTAGAAAGCAGGGATACCCCAGGGGAAAGTGCATCTTCCTGTTTGTCTGGACACAAATATACAAACTCAAAAGAGTTGTGTATCGTACACACATTCCTGTGGCTATATGAAAGCTGATACTTCCGCAATAGCACATTTTTGACTTGATTAGTATGGTTAATTATGTACCAGCGGCAATTATCATGGTTTTCTGAATGTATTTACTTCATTTCTGGATCCTTTTTTTTTTGTTTCTCTTTATATAATCAGATCACATCGCAGGGCTCAAACCTCATGAGAGGAGACTGGAGAGAATACTGCGGGGGAAAATTACTCTATTGAGGGATGATTTTCAAGTATTATTTTGTCACTATCATGAATTAAATATTTTGTTTTAGCTGGATTGCGGGTTCTCATTATGCACTGCACATTTGAGATAAAAATTACTGCTGGCTATATGAAAGTTTAATTTGGTTCATCTAGCTAATTGCCGTGTGATTGATTATATAATTAGTATTTGTTCCCTAGCTGTTAAAGTCACATAGTTCTGGTTGTCATTCCCTCACCGTGGTAATGCAGTGTGTTTCACAGCTATCGATCTGTGGAGACTAATGTAGTTATAGATGTGTGTTGGGAGGTACATGGCATGTGTGTTGCAGGGTTGTGTTTTCTCTCCAGCCTTATATTTCCTGATATTTGTACTGCTCCTGTGAGATTATGCAATGCAGAAATGCTCCAGTTTCTCTCTTTAGCCTTGACTTCAGCAAGAAGCGAATGCTTGACAAATACACACTCAGTCTTAAAAAGAAGATGGATCTAGATCAGGCGCATCAATTTTTAACTACATCTCTCATTAGTAAAACATGAAATATAAGACCCTTGTAGACACGTCACATGAAGTTTGTGCTGATATTCAGACTCCAGCAGCACATTATCATAACCTGACACACTGGTACTTTAAAGCACCAGGTTTCTTTGCCTGATAGATTTTCAGTTGATTCAGTAACCCATTTATATGAAATTGTATCTGGAATAACTGACAAAAAATTTCAGCTGAAGTGTTTGTATAGTTTCATGATGAAACTTCATCATAAGCGATTTGATGGCTGGATGTTTTCTAGCATAGGCAATCCAACTTATTACTTCAGAATGGCAATGAAAACGACTTCAGGTGAAAAATTTAAAAAATAGCCACTTTTGGACAGGCTGTGATTGGCTACCTATATTGCAGCAGCATAACAAATCAGTCAAAGAAGCAACGCTCGACTCTATGCATGGCAGTGTTAGTCAGCTGGTTGGTTCACTACCAAGGTCCGAATTTAAATATATCCACGTTTCTATACAACTAAAGTGCAGCAGCAAATGAGTAATGTGTTGTAGGAAACATATTGTTATATGTGGTGTTAGTGCAAGCAGTGCTCCAAAAAGCGGTTGTGTGATGTATTCATTCAGTTTTGTTGTTGGATGTAGTCCAAATAAAAAGAAATAAAAAAAATATATATATATATATATATATGTATATGATCTGCAGGTATTTAAAACAGCAGTTCTTATCAAGGGAAAGACAGAAAATCTAGGGTTGAACACTAAAAAAATCTTTATGAAGCAGAGTTATGGGCCTAATACTCAACCAAACTACAATACTTCACTTTGAACAATAGAGACTATTCTTAGAAATAAATCTTGTTAAGTGTTTGCTCATTTACAAGCTGCAGCTCGGATCCAAAAAGAGAAAGAAAGAAAAGAGAAGTGTCTGCAGATATTGTTCAGCCAAGGTTCAACCTTCACCAACCAACACTGCAGATGCACTGTGACATCACTGCATCACAGTGACTGCAGTGGTCCAGATACAAACTGTGTCCGTTCACATGTAGCTTAGGAGGAACCTTTATGAGAGACATTTATCCTCTTTGACATCCGGCAGAGATATTTTCCATATTTGTGAGCAAGTGTTTTCATGAGAGAGTGATTAAGCAAATGCCGTCCGTATGTATTCTCCCTCCACAGCAAGGGGTGTTGTCCTCCTGACTGAGGGAGGCAAAATGGTGATAAACAGCCCAGATTAGGAAGTAAGTGGATTATAAAACAGATCGTCTCTCTGCAGCATGATGGGACAAATATTTAGAGAGTGTGTGTGTGTGTGTGTTTGTACAGGGAACAGGTGCAGTGGAGGCAAGACAACACATACACAAGCACACAATTACAGGAAAAGTGTGTGTGAGACAGCATGAGAAGCTGATACGATCACTCTGCAGGTTGCCTGATATCGTTTTAAAGCTCCTTTTATAACGATCAAGATGCATTGCCATAGCTATAGTAGCTAGGGAACGTGAGAGCAATTAGCTCACAGTACTATACATGGAGTGTGTGTGTGTGTGTGTGTGTGTGTGTGTGTGTGTGTGTGTGTGTATGTGTGTGTGTGTGTGCGCGCAGATATCTGGGAATGTGTGTCCTCCTCTATTATGCTACCTCATATGTATTAGGTTCAAAATACTGAAAAGTGTGACAGTTTGTGTAATTGTGTGTGGACCCCAAAGCAGACACAGACTAAGGTGAGCTGGTTTTAAGTGGTTTAATGTAAAAAGGATGAGGAGTGTGGAAGTTGGCAGCAGGCATGGGCTGGAGACTGGCTGAGGGGAAAGCAGGGAATGGTGGAGTCCGGCTAGAGGTGCATCTTGAATGACGGTGGGGACATTTGCAGCTGAGATGGTGTGGCAGGTGAAGACTGGCTGAAGGCAGGCCCTGGATTACTGAGCACAGGAGAACAAACAGGCTTGAGGAAAACAACAACTTAGCACTAGAGATTTACTCAAGAAGAGAAAGTGGCCAAGAGTATGTCTACAACATTGTAGACTGAACAGTATGGCAACGAATGGAGAGAAAGCCGAGGTTCTTGCACTGAGAGCTTGATGTGATGATTGACCGCAGGTGTGAAGTGGAGTTTGCTGAGACCGTCGTAGAAAAGTATTGTGTGGCCTTCAAAGTCCAGATAAAGCTGTGAAGATTTTGCTACTCTTTTCAGTCCCTTAATTTAAAATTTTGTTGACATGTTTCTTCAATTGTATGCTTCAGTTGAGTTTTGGTGTGGGGTTTGAGTCAGCCCTGCCTTTCCAACTAGTATTGTGTGTGCGTGTGTGTGTGTGTGTGTGTGTGTGTGTGTGTGTGTGTGTGTGTGTGATTAGCTGAACGATCAGGCTATTAAAGTCTACCCCTGCAGTATTATCACCTACCGCTCAAAAGAGTCACTCCATAAACAGTAAGTGGCTGATAAACTGGTAAAATTGAGTGCTCAGTTAACTGCTGTTATGAAACAGCTGACAGCTTGAGCTCCACCAGGGTTGGAAGTTCACAGCAGCTGATCTGACTGTTCAGACCGAACCCTCTTCTGTACAATAGTTCTTAAAAATAAGTTCTTAAACTTAAATTCCTAAAAGCAGTGATTGAAATGAAGAGAGACGTCTCTTTCCAAAACCTCTTCTGAACTGAGAAGGCTTTCCACAACACTTTGGATTGTGACTAAAGAGATCTGGAAAGGAAATGCCCTACATGCGTTGAATTTATCACCTTCGCCTTCACGGTCTTCTATTGCACCTGTCCCCAGCTGGAGTTAAATGTGCACACTCTCCACCTCCTTTGCAGGGATTTGCTTCCGTTCAGCCACAAGTCTTGTATGTATTGTAAGCTGTAGCATTGCAGTATTGAAATATTCGCAAAACCATGAAAACAGACCCCAAAAAAATCTTACTAAAGTATGTGGACATTGTTGTCAGTATACTTTTGACCACATATTGGATTCATTGACAATTTAACATTCACAATGCAGCCTTCTCCAAATAACTGACCACCATAACACACTTTTGTTGCTGTTCTTGCACATGAATCATTTTTGTTTTTTCCTGTGCAGATTCAGGCAATGCACACTGAAAATAATCTCATAACTTCAACTATTGAGCTTTTTGTAGCCTTACTTGAAGGATTACATACTGCTCAGTCATGCTCAGGCCAAAAACAAGACTATTTTTCTCGTAAAGTTCTTGTAACGCTTGCAGCACGTCTTTATCCAGCAACAGCAGTTCATAGAAGATAAATCATCACACTGCTGCTTCGTTTTTCCTCAGCACATTACCTTTTCTAATAATTTCCCTCTGTTTATTATCAACACCTACTTACTCTGCAATATCCACCTGCGTTTACCTCTTAAAACTTCAGCAGGCTGCAATACAACTCACTTTAGTCCCCGGATGGAGTGATATAATGAAGCTAGGCGGCAGTTTCTTAATAACATTATTAATCTATGTGGAGAAATTCTCTTTACTCTCTCAGAGGTCAGAGGTCAGCTTCAGATGTGTTGGGCTGGTTGGAACTTACTGTAATGACTCGCTCAAGGACTCACCTGTCAGGCTTTCTGTCTGAGTGCATTTGTCCCATTAATTACTAACTTTGGAGCTTAACTGAATGATTTTTAATTCTTTGAACACTATTGCACAGCCATTGCAAAAACCATGTAGTCATCTTACAAATTATATATTTTATAGGTCCATAATTTACTAATAATTTCCTGAAAAGAAATCCGCAAGAGATTTTTTTTTTTTTTTTTAAAGAAAAGCTTAATTAAAACCCAAAGAAATATAAATCATTGTGAATGTACTATTGTAAACTTTATTCTTCATACATGTTGATTTGTTTGCTTCCCTATAGATGAATTTCCTATTTTGTCTTTTTTATCTCTCCATGCTGTGCACCGGCTGAAAACTGACTAAACTATACCATCTCTCATCCAATTGGAAATGTATCAACTGAACAGTCTTAATTTCCCCTTAAACAAATAACCAAGTTATTGTAAGCTGTTGTTGAATGTTTTACACACCATTTGAAGGAACTAAGGAACAGAATTTCAACCCAGTTTCTGTGGTCGAACTAAAGGTCTTTTTTAGTATTTATAAGTGGCTGCTACTGGGTGAAAACCAGCTTTAACTCAAACATGTATTTTCTTGTTTTCATTTCTCAAGCTACAGTCCATTGACACAGCACATCATATCTATTAGCTGCATCATCAGAGCATAAACATTTCCTTTCTGTCAAGGTGTCACTAAAATCCTCAATAAAAATCTGACACTGCCACACCATCACATTTTAGTTGATTGTCAGAGGATATCATGTTGTCAGGTGCGTACATAAACAGCTTATTTAAAAAGCATTGTTCGCTTTGCTACTCGATCTCTCACGCTCAGCATTTAAGGTGTCGATGAACTCAACAAAAGACTTTCAGCTGCATTTATGAAAAAAGGGCATTTCATGCTCTCCTGCATGTAAGTCCATTCTCACCAGGCATAGTCAGCCATTTGAGTTCATCTTTAACTTACATTATTGATGTGTTGCCTGTGTGGAGACTGAGATGTAATGTAGTGGTCATGTGCTTAGTTTAAACTGCTAAATTAAATTATCCATTTGCTGAGTTTCATTTTTAAGTTATGATGTTCCAAATGGACAAACTTAAAGCTGAAGTTCTCAAATTTTCACACTCTCTTGCTTCCTTTACTGATTTTAGGCTTTTACACTGACGCTTGTTTCATTCCTTCAATCCAATTAAAACAGAACATGCAGAAAAACATGGTAATATGTGCATCTAGAACCTGTGTGTGTGTGTGTGTGTGTGTGTGTGTGTGTGTGTGTGTGTGTGTGTGTGTGTGTGTGTGTGTGTGTGTGTGTGTGTGTCAATTCTCCAGAAACAGACTCATCCATCTTCTCCACCAGGTTAAAGTGATGATGCCAATGGCTTAAGTAGCGTTGCTGTTTCCCTCCGTCTGCCTGCATTGATCCTTCCTCCTCAGGGCGGCCATCCCAAATTAGCAAATAGATCACAGCACCTTGTGAAGCAATTAATTTGGCCTCAGAGAATCTCTTTGTTCTGTTTGTTGGTCAATGTGGGAATATAGATAAAGGGACTAATGTGTGTTATTATCAGCTGTTAGAGGAAATTGATTGTCAGAGCCGAGGGCATATGAGCTGTTTGGTGCTGGAGATTAACAAGCAACATGATGGAGGCATAATATATGGATTTCCTAATATCACCAAGCACCAAACTAACAAATACCATATAGACTTCATAGAAATGCCACTAAAATATAGGTTAGGATCTGCACTTGTGAAGCAGTGACACAGGCTGCTCGATCTCAACATACTGAACCAATAAGAATGATAAAAGTGTAGGTTATCCCACCTTAACAGGTGCAATTAGAGAGAAAAGGAACTGTCAGTCAGGTTTTGTGTACACCTCCAGTGACCTGAGAAGAAGTCTAATTAGGCAAACACATGAAGATTAGTGAGACTGAATCTCTTAATGAATTGCCACAACAATCAATGGCATCTAACCAGACATGTATATAGCTCTGTGAGAAACACATTCCAGCATAATGTAGTCCATTACAACAGCACAACTGACTACGACTCAGTAAGCATATAAGTAAGCTTCCCAAACTGAGAATATGTTGCAGAGCTGTTGTATGAGATTGAATTACATAGGTTTACCTAAAATTGTTACAACGATTGTCATCAGGATGAATATGCCGTTGTTGCGATACAGATTTTAGATGATATACTGAGCCGTGTTAGTGAGTCCTGTTGTGTTCCTCTTTGTGTCGGAGCACATTCTGTGCAGTCTGCATGGACATTCTTAGGATGGAAGAGAAATCTGGTGCGACAGTTGAAAAAGGTCACGAGCTGGACTCCAATGCTTCCTTTAACCCAGACAAGCCAACATTGCTGTTCTCTAAAGGTTGATAAACTCGATCCCTGTTGCCATTTGACTAGAGATAAACTCAGCAGACTGCGTAAGAACCGAAGTGTGGCCTGCTGTGGCTGTTGAGATTGCTGTGCTCCAGAGCAGAGAGACAGAGTTTGATAGAGGCTCTGCGAGTACAAACCTGAGAGAGATTAACACTAATGAGCTGTGACTCGGTCGTGGAGAGAGTGGACTGTTAATGACGCCCTGTTGTTTTGCTTCTCACTGTTTTTCTTTCTCTCTCACTCACTCACTCACTCACTCACTCACTCACTCACTCACTCACTCACTCACTCACTCACAGACACACACACACACACGCACATCTACATTCACATGCTCACAGGCACATCGATATGCACCAAGGGATTTGCTATGAGCATCACTTCCATCCCTCTGCTCAACGTCTCTACAGCCTAGGTTTTTGTTTTTCTGCTGGTTTTATTAAAACTGTTATCTGAGCACATTTAAATCGGACAGCTGGAGCTGCAGATAGCCTACCTGAGGTTGTTTCAGTAAATTTGCCTCATAAATAAGAGGCAGCAGGATTATAGACGTTCTTAAGCCTAAGAAGGCTCTGAAAGCCAAGCAAGAGGCAGCATGGTGTCAGGCAGTGAGCTACACAAGCTTGGCTTTGTCCTCTTTCACCTTCAACATCCATACTGAAATGTTTTCCTTCAAAATTTGATCAATTATTGATGCAGGAAAACAGCATGAAGGAAGCTGTCAGGGTACATTTTTCACAATGTCACATGATGCGGGAAACCATGTTTGGGGACGAAATGCAAGTCTGTGTATCTGCAGGCATGTGTATACTGTTGTGTGTGTGTGTGTGTGTGTGTGTGTGTGTGTGTGTGTGTGTGTGTGTGTGTGTGTGTGTGTGTGTGTGTGTGTGTGCATGCATGCGTGTGTGTGTGTGTGTGTGCGCGTGTGTGCGTGCATGTGTGTGTGTGTGTGTGTGTAAGACTGGAAAGATGGAGCAAGTGAGGCAGAAAAGCAGTCCTGCAAAAACTGATTAGGGACACAGAGTCAAAATGTTATAAAAGAAAAGAGCAGAGCGCAGAGTGTAAACGAGGAAACTGATTCAGAGGCCGCTAAAGGAATAATATGACTAACATGAGAGAGGAAAATGATCAGTGACACTTTGAATTACTCATACATTTTCTTGCTCTTCACAAGGTCTCGTAAATGAATTCCAGCTCTACACTCTGGGTTTTCACCGGGAAAATGGACAAAAGTACAAAAAAAAAAATAGTGCAGAGGACCGCAGTACACAGTTAGATAATAATGTTTTTGTTCTGTCTCCCTCCCTCTGTTTTTATTTATTTTCTCCGTTATTTCAGTTTCTCACAGACCCGTGTGCCAGCAGCCCCTGTCTCCATGGAAACTGCAGCCGGAGCGACAGTGGGGAGGAGGGGGAGCCGGCCTACACCTGTGAATGCACTGAAGGCTACGAGGGGGAGAGGTGTGATCAAATCCTATTGGACCTGCCGGCTGCTGACTGGGACCCTGCTACCCCCTCCGCTCCTGAACTGGCTACCCCCGTCGCCTCCACCACCGCAGCCGCCACTCAGCCGCAACAGCCAACCACTGTGCCCTCCACCACAACGCCGGCACCTCCCACCCTGCAGCCATGGCAACCCAAACCTGGGCAGAGGCTGCTGGTGGTGCCGTGGGAGGCCGACAGGGTGAGATAACCTCCAAGCTAAATTTAAGATCCTGTGGGTTTAACTTTAAAATGTGCAAATATAACATATGTTGTGTGTTGGTGTGTGTATGTGTTTCAGGTGACGGAGGGTTTGCACTGTGTGAGTCCTGAGTTGTGTGAGCTGACATCAGGAACTCTGACTCTGTCTCTGGAGGTGCCTGAAGAGACGGCTGTAAAGTAAGAGTACCATTATGTACCTTTTATGACTGACTAGTATCCCTCTAAGTGCAGGGCTGGATTAACTAGCTTGGGGGCCCTGGGCAAAATGTAGTTCTGGGCCCCTATTTATGCCCAGTTTCTCCAACTACCTTTGCCTTGTACAAGATTCTGTTGCCTACAGTATAACTTAACTTAACTTATTCTGTCCAGGGATCCAGAAACTAACCAGTGCTACTATTTTAGAATACTCTCCTGCTACATGTTTGCTGTGTGACCGTAAGTTTGTGGTCGTGTTGATTAAACATACTATCTACTGAAATAATACAGGTATTAAAAATAGCATTTTACACAGGTCCTGTTAGTAAAGGACCTGTTAAAGGAGCTGTCCACCAAAAATCTGTGTTCTGAGTATTAAATACTTGTGGGGATAAACAGTATTTACAACATAAGTAGATTCCAATAGCAACCAGTATCAACAGCCTTTGAAGTGAATATTTGATCCTTACTGTCTCTTAACGTCTCTTGGTTTCACTCACACAGGTGTTTTCACTTGTGCCTGATTACTGTGTGGGTGTGAACATGCAGTATGTCCTTGATGGACATCTCTGTGACTTGTCCTGGTAGTTTTCTTGCACCTGTTGTGGTGGCACAAATTACACAATTATACAGTTTTTACCATTTCATCATGGATTTTGCTCTGCCCACTTCCAACCTGTACAGAGGTGTAGCCATCCAGAATAAGTGAAAATGGTTAAAAGTGGAAAGTGGGTGTGCAGGGTCTTTAATATTGTTATAAAAAGTCACATAAAAATCTTGTTTTTGTTGACCTCCAGATGAAGTTCTTACCGTGTTGTGTTGTCACACTTCTGTAATTCTTTTCACCAAGGTGGAGATATTGGTATCCATCAGATATTCCTGATAACTCATTTTAACTCATATAATAACTCACATTCGGCTCGTCACACAGGTGTAAATAATAACATTAACGATGGCTCCATTCTATTCAAGTTTCCCAGTAAGTCATGACTGAGAAGCAACATACACAGCACCAGGACCCAGGAATTCAGCCAACACTCATTTTATTATTCACACCTGTGCTTTTCCTACTGTGACATGTCAAACTGAATTACATTTAAACTGCCTATTCTCAGCATAGCTCTGCTCATCTTTAACCTGTGCAGAGGTGAAAACAGACTGAATAAGTGAAAACACCTGTGAGTGCAGTGCCTTGGAAAGTATTCTTGTAAAAAGTAATGCAGTGCAGTTTTTGTTGACCTCCAGTGGATGTAGTTTTTACCTCAATGTCAGTAGAATGGGGAGAAAACCTCCCAAAATTGCGAGGCAGAGTTCATGCATTATTCCAAGATGGTCACCCCTGCCTACATTAGCTATTTTTGCTGCTCAGAATAATTTATTTGGAGCAGTTTGTTTAATAAATAACATTTTAAATTCTTTTACTTTTTAAATAATTTCATAATTACATGCAGAACATTGTCATGTGAACTCAGCATTACTACAATGATATGAAAATTTACACAGGTGTGGTCACAGGTCATAGGCGTGGTTACAGATATGGCAGATATGAAAGTTTCACCGAGACGTGGTTAGTGAAATAGTGTTTTTCAGCTTGGTCTTAAGTAAGGACACAAACTCCCTGCACCTAACCTACAAACTGCCTTAATTAACCAGATTGGCCCTGCTTGTTAGCCTAATCAATGGGAATAACAACAAAGCATGTTGTACAGTCTGCATAATCATAAAGAAGCGCTTAAAATAGAACCTACTTTGCACGGCATCTTATCCGCATACTTACCACGCAGCAACTTTTGTTGACAACGTAGCACAGCTTGTAGCTTTTGTAACTAATGACCTTCCATTTGAATCTCCTCATAACCCACTCCTGGCACAGAAGACACACGCTGTATTAGACCACTCTGTGTATTCCATCTTTTTCAGAGCGTGTTTGCTCATAAACAGTATTACAATGGCTTGGTAAATCAGGGTCAATGAATTATGCAGAAGCAATGGTCAAGGTAAATATTGAATGCCCTTGATGTTGCCCCTCATTACAGATGGTCGGCACAACTCAGGGCCCTGATCACGATCGCAGATTGGGAGCTATGAGCTGAAAGTTAATCAACTGTTGCTGCTTTGTTTTTTCTACTGTATAATTATACACGACACCTGAACGCTCGCCGAGACACAGGCGGTGAAGGACACGCACATACAAATACAGATGCACCACTTGGAAATGAAGCAATGATCCAAACGTGACATCGATTTGGAGAGGCTGCCTGATAATAATGTAATACGGCTCTTGTATCCCAAAGAGGCTGGAGAGAGTGGTTGTCATGCAGCTGCTAAACTAACAGACACAAGCAGCATTTTAGATAACAATATCAACACCACTGATGAGTATTACTTATAATATTAACATGTTTATCATCACTTGATGATAGTAATTTATTTGAAATAATAATTAATTGTGTTCATAATGACTGAATGGCCACTATATTGACTTTAATAAATGTATTTGAAAAATTAAGCCTTTCACCAATAAAGGCCATCTTTTTACAGAACTATCCATATCAAATACCAAATAGATCATTTCAACTTAAAATAGCAGTAGGTCCCCAGATATCTCAGCTCCTCATAATGTCCCTCTGGCTGAGCCCAGACACCCTGCGAAGGAAAATTCATTTCAGCTGCGAGCAGACTGTCCACCATCTTATTATTTCAGTCCCTGCTCATAGATTCACCCTCAGGCTCAGCTCCCTCTTCACCTCAGCGTTTTAGGACAGCCATCATGTCAATCCACTTGTGACACTGTGACTTGCCCTCACTCATGAACATGACCTAAAATATATCCTCATATATCCCAATCTGTGCCTGGCAGGCCTGAAGATTTGAAAGCGGCTGAAGTAAGGAGGAATTTTTTTTATCCTATGGCTCTAAACTTTAGAATGATCACTTTAAGAAAAAAAAACATGTTAAATGTTGGCTTTTATTTAAGATTTTGGATTCTTTGATTATCATTTTGTTTCTTTCACATAGGCGTGTGGAGCCTATCAGGCGTGTCTTTTATCTTCT
This sequence comes from Seriola dumerili, assembly GCF_002260705.1. Lineage (NCBI taxonomy): Eukaryota > Metazoa > Chordata > Actinopteri > Carangiformes > Carangidae > Seriola > Seriola dumerili. The sequence continues at coordinate 491,753 of NW_019174377.1, read as the reverse complement.
AATAAGAAATCAGTGTCTTGCTACTTGTGTGATGTCAGCTGTCAACACATCATGCATCTGCTATTTTTAATCTTCCTTTTCCCCGTAAAGAGCTTTCAGCTGCAGTTCTTAAGCACTGTGGAGGTAAGGATAATTATTGTTAGTTATGCAAGTAGTCATTAGAATAAATGCACAGGGGCAAGGGCTGAGAGGATAATTGATGATTTTTTAAAATTGTTTTCATTTATATGAAAATGATTATTTCAGGTGTGGGAGTGAGGTTAGAGATGTGCTTAGAAACATTTAATTGTTGAGGAGCCTCATTCAAGCTGTTTAGCGTCGCTCTCACTGCCCTGGCCTACAGGTTTCATTCTGCTCTACTGTCTGTCTGCCACAGGGACTCAGCGAGGCAATGCAGCTCGGCTCTGGTGTTTGCTCTCTCCTCAGCAGTCTGGCCACTGTTGGAGCCCATTGTCTCTGGAAGGAAACACGGTCCGCGTCGCTGTTCTCACTCTGCCGAGCAGGACGCAGCTCCCTGGCAGCTCTGCTCAGATGTTTGCAGATAAAGTTATGAGCCTCCTCAAGATGCTCCTTTTGGCTCCACGATCCTGTATCACAGAGAGGACCCAGATAGAGAGAGAAAACTATTCCATTAAGTGTATGAGTGTTGACTGGAATACAAGTCCAAATGATTTGTCCTCTTAATAGTTGTTATCATCATACACATTTGCCCCAATCACTCATGTTTTTTAAGTAATTGATTCTTGCAGGGATCAATAAACTCTAACTATAATTCTTCCCCGGTTTAACAGTAGCCTCAAAAAACGTACTTACTGGCAATGTGACAGGATTTTAATGCGTCTGGTTGATTCCTCATGGCAGTGTATGGACGATGTGGTCTTCAGAGACCACTGTGTCACCAGGATGCATTCATTGGCACAAAGTTAAGTGCATTTTATGTCTGTGTGAACCTTCCAACAAAATAATGAAAGCAAGTCAAGTGAAATAATTCATGTTTGAGTAACACAGTGTAGTGCTCAAGTGCCCATCCATACTTCCCTGCACTTCCCTGCAGTTTTTCTGGTCCATCTCAGTCTCTCTCTCTTTTGGACAAATTGTCTGTGGTCCTGATGAATGATATACCCCCCCCCCCCCCCCCCCCCCCCGACCACACAGGCTGTATTTCACAATTTATGAGGGTCACGGTCTTTCCACAGGAAGCAACCCCCACTGAGTCAGACCACTGGCAACTATTACTCCCCAGACCTTAGCATGATGCCAAAGTGGAGCAACAAACAGGAAAACTGTAAGCAACAGTTCTGAGTTCAAACACGGGGCAAAGTGTCCATCAGAGCGACACCGACTGTCAGCGTCATGGCTGCTTAGCTTTCGCTGATGACCATGTGTGGAGAATAGATGATATTTTATTAAGCTTCTTATTTAGTCTAAAATCAGGATTAGAAGCTGACATCGAGGATTAGGTTATTTATCTTGCTGAAGCTGATTTTGTTGACATTTTAATACTGTTTAAGATGTCATGATGAATCAAGTGCTCACTACAGAGTACGGGTGAAGAATGTGGATCATGTGTCTAATATTCAATGTATTTCTTACCAAAGTCTGGTGCTATTAATTATTTACACTGTGAATACCGTAAACGTGCTGTAGTAAAACTGGAAAAGTGGCTGAGGCTCGTCACCAGTTGAAATCAGATGATTGCATTCGGTATAAACTTGTGTTTAGGGCCAGACTGCTGCAAACCAAACCCACAATTATTAGATTCTCTTTCTGATTGTCCTTCCCTCTTCCTCTCCTCATCCTCCATCCTACCATCCCCTACTTTGCGTCTCCCACCAGGGTGGTGGTGAATGCCAGTGGAGCTCCAGTGCTTTGGCGTTTGAATGAAGAGGGTTTCCTCCGTTCGTCCATTTTGAACGGCACTACGATGTGGTTCCTGCAGGCCCCTGATGGACTGGTGGTGCCAGACCACTTGCTGCCCCTGGGACAGAACTACTTCCTCAGTAAGACTCCATTCTCCTAAAGTATTCTGGCATACACAACCGTTTCCAACAAATATTTTCTTATCAGTTCTACTTTATCAAACTGCTGTAGACCTGTAGCCACAGAAACCCCCACATGCTTTAAGGTTTTAACACATTACTGATGTTAATGAATCACATACGATGCAGCGCACCAAAATTAAGTGAGTAAAGTAATTGATTGCGGTTTAACTTTTTTGGGAAATTTTCCTTTGAATTGAAGATCAGATTATTTGATGAAAGCAATCTTGATGGGATAAAGATCTCTCAGTTTGACTTGTCAATGAGCCAGTTTTTGAAACAGTGTCTGCAGAAGGAAACTTTTAATGGATAAATGTAGGTTTTTGCTCATTTGCATCATCATGTAACTGGTGAAACTGAAAGACAAAGCAGCAACTGAGCCTGCCAAAAATGCTAGGTAGTGTATGGAAAATGTATTAATGGGTAACTATAATTGACACATTGATCAGTAATACCAGTAACAATAAATACTCACAGAGGTAGAAATATTCAAAAATAGTCGAATAGGTGATAGGTGAATGTTTATTTCATCGTCAGTCAGATCCCCATTTAGACCAGATCAAATTTACAGAGAAGAGAAAATTTATCCTTTTAATTTGATACTATGAATTATCTCCATTCGTATCCTTTAATTTGTCTGATAGTTATCCAATAACTGTTAAGAAGCTGAATAGGAAACATTCTGAAATATCTTAAAATAGCTCATTTACAACTGAGCCAAACACATCAGAGGATTAATGAATTTAAATAAACTGTATTTACAGTGTTTATACCTGACACATCATTGGGGAGAACCACACAATATTTGCAGTTGTTAGTCAGAATATTATATTTGCATATTTAAAATAGTTTTTATTCTGATAAACCATCTGTATTATTTTGTGAAAGAGTCTCACACAAGTGTGACAAAAAAACAGTGTAATGTGCTGCAGTGGGTGCTGGGGGGGTGGGGGGTGGGGGTAATTGGAGGCTCACTCATTGACTGACGGGCTGGCCGACCTCTGTCTGTGCTATACATACCTGATGCTGTTTCACTACGCTGCCTGTCTGCTGACCTTCACATGTCTGTGGCAACTCAGCTTCTGCTTCACCAGAGAGAGAGAGAGAGAGAGAGAGAGAGAGAGAGAGAGAGAGAGCTCATTGACTGACGGGCTGGCCGACCTCTGTCTGTGCTATACATACCTGATGCTGTTTCACTACGCTGCCTGTCTGCTGACCTTCACATGTCTGTGGCAACTCAGCTTCTGCTTCACCAGAGAGAGAGAGAGAGAGAGAGAGAGAGAGAGAGAGAGAGAGAGGTAGATGACATTGGGGAGTTAAATCTAAGGGGAGAGAGGATAATGGAGGGTGGGAGAGAGGAAGAGTCAGATAAAGGGAGAGAAAGACAAGAAAGAAGAGATGGCAAACAGAAAGGGATTAGAGTAAAGGACAGAGGGACAGAGGATGCAGAAGGAAGAATGAAGGTCAAACTGCAGATGAATGAAGACATGGTGGTTTTCCTGCTGTTTCTGTTCTTTCTGCTGCAGCAGTCAGGCTGGATAATAAATGAGTAATGTTCACAAGAGCAAACTCTCATTTACACCCAATTTAAAAAGTGGGTGGCATGTAGGCGTGAAGGTGTGTGACCTTGCGTACGCGCATGCGAGCTGGGAAAATCTGTGCAAGGCATCAGTAAGTAGGGAAGAGCAGTGCAGTGACATTGCATTTCCTTCTTCACACGTCACTGTGCCTGAATGTCGACGATCTGCTTTCACGTCTCGAAAGGAGCAATGACTCTGCAGGTCCAACATTCGATGTCATTGGGCTGACGATCATTTGGTCAGGGATGACAGAAGAGCCTGCGTTGTATTTGTCAGCTCTCCGATTGGCTGAGGAGCTGACATCATCGGCGTCTCGTCATTGGTGGACTCGCAGCTCATTGGGCTCAGATCAGGCTCTAAAAAATGGCAGTTAATATTCACTACGAGGCTATTTTTATCCAGGGGCTCGTGTAGCTGTCAGCTTTGATTGAAGATATAATGAGATGTTCCGAACTTACAGACCCAGAGAGAGACGAGACGGAGAGTCACACACTCTATTTTGGTCACAATGAAGAGTGGCCTGTATCAGTTCACATGGGAGTGTATTGTTTCTTATTTTGTTTTGTTTTTGTTTTTTAACAGCAAAGTACTTTTCATGAGAGGAGTCATTAAAAATGTGTTCTGCAACACACAACACAAATCTACAGCAATGCTAGGGAAGGTCATAGGTTTTGCAGGTATTTAGTCATAAAGCAAAATGTTGGAGAAACTGAAACCTGATCATGGTGTTAGATAAAAAGTCAGGGGATCACCAAAGTTCTGACAATTTATCATGAGACGAATATGAATGACCCATTTCATGGCTTTTCTTTCAATAGTTGTCTAGACATTTCACTCAAAACCACAAATGTCAACCTCATGGTGGCATTACAGCAAAAGTCAGGGGATCATCAAAGTCAGTAGGATACATCCTCTAAGGACTATAAATGTCTGCACATGAGTCTGCTCATGAATTTCATGCCATTATATCTGCTCCGTCTGGTTGCAAATGAGTCAAAGAAACCGCTCCAGCATTAAGTCAAATCTTCTCTCTGAAGACTTGTGGATCATGTATTCAGTAATATCTGCCCATGCGGTACCTGTCATTAAAAAATAACTCTGTGCTACATAAATAGTTAAATAAAGCCCTCAACTCTTCTGTGGTAGGTGTGTTGCGTGTTGGCACCCCCACAGCCCCGGAGGTCACCCTGCGTCTGAACCTGACAGTGAAGGCCAGCAGCTGTGTGGAGCCCGGCAGCAGCTTCAGTGACCCTCAGTGCTCCGGGAAAGGCAAATGTATCACACAGCCATCTGAGGTGAGAAATCAAAGAAACAAAATCCTCAAAACTCCGGATGTTTCTTCTTATAAAGACTAACATTTGAGCTCTAGTGTGAATGAAGCTGAGAGACACAGGAGAAAAACCTTGCAGCATTATTTTATTTTTGGTCTCGGCAACCATTCACTTCACACCTTATAACAATAGTGCAACTGCAAAACAGGCAAAGCGAAGCAAAGTTTCCATATTGTTGTAACCCAACATTGTTACTGCACTGAATCATTGGGTTCAGTGATGCAAGAGCCTTTTGATCATTATTCACGAGTGTATAGCAGAAAAAAAACACTCTCCCTGGGTTTCACTTAATAGCAGAGACCAGCGCAGAGCAGAAAACAAAAGAACAAAAGCCACGTTAGCGCAGACCAACACAACGCAATGCCACAAATTACAGCAGTGCAACGTGATTACAACGTGCACTGTTTTTTTTTTATTATTAAAACTGTGGGGAGTTTTCATCATTATCTGCTGCTGATGGTCTAAAATGCATATGGGTCTGCTTGAAAATAAGCTGGTGGTTATACTATATCAGCGACTTTGAAGACAGAGAAAAAAAATGCTGCAGCAGATGAAAACGCTACATCCATACTTACCGTACGTCCAACCCCCTAAATCTATACGTACCTCCAACTAAAAGAGATGCAGCAGTAGCGACTCTCACTGGGTGTGTTAAAGAATTAACAAAAGTATAGAGGTGTTGCAGAGACCTTTGTTTGTCTCTAGCTCAGTTTCTCATTACCATTACTCTCACTTTATGAGAAAATCAAACTGTGTCACTGCTGCTTGTTATTGCATTGTTATGTTACTGAATTATTTAACAAGGCTCATTGATTTGACGTGTGAAATTAGTGTGTGTTTGCGTTTTGCAGAGCACTTTCTTCTGTGAATGTGAAGACGGCTACACTGGAATCTTCTGCGAGGAATTTGATGCCTGCCACCACCGACCTTGCCACAACAATGGCACCTGCGCTGACGTTAGACAGGGGGGTGAAGGACGCAACTTCACATGCAGCTGCCCTCCAGGTGTGTGTGTGTGTGTGTCCATGTGTACATTATACCATTTCACGTGGCCTCAGGCCCTTAGATGTGTTGATTTCAGGGCTGTTTGAGAAAATACTGTTTCACACGTGTGGCTTCATGAAGAGTGTCAGCCTGACTATGAGGTCTCTGTCGATTTGATTAGAGCTGTGCAGACATGAAGAATAAAAGCCGTTCTCTCTTTGTTTGAGAAAATCTCTAAATAAGAACAAAAGAAAAGAGTGCGTGTGTTGAACCTTTGATCTTGTCAGATTTATTCTAGGACAGGGACTTGAAGCGAGGGCCTCCGGTAGGAAGTTAAATGTCGCAGGTGACCAGTGATGGCCCGTCACTTCCCCCCAGGGAGCGGCTAATGAGAAAAAAATGAAATAGTGTAAACAGACAATAGACAGCACTGTCAAATGTAGTTAACCTATGTGACTTAAATCAGCGCATTTTGATGATTTGTTTGAATATTTCTGTATTTCTTTATTGGGATCCCTATTAGCTGCTGGGGTTCACAAAAATTATCTGGTGTTGAATTTATAAACTTGTACTCTGGGTTGCAAGGTTAAAATACATGATTTAGTAACCTGCGTTATAAGATAACTTGTATGTTTCACAACAACCTATTGTGTATTTGATAGCAGGCTGTAATATAGTAATATAGCTATAAACTAACACAAGGGTTGGCTGATGCTTGTCTCAACTTTTAACTTACTTGATCAAATGTAATGAATCATGTGGCCTGAGATTTGAATGTTTTTCTCAGGTTATGAAGGGGAACGCTGCCAGTTGCTGGTTGACCACTGTCTCTCTCAGCCGTGCAAAAATGGAGCCACTTGTTTCAGCAGCCTGGCGGGGCCCAGATGCTACTGTCCCGAAGGTAGGAGCCTCATCAGTGCATGCTGGAACCAATGTCTGTATGTTTGTTGGTGTGTGTTCGATGTACATGAGTTAAGCTGCCAGAAATACATGGTTTGTGTGCCTATAAGAGAAGTGACTGCAGAGCAATATAACGTCAGTTTTTTTTCTGTCTGGGTTATACAAGCATTTTGTCTGCTGCGTGTTTCACAGTATCTGTGCCACCAAGATTAATTCAAACCTTCCTCCTCTTTTCTAATTAGTCTTATAGCCTCGGTGACCTGCATCAACCTCCCAGGGGAAATATGTGGCCGCAAAACTTCTGCCGAAACAGTATTTCTCTAGTTTGAGATTAACACACACCGTGTGCCGACAACAGCAGAAACATACACACAGAATACAGGGAAAAGATTAGGTAACAATGGACCTTGGAATTGGTAGATGGATGTAAAAGCTGGCGGGAAAGGTTGTTTCATTGTTCTAGGTACAGCACCCAGCGGTCAGTTCATTCTCGATCTAGAGGAGGCCTCATTCACACTGCAACACCTGACTGTGTTGTTAATCTGAAGCTGCAAAAAAAAAAAACCATGGTTTCCAATGTGGAAAGGAATTCATAATCCACCCCTTGTGTGTTTATTTTCATAAAATGAGAGAAACAAAGCAGAAGTGAGAACCGTGCCAGCACCTCTTGATTAGAATGTGGAGGTTTTGTTTAGAGAGGACCTGCAGAATTTCGTAGGTTTATTATATACTATATGTGAGGTAACTTTGACTTTTGGAGAAATTTTTATTTACAGGTAGCAGCAGGTTAAATAAATCTATAACACTGCACTGGGTCAGTTTTTCTGCTTAGTTGTTGGGACACTTGAATAGAACAGAGCCATTGTTGATGCTACTGTGAAAAAGGACTACAACATTGCATATCCCATTCAACAACTGTGCAAGTCAGTGGTTTATGAAATGATTCCAAACAACAAAACATGAGAAAATATTCTGAATTTTTCTATACAAATACTATAAAAGCAGTTGTCAGTAGATAAAGTTGGTGCAGAGAACATGATGCATTTCACATTGCAGCAAGACAGCAGTTTCTTTGTTTGGCAAAATACAGAAATACTCAGCAGTGAAAATCAGTAGCACTCCACCCATACAAACTCAAAATGGGAAATCCATAGACAAGGATGTCTTTGTACAGAACGCACTGTTTTAACAAGTTATCAATCAATACCTGAATCAGCATGCAGAACAATACTGCAGTTATAGGCTGAGGTTGTGGTTAGTGTTTAAGGGACTGCTAAACGACACCACTCTGTCTTATTGTCTGACGAATATCAGAAATAAATCGTACTGTTTGTGGTTAATGTTAGTGTGAGACATGTAAGTCATTGAAAAGTCCTCCTAAGTGACAAAAACATGATCCTCCAACACACACTCAGAGGATCAGCGATATGAAGAGAAATGTGCATCCATACTGATGAACATATCAGAGGAGGATGATTTCAGTGTCTATTTGAATACACAGCCTCTGGGAAAACAATCAGAAATAGAAGAGATGTTTCTCATCCAGAATGGTTTTTTAACATGGATACAGGACATGAAATCCTTTATAGTAATGTAAAGTTTCCAAGTGCAAGAAAACGTTTGATCGTTATTGAAAACACTCCAGGTCCAAGAATGCTTTATGTATCCTTTGTGTAAAACCTTTCAGTGTGTAGAACAGGGGGAGACAACAAGAGGAGAGGGAAGAGAAAGGAGACTAAAAAGTCTGTAAAAAATTAGATCTGCTGTTCTCTTTTGTTCAAGCATTCATTTCCCTCAGGGCTGAGACCAAGATGTTTGGAGCAGAAGTCACAAGTTCTTTTCAGCCTTTCTGCTCATGTTTGTTAGGGACAGAAAACAGTAGAAATGCTTTACAATAGATGGTAATTAAGACTCTTGTCTGCACAGCAGTGTTCTCAAAGGACCAACCAAAAAACACTGCGCAAAAAATCACTGGCTGCCCTCCTCCCTCTTTGGGAAGACATTGCCAACACCCGCTACCTTTCCAGAGCCAGAAACATTGTAAAGGACTGTTCACACCCTGTTCCCACCTGTTTGACCTGTTGCCCTCTGGCGGGCGATACAGGTCATTCAAAACTCAGACCACCAGACTCAGGAACACTTTCTTAAAGCCATTTGCTTTCTTAATCAACACAATCATGCAAAATGAAAAACAGTACTTTCATCATTCCTGTGCAATTTTCCACTGTGAAGAATTACATCTACACTTTATGTTTATCTATTTATCTATTTATATTAGGATTGTGTTAATGTGTATGAAGCTATCTCTTGTTAATTGTTTTTAACTCTAATGCATTATGCAGGAGAAGCGCTCCTCATTTCTTTTCTATTCCAAATTATCTTGCACAGAGGCGGCCCCATTTTTGCATGCTGGTTAGTGCTTACAGTCTACCCTCCCACCCCCATAAATCACCACCAAGTTTTCTTGTAGTTTTCCTGTATAGACACAAGCAATAAATAAAATGAATGATGGCAAAAAAACTGTACCATCTATCATCAGAGAGATATCAACTGTGCGATCACTTGGCCAACAACGACAGCAAAAGCTGAATATTTATTTGCTACATCCTTAGGGAGGCAGGGATATTTCACCCTGCAGGGATAGGTAGACAAGGTAATATTATTTGCACTCCTGTTTCCCTGTTAGCAGCATTCCTCAAAAACCTACAGATCACAAGAGAAAGAACTTGATCTAAGTAACAACTAAATGGACTAATGTGGTGTTTGTCAGATCTTTTCACAGGTTGTTACTGTTTTTAACCCACAATCATGAAGGTGACTGAGACAGGGGCTTTAAGTTGTAACAGTGTACTCATACTGCCATCAACTTGGCCCATGTGGTCAACCACAACAAACAAACCAACATAATTGGTACTGAAGCCATGAAAGGGTTTGATCATTGACCCTCAGTGGCCATAAGATGCGTGTTCCTTACAAACAGTAAGGACTCTACGAATAAACACCTCCCCTTCAAAATAAAACATAAATATTCAGAAGTTGATCACAATGATCTCAGGTTGTCTTCTAACGTCCAGTTTTTAATCTCTGATTAAGGAGTCACACCTGCATGGAAACCATTCATAGCATGAATTCTATGGATGTGCTCTGACTCCTCAACAGAGACTACCACACTAATATGAAGTTTACTTTATCATCCTCTTTCTCTCTTTCTTTCACACACACACACACATTCATACACACTGACAGAGGAGAGAAAGTGTGAGTGTCAGTACTGTCACTGCCTCCAGTCAGAACTCGCAGGGCGGGGGGGGAATGAGCAGGCAAGCTAATTTTAAACTGCTAACTGTTTTTAATGTTGGCAGGTTTGAATGCCAGCAGCAGGAATGAACAGACTCCTCTACGTCAGCCAGGTCTCATGTGCCTGTGTGTTTGTGTGTGCGCGTGTGTGTGCGTGTGTGTTTGTGCATCTTTACATAGATAGATGTGTAGACAAAGACAGAGAGAGAAATTTATCTCAAGACGTGGAGGTACTTTTAAAAACAGTTCTTACGCAGAGCAAAGAAGCTAAATAAAGAGGAAAGCAAGGGATTAAACCATGACAGAACAAATACACATCATAAAATTAAATTCATGCAAGATCTTGCTTTAGTGTGTATGCGTGGGCTAGCATCTGTGTGTTTGCAAGCGATGGAGAGGAAGGGGAAGAAGGGGGAAGAGATGAAGGGAGCTTGGAAGGAGGCAGAGGAGTGAAAAGGGAAAGGATGAAGCAGAGCGAGGCAGTGGACACAGGGAGAGAAGAAGAGAGAGCTTTGGGTGAGATATTCCCCTGTCTGCTGCAGATTACTCCTGTCTCTGCCGCTGAATGATGAATGTCCTCCTCACACGGTGAAATAAAGTCTTGCAGATCAATGGATGCTTGAGAGGGATCTCTTCATTCGCTCAATGGAGGGTGCAGTTCAGTGCAGTCAGCACAGGGATTTACTACTACTGCTACTGTAGATCACAGCACCCACACACACTGTATCACAGCAAGGTATGTGCATGCACACAGCAGAGTCTTTCTCCGCGCTGCAGCAGCACAGTGGCAGTTCTCATGGGAGGTGAAGGCAGGGGAGGAGAAGGGGTGAAAAAGCAGAGTTTATTTTTAGAGGGGAGGGGAAGGTGAGAGTAGCAGAGGCTCACAAGATAATGAGAGGAGGTGAAGAAGAAATCAGTGGCTTCAGCACACAACCAGTCATCCACAAAGGCAGATGGAGTGCATGGGCATTGTTGCATAGAAAGCACGACAAAAACACATCCCCCTTCTGCCACAGACACTGGTGTGACACAATAGTTCGACATTCCTGTCAACAGCATGAAGTCATTTATGTTAAGATGCTTTCGCTCTGTTTGTCTCTAACAACGATGAGGAAAGGATAAAAGAAAGAACATTGAAATTGCTCGAGGTGGTGATTTCGGGTGGTAGATGATGAGAGAATTAAACCACTCGCTGTCTTTCACTATTTAATCACTGGTGTTATTCTCCCAAAATCTGCATCTACAAAACTGAGCTGTCGTGAGGTAACAGTTCCACATTTTGGGAAAGAGGCTCATTTGCTTTCAAAACTCACCGTAGGCTATATTGGGTACAGGTCTCTGTGTGCAACTAAACCCACAAAAAAATCTTTGTGAGCTTATTTGCATTAAGACGTGGTCTTAGCGGGCTGAAGAGTGGGTGCAATTTCATGCCATAATGGATGTCACATAGCACACTGCACCACCTGATTTGCATAAACCCAACCCCTGCTGTGCCGCGCTGCCCACCTCCTCGCCTGTAGGTTCATTCGAATCCTCGAAAAGACCAAACTGGAGAAGAGTTTCATCTGACTTTTGCCTTTTTTGCCTGCAAAACTGGTGATCCTCCTGCACCTCAGCTTTGTGCTTAGTGTGGTCTTGTAGATAACGACACATGTTCAATATGAGATTTTAAGAAACTGTTGAAATCCGGGGTATTGGCAGCATTTCCATCCATCCAAAACTTCTGTTTTCTCCCAGACATATGGGAACTAGCACAGAAACCATTTTTGTGTTGGTTTCTCATCATTTCCTTTTGTCTTTCCCTCTCTGTCCTTCCACATCCCGCCCTCATCTCTGCCTTCGCCCCTTTTATAGGCTATCAGGGTGCTACATGTGAGCAGAAGGTGGACCCGTGTGCCTCCAGCCCCTGTCACAATAACGGGACATGCTACGCCCAGGGCCCCGGCCCCCTGGGGTTCGGCTGTAGCTGCACAGCAGGCTTCACCGGCCCTACCTGTGCCCAGCTGGTGGACTTCTGCGCCCTGAACCCCTGCGCCCATGGGGTCTGCCGCAGCGTAGGCAACAGCTACAGGTGTCTGTGTGTCCCAGGTGAGCTACGGCGTCAGACACCTCGGTGACTCCAGCCACTTTTCACCCTCCCTGTGCCCCTTGCAGTCATTGAGTAATATTTTGTGTTGTATCTTTCAGGTAAAACATGTAAGCACTTTTACAACAGATCCTATTTTGTTCATTCTGGAAATTAGAGATTGTTAAAGTCTTTTTCCAAAGCCTCCTGCAACAGCTGACCCCCACTGATCCACAAACAAATAAGGAATGAATGAAAAAGTTCACTTAGCTATGGCTGAAATTTCAGGAATAGTTAAGTGTGTGAACATTGGGCCTTATTCACCAACCATTCTTAAGAAGAAATTTCTTCTTAAAACCCACTTACACACTAAGATTCTGACATTCACCAGTGTTTTCTTATTTGGGATTTGTTCCTAGGTAAGACAGAATCTACACACACTCGAGTACTCTTACGCACATTTGAGTGCTGACACGTTTGAGCAAAATAAGTGTTTTTTGCATTTTCTTCGGTTCTACAGTTATATAATATTATTTTCATTTATAATATTTTTTTTTACAAATAACTTTTGTTATTTTACAAAGCATTATGGTCTTTTAAATCGCTACATTAAGACTAAACTACTAAAGTTCCTTTTGTGTTTTGATTCCGGTGCTCCATCTTTAGATTTTCATTTTGGCATTTTCTCAACTTTCCTTTACAGTATCTCTTTGTGACCTATGTCAGTGTCTGCACACGACCCTTCAGTCTCATGTCCTTTTAAGGACATTTTTGGGCGTTTTCTTCTGCTAATTGGGGCCAACTGGCTCAAGCTTTCAATTTCCGAGGAGATTGGCATTCATCAATCTAATAACACAGGTGCACACAATTCTTTGGTTTAAGAGCACATTCATGAATCTGATGAGTTTGCTTACTTTCTTAAAAACAACTTAAGAAAGAATTTAAGAAAATACTTAATAATATATTGGTGAATGAAGCCCATTGAGCTTAGAATTTTTATTACAGTATATGTTCACAAGGTCAAGAATAAACGGATAAAAACAAAAAATGATCAGACTTTCTAACAGGAAATGCTAATAACCCTTGGACCTTGGGTCTGTGCTCGGTACACTCATTCAGAAATCCATCCATGTCCTTTAGAAACCTTCTGAATCGTCACATTGCCTCTATTACCGCTCTAAATCTAACTTAACAACCTGCACATAAAAGTTAGTGAGAACTAAAACTATGGTGTAGCACTGGCTCTGGCTCAGAGTAGCAGTAAATGTGCTCTGGCTGAATGATGAGTTATTTTTAGAGAGGATGATCATGGCACTGGTGCTGATGCCTCTGTGGTGAAATCAATTGAGTGGAATGATGACTTATCATTTATCCATTGTCTTGCAATTACCTTGCTGGGATGGTGAGACAGATGACTTTCCCAGTGGCCCACAAACATAATTTGACTCTCCGCCCCTGGCGCCTCTTTATACCATCAGCCAGCTGAATGTGTAAGCCAGTCGCCATCTTGATGACTTATTTGATGTTTGTATTCATTCTCATTCATTCGCAGACTCTACAGCTTCTTCTTCAATAATATGTCTTTCACTGGAAAAATATTCAGAATTGAAATTTCTTATGTTATTGATCTTGATAGTTTTGGAAACAGATGAATTGCTAAACAGCTGTTCTTTCATTTATCGGTTTGGATTTGGAATGATATTTGAACCTTGAAATTTTGTTTTTTCAAATCTGGAAAAAACAGTCTCAATAAATATTTGAACTAACAAGAGCAGGTTTTTCCCCAGGTTTTCACATGACTCAGGTGCTGGGGGATGGTGGTGGTTAGGAGGTTTGAAATTATTCAAAGGCAATTTTAAGTTATGTTGAGTTTTGTTATTGTTTTCTGCCATTATCCTTACCATGTTTGTCTATGAAAGACGGCAACACTTATATGTAGTTATAGCCAAAGATCTGTTCATTTCACCAAATAAGATGTTTATAACATGAGATTTAATCAAACATATATGGAGTCCCTTTACTTGTACACATAGGAAGAATAAACATGTTGAAATACATATGTAATTATTTGTAGATGAAAGAAGTTCAATTTCTCAGGAAAAGAACGCTCAGTAGAGGAGCGGCGTGACCTGTCATCCCAAAGCAATGTCAAAATTTTGACAAGGTAGCAATGGAGAAACTTATATTTGAATTAGAACACAATGAAATATATGACCTGACATTGTAGCACCAATATTCATTTGTGGAGAAAAACTAGACAAGAACAGTTTCTGGGTGGTGTTTGTATTTATTTCAGTCGCTAGCAAATCTAGCCTGTTAATGTTAACTCTTGGTTAGTATAGGTTAGAACAAAGGACGCTCTGAACTGCATTTTGGAACAGTGTTTCTTTTAATAGGAAAGAAATGCATTGACCTGCAGTTTTCATCAGAAAATGACACAGCCTAACTTTGTTTCGCTACCAACCAACATTAGATCTTTCAATCTTTACGTAACGTCAACTAACTAGCTCCGCTGGCTACTAAAACTTAATTCAGCACATGTATATCAATGTAAGTTAGCTAGGTTACCAATTTCTTTTGTTGTAAAATAGGCTACATAATCTGCTCTCTATCTCTCTATTCTGAACATCCACAAGAATTACTCCCAAACAAGAAAAGTTAATACCTCATTTATTCTTTGTTGAGGCTTTTCTTATCAATAGCTTGCAATTTGCTTATCCAAATCGATGGTTGTTACTACCACTCGAGAAATATCTAGTCAGCTGTTTGATTAGCTTGGCAAAGAGCATCTGTCACACACCAATCCGACGTTTGTGTGATTGTCCAAACACAGATTGTTGATTGGCAGGTCATTCCTGATGCCAGCTTACCTTTCCTTTTCAGATTTTTTTTTGTCAGCACAAAAAACTCTCATCGTTATTTTCATATTCATTCTTTAATGCTTTTTGCCGTTCATTTGGCTGAAGGCGCTCCACAAAAACACGCAGCGCCTAAGCCTTTCTATGGTACAAAAAACCCTGAAGAGTTATTGCATGAGTTGATAATCCCTCCATATTTCATGGTCTTCATGTTTATTCAAATGCTTTCACTCTCACTGTGTCCTGGTGCAGAGCAGGCGTCCACTGCTTTCCAATTATTCAGATATCGTACATTTTCTTCACCACATCCTCAGTCTTACTTTGTTTTTCTATTTTGCATTTCTTTCATTTTTTTCCCTTCCGCCTGTCCTTTTGTCCTTCCTCGTCTTTATCTTCCTGCCGTTTACCTCACTTCATTTCCCTCTCATCTTCTGTTGTCTGGTTGCCATGGTGAGACCTTGCAAGTATGTGTGTGTGTGCATATGTGTGTTCATATGGCTCCCAATCCACTGTCTGGGTCTGTGACTATGCTGGTTGGGCAGATGCTGCCATCCAATCAAATGTCTCTACTCAGACAGTCCTGTCTAATGGGACTGGTGAAATTGGTGATTTGTAATTAGCATCCCAGACATTACCATGAACGCACACATACACACAATGTTTTGGACCAGAGTTGACCTTTTCCTCACCTCATCAGAATGCCAGCTGGTGTCTGAGGTATGAATCTGTGTGTGTGTGTGTGTGTGTGTGTATGTGTGTGTGTGTGTGTGTGTGTCCATACGCTGGGTATGAACATTTGCATCTCAGTGTCTGTGCGCATGAGCACGTGACTACATTAGTTTGCATGCTTGTCTGCCTTGTATAAGTGAGTGGATGTGTGTAAGGGTTGTGTAAATGCCTGCTGGCTGTCTGAAAGAAAGCTGCTGGGGAGCTGATATGTCGAAGGATCTGTCCTCCAGTTTCCTGTAATCCAGCTCACATGAGAGGCTGCCAGCCCACAGAAAGCAGACAGAGTCTTGGAAAGGCACTTGACATTTCACTGGCATTTCACAGAGAGGACCCTAGAGGCTCTAACTGGGCTCCTCATTAATTCCCCCTCTCTCCTTCCCCAAATACACGTTAGCTGTGGCCCAGTGAGGGTTTGTTGAAACTTGGACTGGGACTGGGACCCAACTGAGAAATTCAGTCAGTCAAAATGGGAGCAGAGCTAATGAAAACAGATTGCTACACTAGTCGTTGAAGGACTCAAGAGACACTGGCCCTCTGGTGATTTTGGGCTCCTTAGTTGTAGTTGGTGGAAATTTTCTATGAAGTGTAGACATTCAGGGAGTGTGAGCAGGTATGAGGGTACATCAAATGTTAGATCAATGCATATACAAGCATTACAATTGCTGGCCTAATTTATTCTAGAAGTGTATAAAAAACACCCCCAGAAAATCATACGCTGACTTATAAAAACTGCCAATCACTTCATCTTCCTGTCTTTACCTGTGTTCTTAAAGCTGTATCTGCATAACTAGTACACAAACTGTAGCAGTGCAACTTAAAGAGATGCAATCAGCTATGCAGTATTACCTTTTACATATGGTACATTACACTTTGTATTTTCCTTTTTAACTGCTTAAGATTGTTGAAGAGAAACAGAAGAAGAGGCGTGATTGTCTGGCTGATGTTTTCAGATGTTGCAGGCTTATTCTGCCTCAGTGCACAGCTGCCATCCTATGGAAAACACAGTGCACTGCATGTCATTTGACTTTATGGCCAATACACAATACAATATATTCATACACTTACTGGATATAATTCCTCTTTGAATGCAAGGTGTACAGGAAGTAATAGATCAGGTACATATAACACAAGTGCAACTAAAAGGTTTCTGATTAAACTCTCTTAATCGTAAGACACACTCTGAGCAAGAACAATGAATGAGGAAAGCACTTACTGTGACGCTACACTCTCTGCTCCTTAGTGCCCGACAGATGAATGTTATGGTTGCACTGCTGTGACTTGGTGGTGTGAATTGTGAATTAGAGGAGACGCTCTGATTAAACAAGTATGTCATTTGTAATAAACCCAGTTTACTGCCTGCTGCTGCTGCTGCTGCTGCAATAGTGATAATGTGCCACATTACACATGCAGGTTTATGTGCAAGAAAGAGAAGGAAAGTGTCCCTCTCTTTCTTGCACATAAGGAAACACAGAGCTACACACACATATACAGAGAGAGTGTTCAGTGTATTTGCTACACCACATGTCGATTTGAGACTGAGGCTTAAGTCAATATGAAAAATCTCAAAATCAGAGAGCTGAATTCCTGTCATTACAAACCTACACTACACAGTCTTTATAGCTTCATCCTGCACTGCCCTATCTACAGAAAACTTATTTGAACTTCTTGGGTCCAGTTGACCATTAGAACGAATGCTAACAACTGCTGATAGCAGCTAAAAATATGCACTTCCAGCAAAACATTTCCTTGGTAAATACAGGTTGAAACATCCTCTGACTGGGTGCATCAGCAAAGCAGCAAAATCACATGTTATATTCTTTGAAGACTCTAACATTCTGTATGTGTCTGTGTGTCTGATAAAGGCTACCATGGCTTGTACTGTGAGGAGGAGTACAATGAGTGTCTGTCTGCCCCCTGCCAGAACTACGCCACCTGTAGGGATCTTATCAATGCCTACGAGTGTGTCTGCACACCACAGTTTGAAGGTACGTGCGTGTGCATGTGAGTGAGTGTGATTATTTTTAGTTTTAGGCAAATGTCTGTATATAATCCTTGCTTCTACATGTTACAGCGTCACAGTACACATTAAACGTGCATCAAGATAACTAATTACAAGTTTACTCTGTGTGTGTGTGTGTGTGTGTGTGTGTGTGTGTGTGTGTGTGTGTGTGTGTGTGTGTGTGTGTGTGCAGGCAGACACTGTGAAATCTACAAGGATCCATGTCTGAAGATCCATTGCCAGAATGGAGGCCGCTGTGAGAGCGCGGGACTCAATGCTTCCTGTGCCTGCCCACCTGGATACCTGGGTGAGCACTGTGACAATAATCAGCCTGACAACCAGTAGACTGGCTGCCTGTTTATATGGTTTGCATGGCTCATGATAAAGGAGAATGGAAAATTATGCATTTAGATAAGCTTAGGTTTTCCATGACGGATTCCAAGAACAGAAAAAAATAGAAAGATTAGAGTTCCCAACGAGATTGTTTCTGATTGTGAAATAATAGTGACACATTGCAATTCTGCATTTTCCTTGTAAACCCCAAAGTGAAAACACCTGTCAGGAGTCAAAATACTGTAACCCATCTGCCTCAGTTTCTGCTCTTAGCTTCATTGCTCTTATTGTTACTGAATGCAATCTTACCTGTCCAATCAGGAGAGAAGTGCGATGTCGACATCAATGAGTGTGAGAGCAATCCTTGTCACCATGGAGGCACTTGCATTGACCAATCAAATGGCTTCACCTGTCACTGTCAACCTGGGTGGGTGGGGCCCAGCTGTGAGATCCGTAAGTCAGCCTGTCAGAAAAAATCTGCTCAGCTATTAATCTAAACTGAGATATGCCTCTCTGTGTGTGTCTCTCTCTGTGTGTGTCTCTCTCTGTGTGTGTGTGTGTGTGTGTGTGTGTGTGTGTGTGTGTGTGTGTGTGTGTGTGTGTGTGTGTCAGACCTCCAGTGGAAGCCGGCACACACTGAGGACACTCTGACCAACATGCCACGCCACTCCCTGTACATCATCATCGGAGCGCTGTGCGTGGCCTTCGTGCTCATGCTCATCATCCTCATCGTGGGCATCTGCCGCATCAGCCGCATCGAGTACCAGGGCTCGTCACGCCACGCCTACCAGGAGTTCTACAACTGCCGCAGCATCGACAGCGAATTCAGCAACGCCATCGCCTCCATCCGCCACGCCAGGTCAGTGAGAGGATTAGTGTTTAAACATTATTTAACCAAAGTGTTGTTAAGGAATAGTTTACTTATGAAGTGGCACACTATAGATATTACAGTTTGGTATTATTTTCCATTAGAAAGCTTCATTTACGCAGTTCTGTGTTGGTACTTGTACTTGTACTGCTGAAGAAGGGCAACAAAACAATCTCAACTCAATGTACACTTGTTTGTTTTTTAACTTAAGACCTGTTTGACAAGGTGGGTCTAACAATAAGATGCTACTGAGTTGCACCATAGGTGAAGGATCCAGTGGTTGTTAAGCTAAAAGCCAGGGTATCTTGGCCTGTGCTGCATACATTTTTATTTTTATCTCTGCTGTATTATATTCTGTCTTTTGTTAGTCCCTTTAACTTTATAACAGTTCCCCACTGAATTACTGGAGTGATAGAACTACCAGCAAAGAATAGGCTACTAATTGTGTGTAATGCACCATTGATGCACAGTTGTTGTTTATGCTTTCTTATTAGATTTGGCAAGAAGTCCAGGCCTGCCATGTACGATGCCACTCCCATCGCCTATGAAGACTACAGTCCTGATGACAAGCCTTTGGTTACCCTCATCAAGACGAAGGATTTGTAAAACACAACCATCACAAGCTGCACACATGCAACTACACATGTATACACACACACACGCATAGAGAAAGTCAGTATAAATCTTTAAGTATTTCTTAAGAAAGAAAAACCAGTAAAACAAAATTGAATGTAAAGTGGAGAAAAAAAATCCAAAACATACTCTGTAGTTTAAAAAGAAGAAATCTGGAATTTGATACATCTATTTTCCTGTCAAAGTCCACGATAAGGCTTTATTGTAGCATAAGAGCATACTTTGCATTACTTAAGTTATTAATGATGGGCAACACTACCAGTAACCTCTGTCTGTAGGTGGGGCTCTGACAGTGCTGACAACTGTTCTTACAGGTGTTGTAGAAATAGGTGCACTCCTCATGGTGCATACACTGTATCTTTTTCTATATCTAAAAAATTCTGCAGTAGGTTGCCTTACTTCGTGCATGGTTAGATTTGATGTTCTCTCTGCATTATTTTAAAATCTTTTGTACTTGGTTGTTGGTTGTTATTTTTGTCATTGCATTGTATTTCTCTCTGTCAAGATTGTGCCAAATATTTTTCTTTTTGTAATTTGTGGTTGGTAGATCAAATACATGTATGAAATACTAGTCACAAAATTTTTCTTTTTAAAATGCATATGGTCCTGTTCTTTACATGCAAGTGTACGAATAGTAAAGAAAGTGGGTTTACTGGAGTACTGTGACCCTACCATCCCACTGTATGTATTTCAGTGATATTTAGGATAATAGGTAGGTATATTTCTCAATGCACAGAAACATAGTTGGTTTTACTCAGTGCACCTGTTTATCCCAGTGTACAAATTCACCTCTAGTATTGACAGTGTTGCATAGTTTCTGGATGAGAGTTTCTTTGCTGGAGTGGCCTCTTGCTGGCTTTAGGGTGTAGAAGAAAGAGAAGCAGGAGGTGGAGGAAGAGGAAGAGGGATGATATCTACTCCAGAATATATGTGCTTCTGTGTCCTGCCAATGGAAACCTCTCTGTCTGTGCAGCTGTGTTGTTCCCCTCAAGGTCAAGCAATGTTTTACCAATAAGCTCAGCTAATCCTCTGAATTTTTTTTTCTCTCTCATTTTAAACACAGCAACCACATGATTACCTATTATCTATGTTGAATGATGTAAACAATAAAGATTCAAGTGAACATACTCTACAGTACTCCCCTGGTGTCTCGTGTGAAGTCTGACTAAAATTTAACTGTGTTTCCTGCAGTGACAACAGGAAGTGATGGTGCCTGCTTTTTTATAAATCATCCTAAAACTGTGTTTAGGTTTTTTACAACCATGTATGTAGAGCTATCAATCAATCACAGCTGCAAGTAGCATTTTCTTGACATAGGCCTTAGTCGGGATCAACAAACTAATGCTCCAGGGACTTTTGTTTTTCTCCTCAGTGTCCTTGTGGCACATTTGGATGGTGCCACACTGTTTTGTACTGCATGCATCATATTGGGGGCAGGGTGTTTTTTAAAGTTTTCAATATTAGTGCCAGTACTCATACCAAAATTATACTTTTTATTTTGAGATATACGAACATTTTTACTTAATAAAAGTATACAGACTCAAATGTCTAATGTTATCTAAACACTGGAAGCCGTAGAATAAAAGTGCCAAATAAAAAGGGCCTGAAATGACCCAAAATCAGCTCAAAATCCAGTGCTATCTGGTAAATAATAAGTTAGCAAGAATAGAAATCTGACCAGATATTTGATGCCAACTTTTGCTACTTTCAATTTTCAGCACCTGTTGCTAAGGAAGAAAGTATTTAGGTTTGATACCCAGCTTCAATCATACTTGTTAAAACATCAATTTAAACAGATAATGAGAAGAAAATATAAAATTTAAGTTGCTATTGATTGATTGATTTCTTTATTGGGTGGTACTGTTGACGGGTTCTTAAATTTTAGTATGATGAAGAAGAAGGTACAGCAGTTACATGACTAGTTAGTAGTTACCTTAACTCAGCCATGATGACATGTCACAATAGCATGCTGCAATAGGTTTTTGGGCTGAAATGGTTAAACTGTTTTGGAAACATGGATGTGTTAAAAAAAAAAAAAAAGCAAATTCTCCAGAGTGTCTGTTTTTCTGCAATGTCCCAAGGTCATACACACCAGACTGAACCGTCAACCGTGGGAAAGACCTTTTATGGAGTGTCTGTAATGTGAACACCCTCAGTGACCTCAGGCTTTATCCAGATGTTCCTCATGTAAACATCTCTAAATACAGACTGTGACTGTGGAGCCATGTCCCTCAACACACCTACATATATTATATGTGTACACAAACATACACACATTGCAGGAGCACCAGATGTTATTGATGACTCTCACCTTTGCTTATGGTCTGCTTTGAAGGCCTTGTGCTTGGCCTTTGCCCTCTGTATGGCCTGGAGGGTCAAACTTTATGCTGTTTGGCTTTACATAGGTCCCATAACACACTGCTGTTGGCTTTCAAAGCCTCCACCTTGATAAACTGAGATTGTCTTAGCAGTTGTGTGGTGGTTTTGTTACAAAATTATCATTTGTCAGAAAAAATACAGAATTCAACCCAACAGTTGAAATATGTACCAAATGTTGGCAAGAGTAAAAATAATTCATTCAACAGTTTCCACAAAGTAATGGATGATACTTCAGTGAATTCCCAGACATCACTTTGAGAATAACATGGTCATACCAAACCAGTCACAAGGCAAAACTATCTGGGGGAAGTGGTTTTGTTACAACTTGTTTTTGAGGAGCTTATAAAGATAAAAAATCTGTGGGCATAACTGTGGAAATTCTCCATAGAAGTTGTCTTTAGCTGCCTTTGTGAAATTTGGGAATTATGAAATCTGAACATTTAAATCAACCAAGTTTTTATTGCAACCAGCCACTGACATAATGCCTGCCGTGCCATTTGTGTTAGTTTTTTTTCATTTCCATTTTAACTGCATTCTTGCACTTGTTGGCTATCCCGGTCTGGATGACTAATCCAGCTGTGTCCAGCTGCAAAGTAATTTGTTTTTATGGTTTTTATGTTGATTTTTATATTAAATGAATATGAAGAGTGGTGAGTATGAACCAAAACAGTAAGATTGTGAGCTATAAAAGCAAAACAATTAGCTTAAAGGTGCCAAATCACTCTGTGGGTGGCAACTTTCTGTGGGGTAGCTCTTTAACATCATAGTTACTTGCCCATTGTTAACATAAAAATATTGATTAGTGCAGCTTTATATATTTTTTAAAGATAATTATAAGAAAGCTTGAATACTGGAAATGTGATTGTCTGGTTAAAAAAAAAGATAGAATACACTGAAAGCTCCTAAAATTAAAAAAAAAGAAAGAAAGAAAGTTTGCCTCAAGGGATATTACGCTTAACTTCAAACTGCAAATGTAAGCTAGCTTCCCTCCCGAACTTCAAATCTACACATAGACAGTATACCAACCGTCTCACTGGCTGGTTGATTTCCGAAAGCACGTGAACGCAGCGCCAGGAGCCGGCCAGACACAGAGAGCATGCACCGCCACCTGCTGGCCAGTTTCATAAGTACAGCCAGGCGGAGCAAACACATCCTTCATTACCGACCAGTCCAGATTGAGGGAGGACAGAGAGTCAAGCCGTGAAAGCGAACAGATGTGAACCGGACTACGAAAAGAGAACAAGCTGTAGTACAGACGGAGAACCTCTGATTCTGCTAATATGTGGCAACCCGCGTCGGAGCGATTGCAGGTAGGGTACGTGTGTGTGTGTGTGTGTGTGTGTGTGTGTGTGTGTGTGTGTGTGTGTGAAACGCTTATTGTCAAGAGGGCAGCAGTAAATAAACGGCTGATCCGTGCTAACAGTTACCGAAACCCGCCGAGCTGTGCATGGCTCCAGCTTGGAGAGACTTGCTACGGTTTGTGAGCAGCTACAGATGATTTGTGTGCACAGTCTCCTCGTCTTTTAAATGGCAGGAATGAGTCCTGGGCATTCAAACAATCATTTTCTGCATATCTCTCTGTCGCTGTATGATTCCCTGTTGGTGCTGCCTTTAAACGCACCTATTCACGTTACGCAAGCCGGGGGTGCCGTGCAACAATTTGTACCTCCGCTTCATTCGTGTGCTCCTCCGCTGGAGATTTTCTTAAAATGTCAGTGACGAGCATATTCCACCAAATGTGTGAAATGGTTATTTTGGTCGACAGGCCTGTTTCATCTAACACTCTACCTTCAGACTAACCTGTGTGCAACTGGAGGCCTTCTCCTCCTGTTGTCACTCTTATTTTCCCTTCATGCCACATCAGGATGCTAAAACTCAGTTTTCCTCCTCATTCCTGTGACAAAACAAGAAGAAGAAGGAGAAACCGACTCTGGTCAGTAACCTGCTGTCTGCGACCTGTTAAGGAATGGAAAAACACACACACACACACACACACACACACACACACACACACACACACACACACACACACACCGTTAATGACACGTAGTTTGATATCCAGGGGCAAGCCGCGCACCGAGCCTGGCTTCACGTCTCCTGCAGACGTAATGCTCTCCAGATGTCGGCCTGTGGACTGCCTGCCAAGTGAACTTGCACAATCCCCTCTTCTGCCCAGGCGTCAAAAAGATGGAATCACGAATTATTATTAAAACCGAGAGTTCCGGTGTTTGTCCTCCAGTCACATGTGGAGTTAAGGGCCGCTGTAAATTATCCCATAAACACACATCTGCAAGACCCCACGCCCCTCTCCCCTAATTTATACATCCACGCTGTAAGTGGTTACGACCGACAGTGATACTTAATGTGTCGCCTAGCAACCGCATTCCAGAACTATCATCTGCTAACAACATTCTATAACTTATGAATGAGCTGTTATTGGTTATCGGTTTTGGAGCATTGCGCTGTGATTTTTGGATAAACTGAGAGTGTTTAGAGCCACCGGGCTTCAGTGTCATGCTCAACAAGTGCTATAAAGTCACCATATATCTCACATTTTCCGTGGCTTGTTGCTTAAGTCAATTTGGGTAGTGCATTTGAGTAAGTGAATCATTCCAGTCGCGCACTTTGCCAACTTTGCCAAAAGAAAACAGCCACATGGACAGCAATGTGCTGTAAGGTTGAAATAATCTGAGGTAAAAAAAAAAATTCGTTTAGAAGTCTTAGTCTACCCATCTCATGTGCTGAACAGTAACAGTCATACTTGATTCAAACTGAATGTCCCAGTCTAATAATTTCACTGTTATCCTGCATTTCTTCAGTGGACATTGGTGTTTATACTATTGCCATTCTCAGCCCACCAGTTCCACGCATTTAGTGCTCAAAACAGAGTGACAGAACTAGAAGCAGTAAAGTGCACGTTAAAGTAAGTCAGCCTGATCTATGGGACGCTGTCATTGTCAGTTAGTGTGTTGCCATTCTCATGAATTCCCTGAAACTTTTAACCCACATTTTACTGCTGAAACACCTGAAACATAAAATACAACAATATAAGGAAACCCCCTCCTGGAAAAAAAGGAACCCCACCGATAATATCGGATATCGCGCGATATTTGGGCTGGACTGTATCAAGATATTAAATTTTAGATAACGCCCAAGCCTAATCAGCACTACACTGATTTCTTAACAGTTTCTCAGTCGCTTGTGGTGGTTGTGCATTCTCTCTGTGAGATTGAAACATCTGTGAAACTTTAGATGGATTTAGATTATGGAAGCTATGCACATATAAAACAGGAGGTAGATGTATTCTCTAAAGGGGCATGGTGTTCAGTTTATTCATCTTTGGGATTGAAACTCAGCCTGTAAACATTTGGAGGGCCTCTGAAGGGAGCTTTTTAAAGTCTGAAAAAATTGTGTTATCATGCTGCATTCAAGTCATCATCAAGGAGTCATCATGATTTCAAGATTCTGACATGCAAATAGCAGAGATGACAACATCAAGATACAACAAGTTGTAACTATGACTGGGAAACTCCGACTTTTTTGAAAACTCCTGCATGTATATTTGACCTGGAGCTTCCTACTATAGAAGTGCTTGGAAATTAAGCAAACAGGGATGCCTCATTTCAGCCCAAGTCTGTTGTGCGAAGTGATTAACCCCCAATTTGATGAAAATTGTCAGTGCACTGTAGCCTTCTCTTGACCAAACCTGTAATCATGCAGCCATCTTGAGTTGACGTGAACGTTCCCAAAATATGTGAATCTGCCCTTTCTCTCTTATCCATCCCGTATGACATGAATGCAGCAATACCAGGCAGGGAGGTCTAATGAAAAAATGCTATTGAGTTGCGTAATGGGACATGTAGGATCCAGCTTTATGGTAGTGCAGTTCTAAATTGATGTAAGGCAAAGGTAGGTTTGCATCTTTAAAGAAATCTTTCTTTTGATAACCAGCACTTGACTCCTGGAGAACAGCTGTGGCCCAGATTTGATAAGGAGTAGGCCTATGGCATGTTTTTGCTGTCCACTTAAAAACTATGAAACACTGAGTGGCAGTGTTTAACTTGATGGATTTGGAGGAGAATTTGGATCAAGTGTACCCAGGTTGTTCTGTTCTCGGGGTAAAGAGCAGACACCATGATGAATCAGTCATGGTCCACATGGGCTGCCAGGACCTTTTGGATCAGTTAATAAAAGGTTACAATTTACCCTTAAAAGTGGTTATAGAACGATAGCAGTACCTGGCCATTTCCCTGCTTTGTAACCATGGCGACAACCCATCCTTTCAGCTGGTATCCTTCACCTCTTTTGAATCAGGAATTGTGGGCTTTTCTGGAGCAGAATCTGTTAGGTAGCTGATCTGGAACATACTTGTTTTTATTATCTTCTGTTTTGTTGTTTTCATTCACTATGGCATCCGTCCACACTTGTGCTGTCCTCTGTTGCCATAGCAACACCTGATGTCTTGCTGCATTTTTGTTTCACGCTCAGGCGGAAAGAGGAGGGGGGCGGGGGGTAGATGGAGGCGATGGGGGGGAGGAGATACAGGTCATGGCGTTGGAGGTACGCAGTACCAGTGGCAAGCTGCTTGTGTTTGTAGGCAAAGTGTGTGTTGCGAGGGCTGTGTGTTGGTGCTGCATTATGTCTCACTGTTTTCTCTCCCTCTCTCTCTCTCTGTCCATTTCCCCACTCCTCCTATCTCTCGCTGACCACATCCCTCAGTCAGTTTCAGGGGTCCTTCCTCCACAGGCAGGGGCCACGTTAGTTCAACGACGGATTGCACAATATGCAGTCGTCTGGGCACAAATGCACACACACACACACACACACACACACATATACACTCATGCAAGTTTGCAGGCAGGTTACGCATGCACACACCCACACACACACACACACACACACACTAACACACACACGCGCGCACAACAACTTCCTTTTTGAATATCCCTAAGGCTGCCAAATATGTTCTTTTCCCCTTGTCAGCAGCTGTTTCTTTAGCCATGGTTTCCACTTTTGACGTTTTAATGCGTGTGACACTGACAAACAGGGCTGAGCAGAGAAAAAGATGTGGACCTGACGGTGCAGAAATAGCCGACTGAGGTCAAGCATGGTCAAAACCAGTCACAGTTCATCCTCATTTGTTTCTGTGGCCCATCTTGGTCTTTCTTTATTTCTTTGTGTGTCTGTCTGTCTCTTTGTCTATCTGAGGTTGCCTTGTAGCCACAGCTATGTTGTTGAGACTGTGGCCTCAGTGGCAAGAAGGAAATCACGAGCAGACTGGCACAAAATTCCTACAGTTCCTCAACTGTTTCTTTTTTTTTTGTTTGTTTTTTTTCAGCTAGCACACATTTGCCTCTTGTGAACAAATGGCTGTTGGCTTACTAGTTGGGTCTTTGTATTTGATGAATGGGCGTAATCTCCTGTTTTCAGAAGTTATAATTTTTCAAGGCTTTTTCCAAGATTTGCATTAGCCAGAAAGTTTTATCTTTCCCATTGGTCAAAATGGAGCTGTCTCAGCTGTGTAATTTAGTATTTTGTTCTTTCACTTGTTTTTGGTACAGAATACTACCAGAGATTGTACACTGTGGTCTTACTTTCCTTTTCCTGTTATGTCTTGATTTTTAGCAAAGTTCAGATATCCATAAGGCCTACGGCTGGAATAATGGCACTGCAAAGACACACACGAATGTCTCTGCATGTCTGTGGGGAGAAGCGTGTTATGGTTAACCGTAGGTTGCACAGGTTCTCTCATATCTCCCAACTTTCAGCACCGTATCATGTGGATCTGAATGTTTAGCTCAGAAAGCCACGGGAACATCTCAGAATGACTCCTGTATATATTCGCTTAAGAGGTCCAACCTTAAAGAGGCATAAAAACATATTACAATTTCTACAAATTTTTTCAAAAAGTTTTCACTAGAGATCGGTGGGCCGCTGATGAGAAAAGACCAGTTTTCGGAGTGATCGGTGACCGGCCGATCAGTCTCAGATATCCGAGTCTGTGCTGGTCAAATTTACACTCATGCCCCACACGACGGTTCACATCCCACACACAACAGCACAGCTACACACACACATACACAACACATCGTCGGAGTGGAAGTTTTTAACCATGAGTGTAGAAGACGCAAAGCTTGCTGATTTTTTTATACCTTTTAAGACCAAAGTTAGCCATCCAGGAACAACCTCGAAAACATTTGCAACAGCAAATTTAATCAGAAACTAAAACACCCATCACCCCCAGTTTTTGGCCGTGGATCATGTCATCAGCGAGTCTTTCTCACATGTCTTAAAACCGTGTAGACAATTTAAGATGTTGCGGTGGGTTCATTGTTTACGTCAAAGAGTTGTTGATGTTTTTATTGCCAGACAGAGATTGCCACCCCCAGACTCTGAGGTTTGGGTACTTAAATACCCACTTCCTCCAGCAGAAGTAACCCACCAGTCATAACATCCATTATTGACCTTCTCCCTCCTACGTGCTCTAGCGCTCCAATCACAATTGAGAAAAACAGGTTTTCTTCTGCATAGGGACCTCCCACAGTCCTCTCAGGGTTGAGCCTATTCAGACATATTTCCTCTCGTAAACTGTGCCAGGATCAGAGGGGGAGGCTGTAAACACATGGAAGGACAGCTTAGATAGTTACACTGCCCAGTCCTTTACCATGCGGGGAAGTGGAGGGGTGCATCCTACTCCTGGCTTCAGGAAGTAATTGCCACCACATGCTAGGTGAACCTCCCCCTGCTCTACCTGTGGACCACAGTGTATTCCTTCAGGATGGTTTCAAAAGGAAGGATGTGTTTGTGTGTAGAACTGGGGTCTGAGGCACAAACAAGGGTAGGATGCGGCTAGTTGCCAGCACAAGATGACGCAAGGTTTGTTAAGTTAAGTCTCTGTTTGTAAAGACTTGTTGGTTAAACTAGGCCTGTTTTCAGGAGCAAATTCATGAACAGTTCATTCGATGAGTAATTCCAGCTCCTGTGCTGTTTACTCACTGGCAAATGGCGCAAATGAAGAAAGGAATGATCCTACCCTCACCTGTTACAAAATATTTCTATGTGGGATGTGGTGATGTTGCTTTAATGTCTGTTGTTTTCACAGAAAAATATTTTGCACCTGCTATAAAAGCACCCCGTGGAGTTTTTTTTTATGAGTTTGTCCCCATCTGGTTGGCATCTTGTGCGCACGCTCACAGATGCACGAGATGATGCACATCCATGCTAATGGTTTCCCACCATGCCGCTCGGCAACAGGTGGCTATAACGGGCAAAGAAATATAAGAATACACCACCAAAAGACAGGGAAGAAGAAGACTGCTAGCAAGCAAAGATCAGTGTGAACAATGCCGGAAATGTGTTCAACATGTTTGTTAGGCCTCCAGCATACACGCGCTTCATTTTGGTGAGTAATACTAGATGTAAACAGAACTTGGGTTACAAGAAAACTCCACAGGGCACCTTGTAAGTTTTGTCAGCTAGAAGAAGAGGACCAATGTGCTGCTCAACGAGTGGTGCTTGATGCCAGCAGCATGTCAACATGTTGTTATTTCTGAATAAAAACCAGTAGACAAGCTGTCCGCTATGCTGACGACTAAGGTAGGCCTGGGATATTTTATTTCATTGTGATGTTTAATGCGTGTCCAACTCTGTGTTGTGAGCAGTAGTCTGGCTGTTCACACCAGAAGCACATTTCTCTGCACCGGTCAACAAAAGATTCTGCTCCTCTGCTCTTTTTTTTTATTACAGTAGAGCTGATCTTTATAAGAACCTCATGAACTATTACATAGAGCTTTTTATGAGGTCCTGGACAAGCGGGGCGTTGCTTCTTTTGCAACATGAAATTAAAAGGGCCATCGCCCTGTGTGATCTGCTGGGAGGGGCTTCTATTCTACCTATGAGTGCGCTCGTCTGTCTCGCTCTCAGTTTAGATGCGCAGATCATTTCGGGGCCAATTTAACCACAGTGTATTGGTATTTTTTAATGGATCACAGACACTCGTTTATTCTAAATAGTACATTTTAATCATGTCGGTTAACAGTTAATGGTCGGTAAACGAGTGTTTGCTATCTGTCAGAAAAAAATTCAAAAGGAACACCCCTAGTATGTACCAAACATTTGTACCTGGCACAAATTAGTTGTATGTATTAGTCTAGTGACTGTTTATTTATTCTAAACATTTTCATGGTGCCAAATATCACAATACTAGACCTTTTCTGTTGTTGATGGAAATGCACAGTGAATTCTGATGATTCTGATCCGAAACTCAGTCTGGCTCTACGTTTGAATGTCGAGCTGGTGGAAATGAAAAGATGAGATGCAGAACAGATGCCCAGATAACAAACAGTGATGTCCCACTGTCTTGCTCTCTGCCAGCACCCGACAGACCTACAACATCTGGTACAGAGCTTTACACACTCTTTCATCAAGTGTGTCTGGCTTGGTGTATGCAGATGTGTCGCAGACAGGCTAATGTTGTTGACAAACCGTTTTGGTCTCAAGGTCTGTGTTAAGATCCCAACCATACTCACCGACCACGTTTTCAGTTTATGGCATGAACCAGTAGCCATTTGTGTGTCCGAGGCATGTATTTTTTCATATTATCATGCAGTTCAGACACAGAACATCTCCCCATTTAGCTTCCACTGGCTTTTAAACATCATTTCCAGCTGTTTTCCACATTTTTGTCATGAGCACATCCCTATAACCCCATTTTCGTGTGTCTCAGTGGGTGTGGCAGAGGTCTGTTTTTACCCTGTTTTGCAGTGTCTTACCATGAGAGTGACCTGGGAACCTCTTTCCTGTAAGAATGCTCCCTCAGGGGGCCAAAAGTTTAACTTACCATCTGCGACCTGTTAAGCTCATCACTGCAGGAGGCAAACTGCGCAGACACTCTCCAAAGCCTTGATTTCTCGAGGACGTGATTCTTCAAGTATTTTTCTGGATTTGCATGTTTTTAAGTGCACAATTCACAATTATTGACTTGTAGAGACATTAGAGAAATTAACATGGGTACTTGCTCTAATGACACTTGTGATTACCAGCATTAATCAGTGACATACCTGGAGAGCAGTCATTCAGAATTAGGTGGTAACACTGGCCTGGGTGTGTTTGGCGCTAGGATTCAGATTTGACCTTGGTCGTCCTCCCAATTAGTTGTTCCCAGAGAAAAAGAAGTTAGCCCTTTGTTATATATTGTGGGATATAGTTTATTGGAAGTACTGATTTTGGGCAAATACACATTATATGGGCCTTGAGAGCCATAAAATATAAGTAACTGAAATGTTGTAAAAGTCACACTGTTGGAGTTTTGGCAGAATTGGGCCTGGTTCCTTTTTACTGTAACGTCTTTGCACTATAAATACAAATTAATCACATGGGCGCAGGCAGCAGTGAGTCAGTGTTGATGCTGTTAGCGTTATAGTCATGCTGCTAAATATGTAGAGCTTTGGTGTTTTAACAGTAAATGTACTAACTGGCTTATGAATGACCAAATACTCGATTTACAGCAAGTCTAAATATGTAAAGAGTGGGAGTCACAAACTTAAAATAATGACATTAGATTTAATTTAAAGAACATGTGAATTTAAAAACACATGGACTATATCACCTTTACAACCAGCTATGCTTTTGTTTAAATGGCAACTGAAGAATTAAAAAGTGTTGCTACGTGAAGAAGTGACGTACTCGTATAATAATTTTTTAGGTCACTGGTCATAATAAATTATTCAACTTTTAAACGTGCATGCGCTTTAAAGCACGTGCAAAAGACCTGCTAATGCACTGGAATATTTTATATTTTCTTGTGAGTGAAGGAAATCTACCAGCTAGGAATTAATGAATACACTGGTAGCATGTTTTGTACCATGTAGCTCAGCCTCTTCATAATACAGTACATCTTAGCACTACGACTGTAGAATGAGAACTGAATGGTCTGTCAGGGTTTCTCTTTTTAAAATGATCAAATAAGCTACTTTAAAATAGGCTGTGTCACATCTCAGTAATGATTTTGAACACTCTGGGGATCCAGGTTATCAGAAGTCTTTTTTGACTCCCTCAAGTCCATCAGTGTCCATTGTGTCTTGAACCTGCTAAAATTCATTTGAGAGTGACAATCACATAAATATTCAACAAGTAGAGGCTATAACTTAGGTCGGACATTACCAGACAACAAGATTGTTTTTCATAATCCTTAAAAGGACCATTACAGGTTTTCGTAAGTGTAGACAGGGCCATTGTCTTGTAACCAGCTCAAAACCAGTCTAGCCCACAGTGGCCTGACGATGGAGACAGAAAACCTGCCTGGATCCAAGTTGCAGTCAGAAATAGAATCAATAACAGCAGTAACCTGATGAGGAGACTGTTGGGAATTGAGAAATAAAAAAAACATTAAAATGAAGTGAAAATATTATGAATAGAATTCCAGCTTTACGCCACAAGCGGCCCTATGCTCAGGCCTTTTGCTCCTGGTGGGGGGTGGAGGAGTTGGGGAGCACACCACAGGCCCCTGAAGATCCCCCCCCCCCCCCACACGATTCCAAAACACACCCACCCCCCTGTCCGTACTGGGGCCAACCGCAGGAATGTGAGCCGCTGTCAGGAAGCTGTAAAGTGCTGATGCGGAGGTCAGCGAGCGTTTACACACATGTGGCTTTACTTTCACAACTCCATCTTTTCTTTTTCTCCTTTTCTCCTTCATCTGCTCCTTGTTTTTTTTCTCGCCTTATCTTCATCTTTCCTGAGACACCCCCCCCCTTTATTATTCTTTTCAACATGAAGGTCCACTATGGTGAGTGTGCCTACCTTGGGTCCCAGCGGTGTTGTTTCTGCTGCAACAGGTTGTACTGTAGGGCATAGGGTCATAGGGTTAGGCCTGTTAGTTGGGTGGCACTAAATTAGCATTAAGTGTGAAATATTTTTTTAGTTATACGGTACATAACATGTCATGTTATAACCACAATGCATGAATAGTTTTTGCTATAGGTGAGGACAAAGGACAGTATTATTAAACAAGATAATGGAAATATAAAATACTATAGTGTATGTAACGTTTGATGTAGTGGTGTTAAATGTGGAAGGAGGACACCTAACCTGTTTCTTGAAGGTGACTGAGAATGGTCTACTTGGCTTTACCAAACCAACACATCAGAGAAGACTGTTCATGGCCTGTATTGGCAAGACTGACTATTTTCATCGCCTGAAAATGTTGACCATCTGTTGTGTAAAAAAATGGACATTGTGCAGGTCCAACATGGAAAACAGTTTTGAAGCGCCAAAAAGGAAAGGGGAAAAAAAATGAATGAGAGCATTTGTAAAAGTAATCTTTACTTAAAGAGGAAATCCACAAAAATGTTATTTGTTTTTTCACCCTATACTATTGCAAGTGATTATGTGTACAGTGCAAAACAAATATCTTCTCAAAGCCAGGACTTTGGGATACATCTAGTTTGTTGCCCACAAGACCAACAGGTGAAGGCGACACAGACCCAGTTCAAGACCTCTGTGATCGTCTGGCTTATTAAAGTCATGGGGAGGGCTCCTTTCTCTAGTTTTTAGCAATTTTAGCAGCATAACTCTAGGGATGACAATGCCGATCTGTCAGACAGAACCCCTGACTTTAACTTCAGCAGCACAAACAGGTTGAGATTATGAATCCTAAGGGCTTAAGTGATCCTCTGGCTTTCCCTCTAGCTCCACTGTGAGGTTGATGTTTGTGGTTTCCAACTGTTGGATGGATTGCCATAAAATTTGCAGTGCACATTAGAATCCTCTGAATTTTCATTTACCATCAAAATTCAAAAAGTATGTCCAACACATTTGTTCATGACCAAATACCAACATTCCCCTTGGCCTCAGATGCACTGTTTTACTGCTAATTAGCAAATGTTACCATGCTCACATGCTAAACTAAGATGGCGACCATACTATAAACATTCTAACTGTTTAACATTAGTATATTAGCATTGTCATTTTGATCATATTACCATGATGACTTGTAGTTAGCCTCACAGTGCTGCTAGCATATAACATAGGTGAGAAGTAATGGGAATGACATACAATGATCATGAATGTGAGAATCAAGGCAAGAACAGCTAGCCAAATTTATTCCCCTGGCTTATTATACAAAACTTGTTAAATTGTGTCGGCAACTCAAATGTTGTACAAGAATAATTTATTTTCAAGATCTAACCGCAAGAGCTCGATGACACTAAATAAGTGAGATCAGGCTGCAGACACCTAGCCCAGCAGACGTGCCACAGGGCAGCCTATTTCTGCCTTAGTTGTGAAAATCCTGATCTCATTAGCTGTCAGTATTGTCTTTGACTGTTTCGAGGAAGCCCAGAAATTCCACAGGGTGGAACGCACCGGGCCAGATTGGCCATGTGGTTCTGCTCCGCTTCAGGAAACACCAGCCGTGGACTGTAGTGTGAGAGCAGGCAGCTCTGTGCTCTTGTTTTGACGGAGGCAGCGAAGGCACAGCTCCCTTCTCCTGCTCCTCACATTCCACTTTCTGCAGAATAAACCTCTCGCACCATCTCACTTTCAGTCTTCATCTCCAGTTTTCACCACTAGAATGTGTTTTCTGTGTGCGAGATGGTAAATCTGGAATACATGTGTCTTAAATTTCACACTGCTTTCTTTTTGATATGTGTTAAATAATAGCTTAAAATATGATATCCTGATGTCTTTTGTTAAAATTTCGACCCTTTTGAGCCTCATAAAGGTTTTATGGAACAACAAGTTGCATTTTTTTCTACTTGCACTTTTCATACTGTGGTATAAATCATATAAATTTCCAGAGTTGTGAGTGGTGACTTATGTTATTCTGTATTACACACTTAAAAATGACAAAAACACTAAAATGCCAGTGTTGTGCAATTTGCAATTTTTTGAGCCTCCAACAGTGTTGACAAGGAAACTACAAATGTTGAACCATAGGCATGCACTTGTCTCATACTCATTGTAAATTTGCCTAAAGCACGGTTTGTTTCTTTCTTTCTTTCTCCATCAGCACTTTCAGACCATGCTGAAGACCAAGCTAAATGTGCTGACGCTGAGGAAGGAACCGTTGCCCACGGTGATCTTTCACGAGCCTGAGGCCATTGAGCTTTGCTCCACCACACCGCTTACAAAGAGCAGGACCCATGCTGGATACAAGGTAGGATCACATGAGCCTAATAATCCCCAAATCCAGGCCTGTTCCTGAACAGTAAATCTATAATAGCATTAATAGAATCATAATCCAACTGTTTTTCCCTTTCTTTCTGGACACACAAGTTATATTCATTCCTCTGTGCACTCCCCCCAGCACACTTTTTGAAAGTTTTTGTGTCTGAATCACATCTTTGAATAATTAATATTAAATGTGTGTATGTGGCCACACGTGTATGCGTGTGTGCGCTCTGGCATGGGTGTGTTTGTTTTCCTCCTCTCCCTGGCTCTGTTAAGTGTCAGATGTAGGGTTTCAACCAATGAGCTGTTGGACTCGCAGCCTATTCTCTTTTTCATTGTCCTCAAAACAGAAAAACAAACAGGGCTACAGATTAAAATAGCAGCCACGCTCTGTTATTACACATAATACTTCCAACCAAGTAACTGAGTGTGTCTTTGTGCGTTTGCTTGCCTTGTGCCAGAGCATTGTAAGCATAACAAATAAAGTGAGATGATTGTGGGCACATGTGAGACAACTTGACGGGGCCGTGTGGGTACAAGGATTTAGGGTTTTTTTTTTCTTAGTTCTTAAAATGTTGTTTTTGGTCACTTGTGCTGTATGGTTAACAAGCACGTCAGGAAAGGAGTTGAAGCTGTTCCAACTTTACCTAACTAAAACAAACATTTCATATCTGGCAGATGCCTTAAAATGTTGAGGAAAAAGTAATTCCCTCTTGAAATTATTGCCAAGAAACACACACATGGAACACACAGTCCCCATGCTTGATGTTGATATTTGAGTTTGTTGGATCACCGTACAGAAGAACTAACAGAAACACACACTGTATATGTATTTATATGCATTGAAAAAAAAAAATCCCAAGGCAGCTAAGAGGCTGAAAATGCTGAGTCATCATAAGCAACTTCCCAAAAACTCCTGAAATTCAAATGTGAAGATGAAGTGAAAGTTGAGAGTCTTTACAGGCAGACATACTTACACACCCAGACATGGCGATAAATAGGGTAAGTAGCAGGGTTTTCATTGACTCATGGTCAAATAAAAGTGGTCTCTTAGTTTTGTTGTAGGAATTATTAAATCTTAAATAACAATTTGATTCATGAAATAGGAGCTAATGCTGTGAATGTATTCAAGAATTCATCTTTAATTCAGTGAATTAAGACGATGAGAGGTCTGTGATGAGAGCTGACAGATGACCACTTTGTTTAAAATTAAAGAAAAAAAACATTCCTGATGTGATTTTAGCTGATGATTTATTTACTACAAATCCTTTCACCCGTTATGCTGCTCTTGCTCGTGTTCACGTCTCTTAAAGACAGCTGTTATCCTGCTAGTTATGATAAAATCCAGCAAGACTTCCTCCTCTTGTAAATGCGGCAGTGGTATTGTTGAAGCATGTTTTCACTGACTTAAACTACACAGGCAGACTAGTAAGATAACACTCAAACTCCTTCATGTTCTCATCAATGTCACATATAGAATACGACACTGATGCAAACGTCATCATGTCTGGTGATTTAAATATGTTTGGTGAACCCCAAAGGAAACGACTGTGTCTCGGTTATGTCCTGACTAGATATAAAGCCGACACCCTTCCTCTTTAAGGTCTTTCTCCATTATACAAACAAAGGTTGAAGATGAATGGCCGAAATGGACTGACAGATGTTAAGTGTTGGGTAACAGTTTGAAGAGTTTATTCATTCATTGTTCTTAAACGCTCAGTAAAATTATTTTAGCATCTTTAGCTTGAACATGCTCCATGTGTCGTTACACGGCAGGTAATAAAACCTCAACAAGCTGTTCCAAATAATATACACACTTCCAAACCCATGATATTGCTGTTATAGCTACCATAGCCCATGTGCTAACAGATATGGGTTCTTTTTAGCAAGCTAAGTGATTAGATTCTATATGATAAGGGGGTTAGCTGGGCACTACAAATTACATTTGATTGGATACATTTATGTACATTCCCACAAATGCAGGAAGCGTTATCAAACGTTTTAGCATCAGGACTTTAAGATTTGACCTATAGATGCTTGATAATAAAACACAATAGCAAACACAAGATCATGGATAATGTAGTTTTTGTTTGACTGTGTCGTTAAGACTTTTCACTCAATAATAACCTAAGTGACATGTTGCGTCACAACTTACTGACTCATCAGCATCCCAGTGTTCAGTGCGTCATGCTCAATTTCCCACTGATTAATTGTTTTTAATCACCTGTCATGCACTGGCAATGTGTTTCTTTTTTTCTTTTTTTTTTGTGGACCTAGAACTAGAAATAAGAAGTGTTCAGCTCTAACAGCAGTTTATCTTTATTTTTTTAATCTAACGTCAGCAGTGTAATGATGCACAGTTTTTCAGTGGGAATCATGGTAGCAGTGACACACAGCAGCCTCTCTTATCATCCGACTGGCAATCGCTGCCGTGATGGAAGATAAATATTGATATATCGCCTAGGTGAACGCTGCACAGAGCTGGACTTGGTATCCCTCTCTGTCTAGTGTGAATCCCAGCATCCTCTCGCTGCCCGCTCCTCTTTCTGTACCCACTGCTCTTTCCAGCGTTGCTGAGAATGCCAAAGCCATGTTGCCATGGATACCACTACAGCTATTCAGCAGAATACCAGCCACACACAAAAATAAATTCATTTCCCTCATCTGTCTGCGACCTCCTTATTTGCAAGTCTGTCTGTCTTGCCGCCCGCATCTGTTGGCCTGTGTATTGGCTTGTGTAACTTCCCGTCTGAGTCACTACCTGCCTGTCTGCATATCTGTCTGCCCACCTGCTTCAGCACCTCTGCTTCCACTGTTAGACCTTAAAGAGACATTATTTTCTTTTCAAGGGCGAAAACTGAGGAAACAATGGTCTTTTTTTGCACTTCTTGCCCTCATTACTGCTTGGCTTTTTTATATCCTACAATACAATATGATACAATTTATTATCCTCATGGACTGCTTTATATTCCCTGTCTTTCATTTCTCACTCCTTTCTCCTTCTCTCCGCTCTCTCCCAGCCCCCAGGTGTACTCCCAGTTTACAGGCAGGCAGGAATGCTGGCTAAGGGCTGCTGTGCCCCTGCCAAAGCTAACAGCTAGCAAGGATGAAAGGCCACCTCTCATTGCCCTGCCCGGGCTGCTGCTGTCAAAAGAGGTCCACTTCATGTCCATTGAGAAAACGTGCTCAATGCACTTAACAGCCATGCCAGCCCCACAGTCGTACTCCGTGACAATGGTGAAATTACTTTGGAGACCGCTCAAAACACAACTCGGCTCCTTGCTCATGACTTTGTTGTGTTTTAAATTTAATTTGCTCCCTACTTTCCAAGAGCATAAACAGAGAGAATGTTATCAACACACTGACACTGAGGACTACACAGTTTGGTCAGGGATAGTGTTCATTTTTAACACTCTGCTCTTGTCTCTTCAGGGTCATGTTTTCAGGGGGGTCAGGCTAGAACCCTCACTAGTCAAATTAGGTTTTATAAAAGTGTACTTTTGCATGCTGCCCCTTGGCTATGCATGTGTAGTGAGACAGTGTGTAGACTGTAGATGTGTTACCATGGATGTTGAGTAGAAACTCCTCCATCAAAATGCTGCTAAAAGATCATATTTGTGTTAAAGTTATCAACAATCAATCAATTTGTTCATTGACAATATTTTGATTATTCATTCATGCTTAATTAATCTTTTTCATCTTTTAAGCAAAAATGCCAAACATTTTTTAGTTCCAGCTTCTCAGTTGTAAAGATTGCCTTTCTTTTTGTTTAATGCTTTAATGCTCTTGTCTGTTTCCTAAAATGTGAAATTATTCCTTTCAAAGGTATAGAAAGCTCAGAATTGTGAATTTGTAGCTAAATATGTCTTAATAATGACTGATGTTTTGCTATCAGACCTTAGAAATATCATTTGCCTAAACTGCTCCCATATTTCTTAACTTAAACTATATTATATTCACTTTTCTGTTCAGACACTTGGTTTAAAAAACAGTTTTGGCATTGTTTCATGACACTGAGGGGAAGAAAAAGGTAAAAAGAAACACTGCAGTCACCTGGGATTTGTCAGGATTGTCAATGTCAATGATTGTCAATGATGTTACAGTAGAAAAGCAGAGGTGTAAATAGAAATAATTAATGATGGCTGAATTCCGTTTAGCTGCTTCAGTTTCAGGGTCCTGATATTGCTCATGCTGGCTCACTGTTACACTGTCATGACTAGCTTGGGACTCTTAAATAGAACTGAGCCATCATAACTGTTATTAGTAACATGTGTGCTTTTACTGCTATGACACGTCAAAATGTCTGCTGTAAAATAGAGCCCGTTGTCATTTGCAGCCCAAGTTACCTCTGTTTCTGATTCCTCTGCTGGGCATGATTTCCCTCATGTGTAGTTGAACCAAACCAATGATAGTGCGTGATTCTCCTACACTGATGTCATTCACGCTGGCGGCCCAGGACAGGCTGGTCCTACCATGTCTTTATCTTATCTGTCAGGCAGAGAGGCTTTTTGTCCCTCTGTAATTGGTATGCTGATGTCAGTCAGTGTGCTGGACGTGCCGTCACTTCTCCTCCAGTGAACGAGAACAGCACGCACAGTGATGACATTTAGATGATTAGCAACCATCCAGGGTGAGCTGCCTGGTGCTCCCAGTTCCCTGCTGCATGCATGAATGTCTGTCTGTCTCTGTTTTGGTCTGGTGGAGCCTTTGTATCAGTGGTTTTGGACATTAGCTTGCTTTGCCATCTGTAATAATGTACAAACATTCCTGGGTTGTGTATTTCCAGCTTAAACAGTGTCCATCATGTTGTTGTCAGACCTAACAGCTAATGGGAGCAGCCGATATGTTTCTGTGTGAAGGTGGGTTCTGCCTTCAACCACAGTTATTAGGATGGTGCTCC
Organism: Seriola dumerili; assembly: GCF_002260705.1. Taxonomy (NCBI): domain Eukaryota; kingdom Metazoa; phylum Chordata; class Actinopteri; order Carangiformes; family Carangidae; genus Seriola; species Seriola dumerili. The sequence goes on along the minus strand of NW_019174377.1, from coordinate 451,688 downwards.
ACACAAAGTGTTTAAATTTCAGTGTCAGTTTCCTCTTACTGTTTGGTTATGTTTGCAGAATATTTGTGTGCACCAGTCTAGGGTTGCAGATGGATACATGGACAGATGAACTGCAAGGAAATATGAAAGCTAAAGTACTTGTATGGTGTTGTTCTGTGCCTGCAGTTTAGTTGCAGTGACCGTATTTGGAGATTGCTACGTGTAGTTTTCAGGAAAGCTAAGTGCACTGTTTATGTTGGTCATTTTAATGTGTTTTAAGGATAATTAGTATTGCAATGCTTGTTTTATTGTTTGTTTGTAAGAAACTGGCCTCAGGTTAACTGGTGTGTTGTCTCTGCTGGCACTGCTGCTCATCAGCAGGGAGACAGACTGGGCTGCAGTTCAGGGCTTCTCTCACTGATTGACCCAGGCTGTTTGGCTCTTCTCAGATTAAAAGACTGGATAGTCAGACCAAAAGTTTAGTCATCAGCTCTTTCTTTGTGTCACTCACGTTCACTGTTTCATGGTGCGGGTCAACAATTTAAAAAAAAAAAAAAAAGTTTATAGAGCTTTACATATCCATATCATATCTATATGGTGTACCCTGCCTTTCACCAAATGTCAGCAGGAATATGCTTCAGCATCTGGACTAGATGAACCTCAACGTGTTCTGTAGGCTGATCCTGATGCACCCAGTACGGTGTGAATGTACAGCACTTACAAAATTTCTACGAGCCCTGACTTAATAGCATGTGTTTGTAAGGGAAAATAAAAGTTTCATTAATACACTTTTGTATTTGCATTGCAAATTTGTGTGGGTGGGTGAGACCATATTTTGTGGCCAGAAATTGAAAACGTAGCTGGCTCCTGTGTCACAAGAGTGAAAAACCTAGACACATTTTATGACCACTATTGGAATATGGAGAATTTTACCCTATAGTAGACTGTATGGAAGGGGCTGTGAATGTGAAAGCTTCTTTCATATACACTGAGGTGCTCCTGTCTTGACTTACACTGAAACACTCAGACTCTGTTTTGCGCACGCGCACACACACACACACACACACACACACCCTTCTTCTTCTCAATGCACAACACAAACAAGGCAAATACACACAGCACTTGTAAAAAAAAAAAAAACCCTCATCCATCTTTGCATGCCGTGGCAAGCGGAGCCAGCTGTACTCTGCTGATTCAATAAGTTTAGAGGAATGTTAACAACCTCCTCAGGAATGCTGCGTTCCCAAGCAGTGGATTTCCAGTCATGTTGAGGGATCCAGACGCAGGGGCCTACTGAGGGAGAACGCCAGGATAACCTTAGCGTCAGACAGTTTTACAGATGCTGTATCATTTCTGTATGTGACTCAGTAACTGTCTTTATCCCAATGCCATGGTGCTGACTATAGCCTGACTGATACCAGAATCCAATACAGATATTACAATGATATGTTGTCAATATTTGCTTTTTTTCCCACATAAACATATCAAATACACACATTGTGGAAAAAGAGAAAATGCTGACCCAGATACAGTATGTGCTGAGTGATACATGTCAAATTTTTATACAAGGTGGACCTGGTGCCAAGATTTTTTTGTCAAACTCACTTTCTCACTACTACTATACTGTACCCAAAAATATATGTTTTATGGCATTACAGTTTCTTCTTACTTATCAGCAGACATACAATATGTGCTCCCCATCTTTTCTAAATTAACTGAAAGGTTAATTCTTTGGAAGTTACAAGCTTCCTTTCAGACAGTGATTATGACAAGCAGCCAACATCAAATCACCGCTGCCAGATACAAATCTGATATGTTTCCAAATAGTCAGCTTGAGGTATGAACAAAACAGTTCACATTGGCATCCCACCTCATGCCGTTTGGAAGTGATAAAGATTTGGATGGAGACAGAGAGAGAGAGAGAGCACTGAGAGATAGACTGTGTGTTTTGTCTGCACCACCTGTTTGTCCTTGGACCAGTGTCTGGGAAAGTGCCTAATGCTTAAACGACAAGTTCCAGAAGGGTTGCTGACTGTTTGTACCTTCACATCAGTCTGTTCCCAGACCTGATCCAACAGGACCAAACTGCTTTCCTTAACAACTGCCTCCTTGTTCTGCTCTAAGCCCCTCTTCCTGTCATCTCAGCCCCTCTCTTCTCCTTTCTCCATGTTCCCAAAGATTCTCCGTAGGGACAGGTATCTCCTCATTGATTCCTCTTAAGTCTCTCTTCCTTCTCCTCCTCCTCCTTTTCCCATACCTCCTTTCTTGTGCTTGATAGCTGAACCAGCTGTGGCCTCAGCAGCAGCAGCTGCCCTAGCTCTACACCTCTCATACACACACATGCATGCCTGTGCGCTTACACGCAGATACAGACTCCCTCTGACTGAGACAGACACACAGACGGTGTGTGTTGTGCGTGAGTGCACCAGGATGTTCCTGTCTTTCTTCCCACTGGCTCACTTGCTGGGCTGCGGATGTTTTTTCTGTCTCCCTCTGTGTATCCCTCACTTTCTTCTGTCTTTCTTTGCATTCAATTACTGTCTACCAGCTTTTCTGTCTTTTCTCCCCATGCGTTTACATCAATAAGTTTCTCTATGCGTGTCTGTCTAGTTCTCTTTTGTCATTCCATAATTGTGGTTTGTCAGGCATTGTTGGTTTTTCATCCAGTGATTCATCAAAAAATGTTAAATGTTAAAATCTGTTTGCCTCATTTATCATTAATCTCAGACAGGATTGTTGCTGGCATGTAGTGGTGGCAGAGTGACTGTGCTGGCATGCATGTACTACAGAATGTTTTTAATGAGTAATAGTTGCAGTCTTTTGCATAATATGCAGCATTTGCACAACTTCTCCAATGCCTACTATAAATGTCTCTTAGCACAGAGTCGACCAAGACCTTGGGATCAGCAATATGACTCCAAACTTTGGCTAGATATAAGCATATACTGTATGCTCTTGTTATCACCACATAGAGGGTGTGTGCACATTGATTAATGTGTGTCTGCGTATGTGTAATGTGTAGTACAGAAAAGTTTTCAAAATCTGATAACCAATGAGTAGGTCAATTAAAGAGCTTGAAGGAAAGGTTTGACATTTTGGGAATTATGGATTTTCCCTTTCATTACAAGGGTTAGATGAAAAGATTGATACCACTCTCATAGCTGTACAGTAAATATGAAGCTCCAGCTAGCTGCCGGTTAGCCTAGCTTAGCAAAAAGATGGGGGGACACTTCTAGCATAGCTCCCCTAGCTAGTACTATTAAAGCTCACTTAATATTTTGTTTTCTAAATTCGTACATAATCAAAACTCATAACTCCCTCAAAAAACTGCAGCATGTCTTTCCTATACTTTGGTTTTTGTATGAACAAGATATTAAGTTTTAATTACTGAGATTTAGAGGCTCTGGTAGGTAGATTTTTTTTTACCTTTGAGCCAGGCCAGCTGTTTCCCCTTCTTTGCAAGTATTTAGGCTGAGCTAAGCTAACCAGCTACTGGCCATAGCTTCATATTTAGCACACAGATATGACAGTGATAATCTTCTCATCTTGCCCTGACAAAAAAGTGAATAATCATATATCCTAGCAAAAAGTGGCCTACTGACGAATTATCAGCTGTCTCTGTCATGTCATGTGACCTTTGCTTTGCAGGTATAGCAAGGCAGTCCATCAAGAGTCTCCCAATGTAGGAGAGAGTAAGAATAGAAAAAGACAATGACCTCCATAAACCAAGAGTAATGGTGGCCACATGTCTCACCACACATGCAAATGTTTAACCACACTCCTCCTCCCTCCTCTCTGTCACACTCACAAACTTGATCCATTTCATTGTTTTTGTCTCTCTCCTATGAAGCTGGTATACAAACACATTTAGTTTCTCGTCTGCAGCACCAATCCAACGGATACTTTAAATTTCAACTTGACATAAGTTTAGTTTCTCAAACCCTGATTTTTTTTTTTCTCCTTCTTCCCTCAGCCCGTATGTTTGTTGTCTGGTTGTCTGTCCGTTTTTCTGTCAATGTTTGCTTTGCAGCATTCCTTCTTTGCAGCCCTCAAGGCCTTCGTTCCTGTAACTGATCATTATTTCTGTCTCTGTATTGCTTCACATGGAATCAATATTTTCAGTTTGACTGTATAGAACTGCTAACAATTAGCTGCAGAAGGGAGTCAGAACAATAGAGGGGATGTGAGGATAGAGATTGGGGGGGGGGGGGGGGGGGGGGGGGGGGGGGGGGCAGATGATGGGAGTTCAAGGAAGAAACGGGTGAAAGAGAGAAGTGGGAGTGGGAGAGGGAAGAGACAACAGAGTTTCAGAGTGGAGTAGAATGAGGAGAAACACATGGAAAGTTGAAACAAAGGGGAGGACTCAGTAGATCTCTGGAATGATTTAAGCTGCCTGCCTGACTTCGCCAGCACTGAGACGACTGGTGAGCAGGCCGCCAGAGCACAGGACAGCAGATGTGTTCTGTCCTGGATGCACAGATTGACGTATCAATTTTGTCCCGAGCTTGATGGGTAGAAAAATAGAGCTAGAATGATTTGCTTCATGCTCTGCACAAACACTAACAGAGTCCTCACGCAGGCGTTTACATCCTGGCTTGGAGTTCTTGAAAGCAGCTTGTTTCTGAGCTGTCAGTGAGTCAGTCTCTTCTCCGTCTGCAGAATTTTATGATCATTTGAGTCAGTGTGTCTCTTCATTGTTCCAGTCATAACCCATGATTTGTACCTTTGGAAACCGTCCTTGTGTGTTCACACACACTCACAAAGATGCTCACAAACACACTGTAGCTGTTAAAAGACACCAACTAACTTGTCTCAGGTCTTTGCTTCCAGACACAGATTGTGCACAGAACCACCATATGATGTTGCTTTGAGGCCTCATATTTAATGCAGGAATTCAGCTGGTGTCAGGTGTTAGATAAAAATTTGTGTTCTTAATTTTTCACATCTCTCCCTGGCTTCTTTCAGCATGCAAAAGCATAATTTTCATTAATGTTTGTCCACAAACCAAAACAAGACTCAGACCATGTACTCTACATCTGGGGCTGTGATGATGTTTTGTTACGCCTCTGCGCCAGCGACATCCACAGCTGGAAGCATTATGTTTTCGGGTTGTCTGTCTGTACGTCTGATTCAAAGCAATTTCTTTAAATTTGGTACAGTCACTTGGACTTAAGAATGAACTGATTAGATTTTGGTGGTCAAAGGTCAAGTACACGGTGACCTCACAAAACATATTGTTGGCCATAACTCACTAATTCAAAAGCTAATTATAACACAATTTAAAAAAAAAAAAAAAAAAAATCTAAAAGGATAAAATGATGAAGTGTCTACATTTTATACCCAAAAGGTCAAAGGTCAACTTCAATGTGACATCATGATGTTCTGCAAAAACATTTCTGGCTGTTATTCAATGCAGTTGGTGGAGGCATAAATGTGGTAATTGTAGTTTCAGTTCTAACCCAATAATAAAAAAAATTTTGTCTACCCATCACTATTTATTGGAAGGCAAACTTAATAAACTCCACATTGAGTTTCACATTTAGTGCACATGAATGTACAAACACTCAACTATCCTTCTAACGATGCTAAATTTACCGACAGACCACATTTTAATACCAGGTGTAAATGGGCTCAGTGTCGTCTTAGGCCTGAAGGAAAAGTCTGTACGGGTGAAATAGGTGATTCATGCACTGCAAAACCAAAAAGAAATCAGGCGTATCCAATGCTTTAGTGGTGTATTTGTTTTTTATGAACACGGCCTTATAAGCTGTATTTTTTCTCCATTTCTATCTATCCCTCATCTTTCTGCTCAAGCAGTGTAACAATTTCCTCTTCAGCTGCTGCATGTTTGGATTCAAAAACACAAAGTTTAATGTTTGCTCTGTCTAGTGACCTCCTCACCTCACACATACACACACACTCACTTACTTTTCTCTCAACCATACACACACACGCACGCACACGCACGCACACACACACACACACACACACACACACACACACACACACACACACACACACACACACAAACACACACACACACAAACACACTCTTATACTAGTGTATTTCATTTGTATTCATCTCTGCATGCCTGGTACAAGTTACTTGAGAAAAATTATTTATCCAGGCACATTACCTACATCACTTCCTACTTCCACAGAACAGAGACAGTAAAGCAGAGATGTATAGATTGAGCGTAAACACTGGCCTACTCCCAGTTTCTGTAAGACAATCAAACCTGGCAAAGCAGTCAGCCTTCATTCAGCTAGGAAGCAAGCAATCAGTGGAAATGATCACAGTTTAAACAAGTAACTCAATATCAAAATAGGAGCATCAGAGAAAAGCAGCCCATAATGACTCTTTATTGCTGTTTGACATACAAACAGCACACTGGATGGTTGATGTATCTTGGCTCAGTCTTTGGATTTGTTGGCCGGCTGAGTGACTGACCGCCTTTTGGCTGCAAGAGGGTGTCAGTGTGGTTGACTAGCAAACCGCCCAGCCCAGCCTCCAGGCTGCCCCTGCAGACCTGTGGTAGTCAGCTGAATGATGGATCCAGTGCAAAGGCTGCATGTCCCACCCTGTGGTCACTGCTAATGAAAACCATGCATGAGGAGGCAGCTGCTTTCACTGCCTGGATCTCTTATGGTTGCCTATAGGAAACTGTGAAATCAATGTTGTGTTGCGCTGCAATCAGGGTATTTCGGGGGCCAATCCAGCCGAGTGGTAGGATCCTCTTGTTTGTGTATATGTGGATAATGTTCACCACAAATCACTCTTGTTGTGGTTTTGACATCGGTTGGGGAAAATAAGCTACATATGTTCATTCAACTGATTTTCACACGAAATATTTTGTTACCGTTGGTTGAGTTTACAAAATTTTGAGAATTGATTTTACCACTGCATTCTGTCAGAGGAAATGTCTGCCCAGAGTGGAGACATATCTCTGATGTTGGCATTGCAGTTGTTGTTTCATTTCCTTCTTTTTCTTTTTAAAGATTCTTTCAATCCTTTCATATATGTGTTTGTGTATAATTAAGGGTGTTTATGCCTCACAACAGCCATGTCTGGAGGCATTATGTTTTCGGGTGGTCTGTCTGTCCCATTCTTGCGAATGCAATACCTCAGTAAGGCTTTCAGGTAATTTTCTCAAATTTGGCACAAATGTTCGCTTGGACTCAAGGATGAACTGATTAGATTTTGGTGGTCAAAGGTTAAGGTCACTGTGACCTCACAAAACACGTTTTCAGCCTCAGTATCTCAGGAATGCCTTGATCCGTCCCTTCCTTTTGAAGGTGTCAGTGTTGTGAGTCCAGTTCAGTTTGTTATTGATTTGACTTCACTTCCTCTCACAAGCTCATTGGTTTTGCTCATATTGAGCTTCAGGTATCCTGTGGAATCATACATATCTATATAGTGATATAGTAGTGAGTTCCATTTTGCCAAAAAAAAGACACAAACATGCATGTAAACTGCAACTGGAGTGGTTGGCAGAGGCATACAACCACATGGCGTAATTCTAGTTTCCTTTTTGTACCTTTATGGTAAATGCTACACCTGTCCTACATAAGACTAATTGTCTGTCTAACTGAGAGACTGGCGACTGGTTGACTGTTCTACATGCTTACTCTCAAAGATCTTATTCAGTCAAAATCATAGCAGAGAATGAGGGCGGGTAGACTTGACGGTTGCACACTAATCAAAATTTGTGAAAGAAGAGAAACAGTCACATCATGTGATGAATAAAACAGGACCCAGGCCTCTGCTGTGTATCACTTTCTGGTGCTTTATGTCAGTCAGTCATGCTTTATGCATTGGTATCTGTTGATGTGCTGGGTGGGCTTTTTTCCTGTTATAAGCATAATAAAACATAAGAAATGAAAAGAATTACAGATAATAGTTCACTTAAATTTCTTAAGGGAATTGTGTTATCGAGACCACAGACGGGCTTGATATTTGGCAGATGTGCATTGAGCCATGAATGTAGGCCACATCTTCTGTAAATGTTGCAGACTGTTATATGATACACATCTTTTCTTTAATATTCACACTTATCATTTGACTCATGTTATCTGCAGCCGTGTGTCAAATGTGTGCTGTATGTAAGCCAGCTGTAATGAACTCTTGAGAGTGTAGCGTATTCCCCTGCCTCAGTATAAACACAGACAGGAGTGAAAACTCTTTGAGTGTTTGACTCGTAGCAGGCTCCTCCTCTGTGTATTTTTATAAAGCCATAAAGCACACCATGTAGAGAAAGCGCACAAGTCAGCCATTATTCCTGGAACGCTCTCGAATTGGCCACATTCCCATAGAAAACTCCAGCTTTGTTCACTTCTTAGCTCTCTCTCTCCCCTTATCCCTCTCCATCTCCTCAGTCTATCGCGCTCCTGGTATGCAGTGTCATTACTATGGTATTCTATGGTCCTTGTTGCAACCACAGCTTCTCTTTGGGAAATAACACACATACACAGCCTTCAGCATGTCAGCAAAGTTACCACAGTGAATTAGAAAAGCCTCTCATCACCATTGTTGATTCTTAAAACATCTTTCTCTATACAGCGACTTAAGCACCCCAGTTTTTGAGGTTAATTGGCCTAAAGATGTACACTGAACATCAAATTTATTAGTTCAGTCAAACATTATTTTTTAATTTGCTCCACAGTGATTAGCTCCCAGTACTTGTCATGTAGTAATGTTTTTAATATTAAAAACTGCCTGAGGTGATATGAAATGGAAATGGATGCAGTCCACTTGTTTTTCACAGTTAATGTTTTTGCCCCATCTTATGAGTTGACACTGAACATCCACTCCTGAACAGTTAATTAGTAGGTTGGTCTCTGAAAACAAGGGACCTGTGGTATCCTGATTTTAAACTTGACCATGCAGACATCAGTTCTTTGTAGAACTGTCCAAGGTTAATGGGTGAACGCTTTTTCCCATTGGGAAAGTGATCTCTGACTTTTGGTCCCTTCTGTACACTTAAATATCACTAAACACACTCCTAACATTTTTACCTAAATGTGGCGTTCCCCAGGGGTCTATTCTTGTCCCACTGTTGTTTTCAATTTATTTACTTCCCATCATCATACAAAACCATGATGTCTCCTTCCATTGCTATGCAGATGACATGCAGTTATTCATTCCACTGCTATCCAACAAGTCTAGCAGTCAAGCCATCTTCTTGTCTGTCTTAATGACATCATATTTCATGATGATAAATCGGTACTTTATAGTGGTATCAGTCAGCTTTCCCTCAAACAGGTCCAATAGGTGCAGAATGCTGCAGCTCTGAATATTTACTGGCACCAAGAAATTTAAATGTATCATCCCTGTCCTGGACAACTTGCATTGACTCTGATAGATTCTACATTGATTCATTAAATTTTACTCCTGACTTCTAAGCCATTAAATGGTCTTGTACCAAAATATGTCATTGATTTGCTGACCCCTTACATGCCTGTGCATCCCTTAGATCAATAGGGTCTACTGGTTATTCCCAGGTCTAGCCTAGTGCCAGAAGTTGACCAGGGGTTAGCAGTTAAAGCCCCCAGAGTTTGGAATACTTTGCCTGTTGAGATTACACAGGCTACGTCTGTAACATCTTTAAAATCACTTCTTAATACTCTCTTGTCCAAGAAAGCCTGGGTGAATATGTTTCATTTGGTTTTATCTCTTCATGTTCTCCATTTTGTGTTTTCTACCTACTTTTTCACAGCATGTTATTGTACTTGTGTCTTATTATTGCATTTATTGTTTGTACTATTTTTAAACAGATACATCATATATATGTGTGTGTGTGTATATATATATATATATGTATATGTGTGTGTATATATATATATATATGGCACCCCTGTTGTTTTTCTATTTGCAGCTTCTGCACATCTGGTGAAAAACTGCTTTTCAAACTGCTGTGATGTATTTTATCCAACTGCATATTTACAATTGTTACACATCAAGCAGTGGAGAAGATGAGTCTAATAGTATATGTGTGCGTCTCCTTTCCTGCAGGTGACCTACCTGGGTAAGGTGACTATCTCTGGGACCCAGTTCCTGTCTGGTTGCACAGAGTCAGCAGTGGTAGGTCTAGTGGAACGTCGTGCCCAGCAGCAGGGCACCTACCCTCCAGGCAACTCTCTGCTAGAGATTCGGCCCTTCCAGGTGCGCCTTCACCACCTGGACGAGCACGGCGAGGCCTCAGTAACCATGGACACCTACCAGGTGGCGCGGATCGCCTACTGCACAGCTGACCATAGCATCAGACCCAACGTATTTGCCTGGATCTACAGGGAGATCAATGATGACCTGTCCTTCCAGATGGACTGCCACGCAGTGGAGTGTGAGAGCAAGCTGGAAGCCAAGAAGCTGGCACACTCGATGATGGAGGCATTCCGCAAGACTTTCCACAGCATGCGCAGCGACGGCCGCATCCACAAGAGTGGCTCATCGGACGACTTTGCAGAGGACTCATCCACCCCTGAAGACTCAACCCCAGATGACGGTTGAACTGACACTCACCTAAGCTCCTGATCCCCATCCTAACAAAGCGAGGGATGGCTGGAAGGATGGACAGATTACCTGCTTTCTCTCATTCTCCCCTACAATCTCTCTTTTCTGTTATCAATTTGGAACAAAATTAACTGACCCTGTGAACCAACACACCCAGGATAATGAAGTAACTTTTAAATACTGTAAAGGGATGGTAGATGGAAAAGACCTACACTTATATACAGGGATAGCAAAGTGCTGCCACTTTGAGTAAATGGCCCTGAAAGACCCACACGGGCCTTTTAAGCACCTCTGTAAACACCCTCAAGAGATTGACTCAACATTTCCATTTTCAACCACTGTTACTCCTGCACCGAGCAGAAACACTGTTTGTGGTTCTTAAGCTTTTTCATCTAAGAAACAACAAAGTTTAGTCCCTGTTCTTCTGACCCCAGCTTATGAAAATCTATTGCTACTCTTGCCATGTAGGGACCCAGCAGAAATAGGCCTGTGACCTATTTTGGATTCCAGCCCAGAGTTTATGAGACTGTTGGAGCACATAAATTCTTTAAATGTTTAATTATGTGGATCTCTGTTACAATGCCTTCGACCTTGATAATAGCAAATGAGGATGTGAAAGAAAAGCCCAGCCTTTAAGCACTACTCATATCATCACTACAGTACCTTAGTCCAACCCCAAAATTCTTTGCCGGCATGGCTGTTACTCATGTGGACGATGGAGCTAGAGCTTCTACCTCTGTCTCTGTTTAATAGGTACTTAAAGATCCTGAGTATGTTAAAGGCACCTGGGAGAATAAAGGTGCTAAATGATGTTACATTTTAGAAATTCTCTCTAGGCTGAAAGCCTGGGCCTGTCTCAGACACCTTAATCATCCACATCTGACTTCTGTTTTGAGTATACCAAAATTCAGGCTGGATTTTGCCTGTCAGATTATGTGCCTCACTTTCCTCTCACATTAGTTTGGTCTCTCACCTAGGTCCCAGAGTGTGTGTGTGTGTGTGTGTGTGTGTGTGTGTGTGTGTGTGTGTGTGTGTGTGTGTGTGTGCCTGTGTGTGTGTGTGTGTGTAGGTGTAATTGCTTACTTCTGTACTTTGTATATATGAATGTACACGTGAGTGCTTGCATCTCTGTGTGTGAAAGAGAAAAGGAAGATTAGAGGGAGGGAATACTTCTCATCGCCCCGGAAGCATCCATTTTTGATGCTTAAGGGAGGTGTTTTAAAATCAGACATGGTACTGTGACCATTTGCCACGTTTTCTTACTTTAATCTCGTATGAAATGAAAGCATGAGTATGAGAGTCTGAATGTGCCAGTCACTGAGGTTGTAGGACCCTTAAATCACAGCCGTCCAAGAAAACGACTGGCACCTCCTGGCCTCTGCTGAATGTACGATGAGTCCGACGTGCTGTGAGCATCTCACACCATCTCTAGTCACTTCAGTCTCCGATAATCCCCTCATGCTCTCACAGACAGCTGTACGGGAGCGAGCCGGTGACGAGTTAGCTCTGCTGCCCTGCATTGCCTCACCGAGCGACTGAGGCATCATTGTGGGTAAAAAAACTCACCAGAGCTCCACGTTACTTTCTTCTTTTCTAACTAGACTGTGTTGAACAGATTGGACGCTGTCAGTGGAAAAGGTCTTTGGTCAGTGACTCAAACAGAATGATCAGATGGCTCTGATCAGCACACACTCTCACATATACGCACCTACATACGACTATACATATGTACACACACATTGTATTTGAATCTCGCTCAATAAGCTTATGTAAATACAAATGTATCACTTTCCAAATATTACAGCATAAATGTTGATAGCTATTTTAAATAATAAAAAAAAAAAGTTGAGAACATCATATGATACAGAAACAGTGTTATGTTATAAAGCCTACTGTGAATAATAAGTGGAGAGCCTGATAGCCGTGGCTGTGTGAGCATGTGTGTGTAAGTGTGTGTGTGTGTGTGTGTGTGTGTGTGTGTGTGTGTGTGTGTGTGTGTGTGTGTGTGTGTGTGTGTGTGTGTGTGTGTGTGTGTGTGTGTGTGTGTGTGTGTGTTTGGAAGGGATTGTATGTGGTGAGAAGTGTGGTGAGGGGTGTGTATGGACAGGATGGGGGGGGGGGGGTTTATAAAGCTGTAGATTACTGTGTCATGTCTGTCTGAAAGCTCAGACGCGCTTTAAATGTTCGAAAAAATGTTACATAAGTGTTTTCTATACAGTGTTTGCAAAGATCAAGAAACAATTGCATATAAAGTATTTACCAACACCAAGCGTGTGATGGTGTGGTCTGTTTTGTCTCAAATCCACATCTCATGTTGCATCCTTCATTCATTCATTCATTCATTCATTCATTCATTCATTCATTCATTCATTCATTCATTCATTTCCCGCTGTCATTAGTTCCTGACTGAAAGAAGTTTTTATTCTTTAAGCTCTGCTTGATTTTAACTTACTGGATTCCCTGCTGCGGCTGTGTGTGGGAGGACAAATACAAAGCATGTTCAGTTTCAGAGCAAGCAAAATAAGTAACCAGATGATGCTCCGACAGGGCGCCAGGACAGATGTAAAGTGTAACCACGCAGTCAGTTTATCCTCGATACACACATGTTGCTGCACTCTGGAATGTGATTTTCCTGAAACTATTCTCTGTGTAAAATCTGCTTTGACATGTCGTGTGTGCTTTAAGAAATGTTTGGATGTGACTTAAAGCCACAATCTGACACAAAAGCTATTCATTCTCTTTTTTTCATGGGATCATAATTGCCAAGTGTAGGAGGGGTTGACGTATTTGAAACATCATTCATGCTGCATTGTGAGCAGGTTTGAGGATTTTAACACTTCTACTACAATCACTCTTCTGCTGTGTGTGGCCACAATGCCCTGAAACACTCATAAAAATAACTTTATGGCATTTCCAAGCATGTTTCAGGTTAAAGTGTGACACAGCCACAGCTTTGTCCATCCTCTGAAGGAGGTTTTTACCATTCCTCACATTCCTCTGACTTCCTCAGATCTTTCTCTTTTTTTTCATTGTGTTGTGCTCCGGCCTCTTGTCTGCCAGAATGTGGCAAACCCCTTTCTCTTCAACGTGCCCACATCAATAACAAGATAACTTGCTGCTCTCTGCTTCTATGGCTGGCGATCATTTTGCAGCTTAAGAGCTGCAGAGAATTGGAGGCAAAATGGATGCTGTGAAGAATGTTAATGTGCGTTGAATGAGAACACTGCCTCCCTCTGGCAAGACGGGCTACAGCTTGTGCTTTGAACATTTTGTTTCAAAGAGGCCTTTACATCCTGTCATAAACAGTCCAAATCCTCATGATGATAATCATTGCTTTGTGTATGGCAGGTGCGAAACACATTGTTTTGCTGTCCTTTGCTGCTGCTCATCTAGGATTCAAAAATAAAAGGTAACAGAGCCTGAATTCGTGCATTCTGATTCATTTTCTACAGAAACTACTGCTCCTGAAAGAGAAAGTGGCATTTTTGTTTATAATTTAAGCAACGGTTTACATTAAACAGATGCAACCTTTCTCTGTTCTCGTCAACCACGATCACACAAGCTTCACTGTTTAGATGCCTCTTTGTCTTGGATCTCTACTGAGCATACACTCTCCAATTGCTCTCCACTGTGCTCTTGTGTCTGTCTGACCCACTTCCAGCAGTGCATCAGCACTGAGGGGCCCTGTGGGGCCCAGAAAGAGGCCACCCGGGCAGCCTGCATCTCTGCTTCACTGAGGCGTCAGTCAGTCAGTCAGTCAGCTCACAATACCACTCTGTTACCGCTCCAGCTGGCCGCTCTTCCTCCTCGAAGTCCCAGAACCGCCTGTCTATCCACCCGCCAAGGGCCCACATGCTTGAGGTCCGGCTGGGGAGGGGAGCAGCTAGTGCCAATACTGGCTGCTGATCAGACTCCTCGTATTCGCTCACTATCTCTGCCTTTCTCTCTTTTTTTTTCTCTGGGCTGCTGCTCCCCAAGCAAGGGGCCCAGGACTCTTGGAGAGACTGTGGTGGAGTACTGTAAACATGTGTGTGCAACATATGTGTGAAATGGACCAGGAACTGTACACATTCTTTCTGCCCCTGGCTTGACTGATAAAGAACACTTAACATTGCAAAAGATGCAAATAGTTCCACATGGTTCAGTGTGGTGAAACAATAGTTTAGGTTTCAAACATTCAGAGAGAGTAAGCATAAGTTTTCTATTAGTGGTGATTGTTACAGATACATATTATAACCACTGCTAATTCAGTTCTGGCATTACATTCAATTTTGTGCGCAAAATTACTCTGGCATGAGTACTCTGTCATCACCATGTTAAACTCTTGATAACTTTATACCACTGTATTAAATGCATTATAAACTGAGCTTGACAAAAAACATGACAAAAGCATATTTCTAAGAAAATTGAGAAATAATATGGGCAACGCTTTGTTTTATGGGACCATTATTTTGTAATAATTTCCCAATAATTTGCTGGAAAGGACTTAGTAGTATTGTACTAGTTATGAGGAAATTAGGAATTTCCTTGAAACAGCAAATCCGAGAAACTGTTCATTCATTATTTTTGATAATTGAAAACATTATAGATGTTGAATGTTGATATAGATGTTTGCTTGTACAGAAATTTCATATTTGCGTCTGTCTCTGCTTTCTCTGTAATATTTTTCCAGGAAAGTTCTGAGGAAAGTATTGGGAAATTATTACGGATCCATAAATATGAAGTGTTACCATGATGGAAAAGAGAACTAGTTTAACATCTAAAGTACTGGGGGTAATGTATCTTCCAGACCTGAGGATGAGTGATGACAAGGACAGCCTCAGTTACATTCATTTTTTCTGACATACAAAGCATTTCCTCTGATCATGTCCAGATCCCCTCTCATCCCCTCCTGTTGGACTGGTCCCTGAAGCTTTCATATGATTTAAGATTCCTGTCGTAATGAAATGTAGACAGGAATGAAGGGGAGGGGACTCCAGACTCCAGACTCTCTCATTCATCTGTTAACCTAATCCCTGAGGATTGAGTGCACATCACTATTGTAATACACCTACAGTCACATACAGATGAGATGCGGCCCTGAATCCCCGGGGGACAGGAAATGTCTGGACTGTGATCCAGGAGGAGCTGGTTTGTCAGGAACAAGGGATAAAGGTCTGAGAGAACAACAAACTAAAACAGATCCCGGAAGAATGTCAGTGGCTTGGTCTTTAAAGTCCTACTGTGCACTGTTTTGATGTTATTTAAACAGCTGTCGGTGTTTAAAACAACTAACATTGCTGAAAAAATAAACTAATTGGATTTCTGTGAAAGTAAATTACATTTATTTTACATTTAAAAAATATCCCCTTTTAATAATGATTAGATTATATGCTGTTCATGCCACTCCTGTGTAATGGTGAGCAGCAGATACTTTATTTGACTTTATCTGCTTCATTGTAGGACCGCATTCTGCATGTAGATAAAAGCAAATTTGGACAGGCTGCTGCCAAAGGAGGACAGAAGCATTGGAAAAGAAGCAGTGAGAAGAATGTAGAGGATTGTAGTAGAAAGTGGAAAGGAATGCATGTGCAGAAAAAATAAATTGGATGACTAGGTGACAGGAATGAAGACACGTCTCATCTGGTTGGGCATCTTGCACCCAGATGTTGAGGGAAGAGCTGTTTAATCCAGCTCTGTCACATCCTGCAGACTGGGCCAGAAAAACAGCTCAGAAAAATAAACAACTGGCCAAAACGTCTCATTGGTTGTGAATTACATTGCAGACATGAATAGATGGATGACAAAAAATGAAAAAAATGCACTTTTTCCCTTTGTGACTGTGTGAAGAAGGTCTAAAAACAGAACTCAAGACCCGATGACACACAGCTGATGTTACCTACTTTGTCCACTTGGTGTCATCATAGCTCAGCAATTAGAAAACAGATGGACTGGCTTGCACACTGTTTGAAGAAGAGGGTATGGCAGTAATGGAACGGCACAAGAGCCGAATATTACACCCTTTTCAGATAGCAGCGTTTGTAAAAGTATGAACTGCTGAATTAGATATAGTCAGTGACCTGGTCTTTAATTCAACTACAGAATGGGAAATTAGACTAAAACAGAAGCATTTCTCTTTTTCCCCCTCATCCCTCAGTACAGTGTGACCTCTTTGTGATTCCTCAAATTGGGGAATTTTAAAATGACATTAGTAAAAAATGTTAAGACAAAGTCAGCCTGTTTGAAGAGCATCCCTTTGAATTGTTCTAAATGATAGGAGGTGCCAAGAAGATATTTGAAATGTTTCAGTCTCTTCTCAGTCACTACAGGGTTGCTTTATCGAAAATGTCATGATTTCTGGATGGATGCCCCTTCACATTTGCTTCCCTTCACACATGTCAGCGCCTTTGAGAGGAGCACAAAGATCACTGAGCATTCAACGCATATCATGGTAGCAGATCAGAATACCACACATGATCTGGTTTTAACCCACAATTCAGCATACAGCCAGATCTGAGCTTGAGAGTAAACACTGTCAATTACCTATAACAAGGTGAATAAACTTCAGTTTTTTAGGCCATATTGTCAAGTAAAAAAAAACAGATTCATGTCTAAGCAGTGAAATGGGCCTCTGTGGCCACCCCTGAACTGAAGAAAGAGTTTTTCAGCAATGACATTTAGCTTCGCCCTCTGAAGCAGCGGCCTACCTGTGTGGCTCAGCTGGTTTGATCCTGAAGCCCAGAAGCTCTGCGGGATGTTGGGGAGGAGGGAGAAGGAGCTTATAGCACATCTTTAAAATATCTCTGAACACAGGACAGATCTCACAGCACCATGCTATCAGTTCATCTGAGTGTGTGTGTGTGTGTGTGTGTGTGTGTGTGTGTGTGTGTGTGTGTGTGTGTGTGTGTGTGAGAGAGAGAGAGAGAGAGAGGGATTCATAACCTTAATCCAAGATGGGAAATGGATTTCATGTTTGTCATCAGTGATAGAATCGACATCTTTAATGCATACAGTAGATATTAAGCACTCCTATTTCAAAGAATAGAAGGCTTAGAGCAGAGCCAACCATATTGACAATGAGATAATGTTGTTGGCTTTATCATTTTTCTGTATAGTATATGAGTTGAAATAAGAGGGGGAAAAAAATCAGCTTTTATTTGTTGACATTCAGTCAAACTGAAGCAAAGTATCCCCTAGAGTAGCTGAGTATTTCTTCCTTTGGAATATCTTAAATAAAACAAAGACCCGATGTCACAGTGAGAAATTATTCTTGAATCAACTGGAAACCAGGTTGTCTTATACTGTCACATAACTGATGCTTTGAGTTTTGTGCCTGAGATGATGTCTTTCTAATGTCTGCTGCTTTCACAATAATAACGAACCTACAGCTAAATATGAAATACAGACATTTTGAAACCAAATTAATATCTGATAGAAGTAAACTAAATTTTGCTTGAAGAATTTTGGAACAAAACTGAACAACTGTTTGATTATCCTAATCAGACAAGAAGAAAAAGCAAATTACAAATTACTGGCACTCTGGTACTGTATAGGCTGCCAATTGTTTTGGTTGCTGTGAATGTTGGATTATGCATTTTTACAAATCTGTCGTTATTATGAAACAGAATGTTTTAAGGAGTCAACATTTGTTTTAGTTGCTGCATGCCAAAAAAATAATAATTCTTTCATCCTGATTCTCAAAGGAAATGTTGCTGTGATATTACTGTTCAGTACAATAGCAGATACCAGTGAATCTGAACAAGTTCATGATTCTGCTTTTCTGATAAACCGATGAAAAAGAAACCTTGTATCTATGACAGAAGACGGTGACTTGCCTTGTGTGAGCAGTCCAGGCTGCTGCTGGTGATGTGATGATGTGGGGGAGGTTTTCTTAGCGCTTTTGGCACCTTAACACCAATCAATCATCGTTTGGATGCAACAGCCGATCGGAGAATTGTTGCTGACCATGAGCTCGACTTTATGGCCACAATTTACCCTTTTCTAAAGGCTACTACCAGCATGATAATGCACCAAGTCACAGAGCAAAAGTCGCCTCAAACTGGTTTCATGAACATGACAGTTCAGTGTACTTCAGTGGCCTCCCCAGTCACCACATCTGAATCCAGTAGAACACCTTTGGGATGTGGTAGAACGGGAGATTGGCAGCATGAATGTGCAGCTGACAGCTCTGCAGAAAGGATGTTATGTCACATGGAGCAGAATCTCAAAGGAATGTTTCCAATGTCTTGTGGAATCAATGCCACGATGAAGTGGGGCTGTTTTGAGAGCAAAGGGAGGCTCTACCCAGTGTTAGTATGGTGTGCCTGATAAAGTGTTCAGTGAGTGTATAGTGCTTTCACCTGGCCGGCACCTGGCTGTGGTCTTAATGTCACAGTCCCTCTGTGACTGCTAGATTTCCCCAGTGTTTCCTGTGTTTGTTTTCCCTGTCTGTCTTGTGTGAGTGTATGTGTGTGCTTCTCAGCAGGGGCGTGGCACAGCACTGACTACCTGGCTCACCTGTTACTCATCACTCATCAAGCTCTGTATAAGAACCCCGGCTCTTCACTCACTCGTTGCCCGATTGTTCTGCACTCGATGTCGTGAATCTCCAGGCCACCGGTTGCTCTAGTGAAAGAAACCTTATTTGATCACTTGTCTTGTTGTTTCTCCTCACTTCAGTTACTGCCAGAGCCAGTGCTGTGCCTGCTCCTGCTGAAGATCCACTGCCGTTACCTGCCACTATACCCACCTGCCATCTCCACGCCAAATATTCACCTGCATGCGCCGGCTTTCCAACTCCGGGCGCCACCAGCCTCCACCTGTATCTCTTTCCCTCCTGCACTCCCCACTAAAACTCTCCCTTTGCATTTTCTGAGTTTGGCTTATGCCAATAAATCATTTTTAGTACGTCCATCCATTTGTGTCTGTATCTGAATCAGCCCTGGGGTCCAAACTGAATTTAATACCAAATTGTAACACTTAAAGCCTTGCTCTGATCAGTGACTGCATATGGATAGGTTAGTGGTGGTAAACTTTTTTTCTCATTAACTGGACACTTGAGAAAATAACATATTTCCAATACATTTGATTGCAAAGACAGGACTCAGGGTTTCGTCTTCATGTTGCTGTTGGCAGTGCCGTTGAAATCTTACTATCTGAGCAACACGATCTATCAAGTCGTTTTCAATTAGGACCGTGGTGGATAGATAGGTTTTGACTCAGAAGTCTCAGAAGCAACAAGGTGACAAGATGCTGTCAAGATGATGGTGACCGTAGTAAGTGACATTGATGCAGGCTCTGTGTGACTGAGCAGACCAGCTAAACTCTTTACTGGTCTCATTCACTGTGACTGATGATTGTTTGACTTGTTCATTATCTTCTGGAAGGTCCACTGGCAGTGAAAGCAGTGATCGGTGAGTTTGTTTCCAAGTGTGTACTCAAGACAACCCTGAATGCAGCGGACATGCTCTCGTGGGCATCACAGGTCATACAGGGTCCTGTGTGGGAACATCACGGCCATTCATTTTACAGCAATCTGGTCCAGAGTGAACCGGAGTGCAACAAAATGTGTACTGACTCCTCTGTAATCAGGTACAGGATGTCTGCTGTCAGAACATGGGGCTGAGCAGCGAAGTGCTGTCAGATGTAATAATGTTACCCATCGTCAGTCTGCAAACTTTATGGAAGATAATCACCCTATCTCTCCACTTTGCTACATGGGGAATGAAAAGGTCACAGGTCACTCTTTCTAGATGAGGGGGGAGACTCAGACTCAGTGCTAGTGAAATAAGGAGCAGCCTGGATTTACAACCTCAGGACCCTCACTCCTGTCATTCTCAATGAACGATACTATCTGATGTCAGGCCTTGTCTGTTATTGCAAGTTACATAACATCAAGCCTACTATAGTGTTACACACTAAAGATGGTTTGCAGTATGTGATTTGGTATGAATGTGAAACCTTACAGTATGTTACACTTCACTGAAAGCACTGAATCAGTTTTTGTATAATATACAGTGATGGGAAAAGCATTGAGATATTTTACTTAAAATTCACTTATGAAAGCTTTGCTGAACAACAGCTGCTGCGGCTGCAACTTACAATTATGGGACAATGCAAAATGCTAAAACAAAGTATAGGAGTAGCAGTAGGGCCACAAAGTCAATTTTGAAATACCGTAGTTTGCTGAAATGTATGTAATGAAACGTTAGCCACTGGTCATAGTAGGCTATAGCAACAAAACATCTGGATGTTGCTAATAATCCACCTCTTAGTTTAGTTTAATTCTTCTTTTAACACAAGATATTTTATTCTCATGTGCATGTGAGCATTAATTTCACAGCTGGAACTATGCTAACATGAGATCCCTGTATCAGTCATGTTTCTGTCTCATGCTAACTGGTATTTTCAGTGAGGTCCTTTGCAGTTCAACAAAGAAAGAAAAATAAAAAACAGACAAAGGAGGAAATTCTTCACTCTCTAATGCACATTCATTAGACACCCATCTGTAAGTCCTGTTTTGTCTGGTTTGAATATTAGCATGTTATACCAGAGAGGGCTTTTATAAACCTGTTTTTCTGCAATACCTTCTGAATTAAGGAAATTAAGTTGTCTGGTCTCTGCAAAACTCTTAATGAACACACACAACAGAACAGGTCTGCAGCCTGAAATATCATGTTCAGTCTTTCCTGTACCAGTTCCTCAGGTTAAAGCTCCACCCATCAGTAAACAATGACAGTTTCAATGATACAAAGCACAGTATTGCCTCACAGAGAGATGCTGTGTGAAAACTGAAGAGCTGCATCCTCAGAAAACCCTGGGAGCTGAACTGAGGCTCACATCACTGCAATCCATCTGGCTCAGAAGGATGCAGCTCACAGTTCAGGCAGCTTTGGTATACTCAGACATGTCCATGTCCAGGGATGTCTCCCATCAAAGAAACAATAGCTGTCCACCTTCAGTAAATAAAACACCCTTCCCTCTGTTTTGACAACCTGAGCGTATTTAGTCAGAGCTGCAGGTTTGAACCAGTGAAACATGAGACAGAAGTGTATACTCACTGTGAGAAGCATCATCTGCAGTCTGATTTATCTCCTTCAACCTACTCATACTCCTACTCTGAAGCGATTACAGAATTTAACTATTTAACGTTGAATTACAGAGAGAATCAACCTCATTCATGATGGTTTAGTGAGTCAGATGTTGGTCTGTGTCGTAGACCTCTGCTGTATAAAAATCCTGAAAGCAAATACTAACCTCTTCAGTGTGAAGATCTCTGACACTTCTCTGGCAGCAAACTGTAATTTTTATACTACAAACTGCACTTAGTTTTCAAGAACATTTACCAGTGACAGAGAGACACTACTAGCTTGGACAAGGTCTCGAGTCTATCAGTGATGAAAACAGTTAAACCTGTGTATCAGAATATTCTTTTTTCTGTTCTCCTCTCCCATTAATCGTCTCACAACCCCTCAGATCTAGTGTCCATGTAGTAGTTCAAACTAGCTCCACCTCCAGCAGCTGCAGTAACATGCTACTCACACATGGATGCTAAAGTATTAATCATCTAAGGATGTCATATATAATAATATATCAGTAAGAGGGACCAAACCAGTACTTTTACTTTAATACTTAACTACATTTTACTGCTAATGCTTCGCTGGGACTTTTATTTGTTTTTGTTTTTTTTACATTGCTCTGCTGGTTTCAGTTCATCTACTATAATGAGATTTTTGAATGATAAAATCAAATGCCCGATCCTTGAAATGAGAGATAAGGTTTGAAAGGTTCAGTCAATTGGTTTTGGTATACAGACACAGCAAAATCCATTTGTAAAATACCTTTTAACTCTGCAAATCTAAATCCTATTCTTACTAATATCACAGATACAATGATGTACTCTCTGCTATACACTGTACTGTTTGCACTACACATTAAACTATATATCCTTTTAATGGTGTTGAATTATATGATTTTGTACTATATAACACTCATATAAGATTAATGTGATGACACTGATTAATTTCATTAATTTGTTACTGGTCAGTGTATTGATTTACTCTCTTCATTAGCGCAGTCTGTATTTCGCCCAAAGGAGCCTTAAAATTGCATGGGATGTGTTTTCTGAAGCTGTTTCCCTGTACAGTAGGCTAATTACCATTTTTACTCTATTAAAATAAATGTTTTATAAAATTGAATTCATAACACGAACTTAAATAAGTGTGCTGCAAATTTAACCTCAAATTCTCAGACTTTAGTCCTTGAGTTAGTTAACCCGCAATGCTCAATTCGACTTCCACTCGTATTCTCTTCATGTCCACATGCACACCTCCAAATTTCTTTGGTCAATCTTTCCATACTTGAGCATCATCAGCCTCCAGCCAAGGAGCCCTGGATCACTTAATCAACCTCAACACTCGTGGCTCATCGCAAGCCTACCAACTCTATATTTGCTCCAACCTTAATTTTTCTGAAATAGTCTCAGTCATCAGTGTTTGCTAAGGAAGGTTTTCAGGGGGTCAGTTGAGCCCAGGAGCTTGCATGAGTCCTTGCACCACTAAATACCATGTTGTAAGTAAAAAATAGTCCTAGTATTTAATTGCTTGTGAATTTGAACTTCCAAAGGCCTCTGAATGTTTTAAAGAATAAGTCCCAAAGGAGGAGAGTTTTTCTTTTTTTTTTTTTTTTAAGTAAAAGTCAGTTTAAAGGGGGTGGGAGAGTTTGTAAGACTGTTTCCATTAACTGTCAGCAGAAAGGACATTCTCTTGGTCTGTAACCAGACACCTTGTCAGTTGTCTTTATCCTTTATTCAAGGACGTCTGTGTGTGTGTGTGTGTGTGTATGTGTGTGTGTGTGTGTGTGTATTTCTGCTTGCATGTGTCTAAGTAGCTCGTGGACCGCCTCCCTCTGGGTTATCTTGTCTTGCCTCTCAACATGTCACATCCCACCACAGCTCAGTTCTTGGAGAGGCAGGGGTGAGTGTGTGTGTGTGTGTGTGTGTGTGTGTGTGTGTGTGTGTGTGTGTGTGTGTGTGTGTGTGGGGTTGTTGTGTTTGGTTGTCGTGGTCTATGTCTGGTGTGTGATACTGGAATCTCAATCTCATTATCTACATTTGTCAGAAATTACATTTGACATTCAAATCCCAGCCTATAACATTCAAATTAAGAATTAGAAACATACAGTATGTCCTACACTAAAGCTCCATGCTGTTGCTGTGTCTACACGGCAACAACAAGCTGAACACAGAGGTTTAAAGTGTTCTCCTCTTGTTGGACAGTAACAGTAGCTGCTGTTCCTTCACCCACTGTGAGAGCAAAAAATACCTGAAACGAGGTCAGGACACTGTGTTAGGTCCACATATAACTACTAACACATGTATCTTCAGATACACAATTTCACACCTCTTACACCTCTGCCATGGATCAACAGACTGTGTTGTTAGACTATTGCCCTAAAACTGCAGGAGTCCTTGAAGAGTTGCATTCGGTCCCCTTGACATTACATACGACTATTTAACGAGCCATTGTCCTTGGACTCGTCTCCAGGTGTCACAGCTCGCTTCAACACATGAATAAATAAGGCATGGAAACTGCTTCAGGGGAGTAGACAATGACAGGAAAATATAGAGGTAGCACTTGAACCAAATGGACTTTTCTCATGAATAATAATATGTCTTCGTGGATAATTTAGGGTATACAGGCAAAGACAAATCTCCCATCAAACATGGAAACCTTCTTCACCTCTGGTGGTAATGAAGGGTTTCAACAGCTTCAGGGGAAGCTAATCCAGTGTTAGGGTCCGTCTGAAAACTCACTTTACCATCAGATGGACTTGCACAAATGAAACTAATCTGAATAAATATATATTCTATTCCAAACATTAGTGATACATGCAATGCAATGCAAAGATATGGTGTATGTAAATGTTCCACAGGTTGAAATGTGGACAGGCAGCGCCAGCCAAATATAATCATGTAACCTTTAGGTAGAATATCTGTGTGATTCCCTCCTTAGTTTTACATTGGTTGACAGCCAATCTCCACTCCTCAGTCTCACTACACTTAATAATATTGGATTCCTTGCCTCCCTCCTCCTTCCTCCTGACCTTTCCCTGTGATTACATCAGTGGTCTGACATTTCCTTGCCTACCCTCTGTGTTCATTACAGGCCTTGCGGGAGCAAACAACAAGGACGGGGAGTTCAGAGGCCAAAGCAGGCGGTTGGCCTGTGTTCAAACGGTGGCAGCATTGGTGAAGGAAAGGGGAGTGTCCGTTTGGCTGCCTGGGTCTGAGAAACTCTACTGGTGTCCATGTCCTCAGTGGATGGGACAACACAGGATGACAGCAAGACAGAGAAAAAAGATTGTATTAGAAAACAGCATGTCCAGATGTCAGGTTGATGTGTCAAAGTGATTCAGGTCAATAATAAAGGTTTACAGAGGTTTATTTATAAATCTATACATTTCTGCATCCAGGATAGGAGATCCACCATGTGTGCCACTACGGGGTTTTTGGTTGATTCAGGTGCATGAAAATACAGATTCAGTTTGAAATGAGTCTCTTCTAGTGCACTGGCTCAGTTTGGAGCTGACTGTGTTAGCGCTGACAAACAGGACAGTTTCAACCCAACAAGCCATGACAAATTAATCTTTTTCATTAACAGAGTTCAACGTTTTCCAGCCACAGTGAAATGATAGTTTGAGTGTTTTACATCACTGTATCACACAGATGAATGTACTAACAATTTAATTAAAAAACATATGCATACTGGCTTTGAAAAATTGTTAATGTTACAACATCTCTGATCTTCACCGGAGGCATTTTATTCATTGCCTAACTCACACTCAGCTAGTGTGACTGATGGATTTCAGGTGGTTACCTGAAATGATTTAGTGTCTGCAGAAGAGGTCTGTTTGCTAAAGAGGAAAGTGGGGCCCTTTTGAGTAGGATCTTTTTTATTACTCATCTGGGAATGGCTCCACACCGGTTGTGCTGGAACTCCTTCAGTAAGCTGTTGTTTTCAGCAGTGAATCTGTGAACTACAGAACAGGAAACACCACTCCACTCAAAGTCAATCTCATATACCATCCAAAAAATCACATTAATATGTTGAAAATTTGAATCAGGATGTGGTGCTGGGAACGAGGTAATGATATAACACCCAGATGATAGGTTTTTTAATATGTTACAAGAAGGGCAGGCTGCTTTCCAGCTGAATTGCAAATGTATTTTTGATGACACACTTGTCTTGTGATTATGATCGCTTCTAAAAGCCAGTGTACTGATCCAGGCTCTCTGTTAAATTTAGAGAGAACCATACATGTGTATATGCCCTTAGAGCCCCAAATATTTATATATAGTATATATTATCTATAGCAGGACTCGTCTTAACACATCACTTGGCCATGTGACCTTACTGGTGATCTTAAGTGAGAAATTCTTCAGTAAAGGTGAAGATGCCACACGATTAAATCTGACCACATTGGCATAAAGATATAATCTGTGATCTATTATATTTCTTAACAAGGAAATTAAACAAAAAGCAGAGTAAAATTTTAACAGAATACTACAATTGCTGAGTGGAAGTACAGCATGCAACATTAGGAAGATGTCTATGGATGTTCTCGTCATGCTGTAGGCAGTATCAGAAATCATAATTGTACATCTGTTTAATACCAAAACATTAATTTGGTATTAATTGCAACTTTTAAATAAGAGCAAATTGATGATTGGACTCAAATGTGCAGCTAAAAATGTAAATGAAAAGGTAAGTATTTTATTCACAGTGTCCTCAGGCTGTCACTGACTTCACATGCACTTTGGATCCGTGGAAAAGAAAAACATCCCCCTGTTTACTTCTCATGCTTTGTGGTGTTGTGCAAAAGACTTGCTACCAAACCTACTGTACTAGAAGCCTGGCTTATATTTTATGCCCTATGAGGTGCTGATAAGAGTAAGAAATGGAAGAACTGATGGGATGTGAAGCATGTCTGCAGAGAAAAACATGAGCTCCAAAAATCACTCATATCCTCTCTCTCTTTCCCTCTATCTCTGTATCCTTCTCTCTCTCTCTCTCTCTCTCTCTCTCTCTCTCTCACACACACACACACACACACAAATTCAAAATGCATACATCTGAGCATGGGCATACTATATTGCGAACATCATACTCTAAAGTGCCTGATTTGCCTCCAGTCTTCAGTGTCTTGGTGTCAAGGGTCATTCAGTCATCCTCTATGATAGACCAGAGAGAAATCATGCACAGCTGCCAGCTTATAATGAAAAGATTGGTAGGCTTAGTGATAAGGAGGAGACATACTGAAAGAGCCAAGAGCATAAAGCTACTTTACGTAAGAGCATAAGGTTAGTATTCATCATAAAATTTAATAAATGTAGAGGTGTTCCTGTGAGGAGACTAGTCGGATGATTTAATGCACACCATCTATTTGGAAGTACACGAAATACACAGTTGGCCCAAGAAATACAGGTCAGATCAGATGATATGGTGCCATTTATGATGATGTCACCGAAGCAATATTAAGGTGTGTCTGTGTCATTGTTACATCAAGCACACACAAACGCATATAGCTGATTTGTCTCTGCAACTTACTTACCTCTGTCATATTTGGCAGGTGTTTAATCTACCTGCTAACTTTATTCTTTACTTTACCCGAGGTATTTCGTGATAAACTACATGGAAAGTTAAGCTGTCCCCACAGTTATTACTATTCATCTTGAAGTGACCATGACCATGAATGTCTGTACCAATTGCCATGGTAATATATCCACTAGATATCCACTGGAGCTGCTGATGTGACTAAAAACAATACACTGAGAGCAGCAGGTCTCTGAGAAAGTGATGAAGTCTGAGGTTTGTGCTGGACGCTTCTCATCCTGCACAAAAGGAGATTAACTCACCCTACTCATTGATGTAAATCTGATGTACTGATTCAATAATTTGATTTTCTTAAATGCAGTTCAAACAGGAAGCAAAGTGCATCATTTGCACGGGTTATTAACCCCAAACAGCTAGTGTATATTAGCTGTAAGCTAGCTAGCAACAGACGCACCGACCTCGGCTGTGGGATCTTTCCTGTGTGGTTCTGTTGAGCTCAACCTCTGACTGACTCACCAGAAACTCCAGTTATTACCCTCTAGTCTGTCTCCTTTTTCCTCTTCGTCTACGTGCATTTGTGAAGCAGATTCACAAAGCCCTGGGATATGCACAAGTTTTCACTCAAGCTGAACATTTGCAACCCGTGCCGTC
This sequence comes from Seriola dumerili, assembly GCF_002260705.1. Taxonomy (NCBI): domain Eukaryota; kingdom Metazoa; phylum Chordata; class Actinopteri; order Carangiformes; family Carangidae; genus Seriola; species Seriola dumerili. The sequence goes on along the minus strand of NW_019174377.1, from coordinate 423,956 downwards.
ACATCTTTGCCTCAGTTTGCTGTGCCTTTGAGGAATTTGTGTTTTTGTGTTTTATAATTTACTGAAACTAAAACAAATACGGTAGATCATTTGTTACATAAGGTAAGATATAAATTAATATTCTGATTACCTTTGGACAGAAAAATATAGACACTGTTGAGCCTGACACTACCCCTACTCCATTGAAAGGCTATGTGTCAGGGTCTAAACTTATATTCTACCATACAACAAAGACATAGGTGGACTTTCCAGTGCCTATAGGATTCTTTCTGTTGGGGATGTTGAAAGAGCCAACGCGCCTCACTGACTATAGCGAACACACCACATGAAAAGCCATTCATTTTCCAGCTGAGTGGTGCAGTTAGCCGTCTGACAGGCCAGTCATCCACATGGTTAGAGAGAAAGAGGCTGAGAGCTAGAGAGGCACACAGAGGTGTAGAGCCAGCAGGAGAAAGACAGAAAACTGAGTGGAGAGAGAGCAAAAGAGGAGAGACCTCAGCTGAAGGGTTAATGAAGTCCAGCAATCCTTGAGGGCATATTACTCATCTCTTAACGAGCTTGCTCGCCACCCCTCCATCACCATCCCCCCTCTCCTGTTGACTCTCACTACCACCATTCATAACTGATTACTGTTTCCGAGTTTACAGCCCCAGGTACCCAGTCTTTCTGCATTTTGTCAAACTCCACATACATAAGAAAAGTCTGGAAACTCATGCTGCCAGTGAGGATTCAGAAAAAGTACTGAGATTTGTGGTGAGAATGTACAGAAAAGCTTAACGTGACAAAGTCTTTCAAGGCTACATTTCCTTTAGGTATAACAGCTATAGATTAACTTTTAGTGGGAAGATGTATTACCATCACTCTGCTAAGATTAATCTTGCCTGCTATGATTTTTGTTCCTTTATAGGTAAAGCAGACCCTATAAACTGAGTTGATTGTGTCTAACCCAGTCTCAGTCCAACTCAGTCTTGAAGCACAGTTAAAAATATGTTAGCACTGAGACAAAAACAAATACATCTACATTTAATATTTAAAATTTCATGTTAAATACTCTGCTAATAATTGTAATGGTGACATTTATAGTGAGTAATTTTGTCACTAAATGGAGCTAAGGACTGGGGCGACAGATGACATATCAAGCGCTCCCTTTACAGTGGGCGGGCTATTTAAACTCTCAGTAAACCTGCGCTGCCTTGTGTCTTACCTGCTGTTTCCCCACCCAGCATCTCATGAACTAGCTCTCCTGCTCCCAACATTGTGTAGCGTCAGGTGGCTGTGTGGTGGAAATAATTTTGTTTTCATGCGACTCCCCTGCTCCTCTTTTTGTGGGCTTTAATCGGGCTCTTCAAACCGGAAGCTGGAGTTTTCTGTTTCCCAAAGGATTTACTCACCTGTGAGATGCCGGGAACCACCGCTGCATTTCAACAAAGTGAGTATCTGCTGCTTGTGCTAACATGCATATAGTCAGTGAGTATCTTAGCTCTGTTAAATCATGTTTGTGTGCTGTGTTTAAGATAGTCCAGCAGCTATACATTAAGCCAAGCTGTTGTACGTGGCTGCTAATTGTTGTGCTTGGCTCTTTTCTGTCTTGCACTCTTGCACTTATAGATGGCATGTGCAATAATGTAGCTACTTTCATGCTTAGTATTATGAGTTTTATTGGTTTTAGGTTGTTCCACTATTTTATTTACTCATTGCAAGCAGGTCTCTAGTGGGTAATAAAGCATGAGTATTGTCCTACACTCAGCCCATTCACATAACAGACCAAGCAGATATTTTGACTTATAGTAGGAAAAGCACAGGTGGGATTCATTTTTACAAACGATGCCTCATTGCCATTAGGTTTCCTATGAAGTACATTAATGTTAATTAAATACACTTGTGCTATTCATTTTCTTGCTGTGACATGTCAGGATGTCTGCTCCTATAAAACTGACTCAACATTGCTTTGGCCACCCATAGGACATATAGTCATATTCCCATTTTCCCCACAGATTTCATGTATGGCCAAGCAGTAGAGAAATATTTAATTCAAAATCAATGGGTTTTTGTGAAGGCTTACTTTATGTACCTATATATCAAATTGCTGAGCTCTATTTTTATGTTGTAAAGTTACACTGCGTTGATCCTTACCTTAAAATCACAGCCTGTGCTGATGGTCATCTGCCTTATAACATTTTGATTGTCTGCTCCAAGCCAGAATTTTTGGGATTTTAATATGCTTAATAGCTAAAGTGAGTCTGAATCTGCTGCTGTGGATCAGCTGTATTGTATTGTGTTTTATTTCTCATCTCAGTTGACTATAGACAATATATTCCCCACGATGGTTGGAGGTGCTGCATCTGGAAATGGCCACATGGTGGCAGGGGCCTGGCCCTGACAATAGCATATTCTACAAAATGGTTGGCATCGCACTCTGTATCTAATGTGATTTTGAAGAGGGAAGTTAATTACTGCCATTCCCCAAACTCCACCATGCTGTGCTTGGTGCTTGCTGGTGAGGTCAGAGCCAAGGCACCAAATTAAATCTCTGCACATATTCTAGATTCATATAATAAGTCTATGAGTTGGTTCACTGAAATGCACAGCTAAGTGAAAGACACATATTCCAAACATGCACACACACCAATGTCTTTTACTAATAGATGTTTGAAACTGATACATTTTGTTTATGAACAAATTCTGCTGACTGCTTTGTACAGTGTGGTCTCCTAGCAGAGGTCATCCTCTTCACATGTACAGTAAGATTATTTGCTGTTGAAATTATTGCTATTGAGTGCTGACAAAATGCTCTTGCTGACACAAGTTGATTTGTGTCCTCCACCACTTTATCACCCAAACAACAATGTTGCATCTCTAGAGCATATGTTTTTGCTTTTGTAGGTTGCTAGAAATTTCAAAAGAGCATATGCATTTTAGGCAACATACAAAGTCATAAGCAACTAGGTCTGTTTCTAGGATAAAGTCATTGTTGTTTTTGTTTGCTGAAGTTAATTCTAGAAATAAGTAGACAGCTTTTTCTGTGCAAAAATAAATAATTACCCTTGCTATCATTGCCTTTCTTTCTAAAAAGGCCTATTCACTTTCTACAAAGATCCACTAGAATTTACTTTTGGTAAACAAGACAAATCCACAGCATCAAGTAGGCGGGAAGGGAAACTCTTTTTAAGTTGCATCACTTTGTAGTTCAGGCTTTCAAGCCAGATGCATTTTTAGATAGCTTGCCTTGTATTGCTTTAGATAAAAGAAAGGGACAGAAACAAACATGCATATTGGGGCATGAATTGAGGCAACAAAAAGGTGTTCCTCAGTGTGGAATCAAGATTATTCCTTTGTTGCTATAACTGTGCACTGCACAAAGTAAACTTCAGAAACAGTGTTTTATCAACAGAGAAATGCAAAATTCCACCTGAAATTTTCAAATATTTTCACTCACAAATAAAAGGAATTGTTGAGTTTGTCACACTTGGAAACCCTTCTCTCATTTACCTTTACTTCTTATAAGCAATATTAAAAAAAAAACAAAAAAACAAGAACACAACCAATTACATGCAGTTTATTTGTCCATAGGCTGTATATGTTAATGCACAACAACTCCTCTAATGTACATCAAATAGATACAGTTGAAAGAGCTTAGTGGATTTGTTGTGGTGTATGCTGTCTAGGTGGTGCAGAGACCCAAGAGTCCTGGCCTTGTTCTGATTTGATTAGAGGGTAATTTTTCTCCTTCACTCTTTCACAGCTTGCCATAAAAGGGCTTCAGTAGGAAAGGCTTATTCGTTGTGTATGTTACTCAGCTACAGTCAAAATGGATTTTTTGGATGATATTGAATACATCATATTTTTCAGGTAGTTTTGCACTGTGACACATACTTAGCTTTAGCTTTTGTTAAGAAATGGTGTTTTCATCCTTTCCCCTGAAAATGTGTTTTAATGCTGTTTATGCTTTTCTCCTTTCATAATTCTTCCTTGATGTTAGCTCTGTGTTGGTTCATGATACATAATTGCGCTGCCATTTTTGCCAGAACTCTTTCTCAAGAGATTTTGGTCTCAAGAGACCATCCTTGTTGGAGATAGCATTAGTAGCAAGCCATTTAACCAATGTATGCTTTATGTTTCATTCAGGACTGCAGCCTTCCCACTCACTAAGCTCCAATCCTCCTTTTTTTTCCCCTGGCTGTCGTAGAGTCTCTTGGCGCTGGATTTGTGATGAAATCCTGCTTGCATTGTGAGGAGATCCACAGTCTTGATATCAACAGCCTGCATTTGGTCTCTTAGCCAGCTTACTCTATCAGCTGGATGTCTGATGATTGACTGTGTGTGGTGATGCTGGGATTTTGTTTTTATTAAGCTGACATTTAAGTTAGTCTGTAGAGGAATTTGGATGTTGCTGTAATGTTTATCACATGGCTGTCTTTGCTTGCATCTGCTTACATTTTTGTGGTCTCGATGTGTTCCTGATGTCATTGCTGCATATTTTCCTGCATATACAGGACATCCCATACACAGTATTGCATAACATTTGGCTTTGTCTTGAATTTACAAGTGAACAGCTATTGCTGTTGTCTGTGCTTAGTACCTCAAATTGCCTTGGTTCTCTAGTATCTGAAATGAATTTTGTTAATCCAGGCCATGTCCAAGCTAGCACAACTCTATTATATTAGAGGCAGCCAGTTGAGTTACAGTGTGTTAGATTTCTTACCCGAGGATTCGAGGTCAGGAGCTCTGACAAGGACTTAACCCCTGAATACCAAGTTACAAAGCACTTACTTGATGTACAGCAGAGTTGAAATGTAGAGGAAGAAAACTGTCACAGTTTTGCTTTGGGGGTTTGACTGTGTTTACAATTTTATAAAGAATCTACCAATTTTGTGGGGAGGATGAAAATGTTGTCAATATTGTGTTTGCTTTAAATGCTCTGTAAGAGGTGTAAGGAATGATTTTCTGTCTTTCCAAACTCCTCATTTCACACTTCAAGAATTTGTCTGGACACTTCTGCTGTAGTTTCTACTGCAGGACATAAATAATGTGTTAACTTGTATTGGTGTGGTTTCTGAGGAGAAGTAGCGTTAAGTGTTGCCAGGTCTGGGCAGCCTGTATAGAGCGAAAATACTTATTTAATGCTTAGGGTTAGGCATTATATTGTGATTGCCATTCAGACAGAATTCATTTTACTTGTGGTTTGTCACTTTTAGCAATACCACTCAATATTTCAATATAAAAAGGAACTAAAAGGACAGAAACAGCAGGACCAGTCCTGTCCTCTCTTCCGTGCACACCAGTGGTTTGTCTGCGCTCATGTTATAAAACTTTATTGGGTTGGCTCTACTGAGACCAGTGTGGGATTGCTGTAAAAAGGCCTCTGGCATTGACAGCAGGGTTAAGAGGAACCCTACGAGCTCCAAGGACAACTCAGAATGGTTACAGTACACCGAACTGGCATCCAGAAATTAGCTGTAAAAACATCCCAAATATTACACATATTTGGGTTTTTTGGGTGGATGAAGTTACATGAATAACATGTAAGGCTACACTCTGTATATTCATCTATCGTGGATTGTTTTCTAATATGACCTCCACAGCCCTCCCATTACCATGTAGCATCACTTTCCTCAAGGGTGTGACACAACACTGCACTGTTGAAGCCTCAACTAGACATGCATGAACTCACTCAGGGCCATCGCCAAGGTCAAACACCACCGTATGCTCAGCCGGCATTCATGTTTTTGCTTTTTTCTTATCGTGTGAATGATTATCCACAGAGGATTTTGTTTGTCTGCACTTTTTGATATATTTTCAGAAGGTTATGTACTTTTATTCAGACAGGATAATCATGTTTGCATGACTTTGTGTTATTTTTAGTAAACACTGTGAAAAATTGTATCCTTCTATTCATACTAATATGTTGTCAAAATACTGTTATTATATGTGACATTTAAGTAGCTCACATCCAAAGTAAATTGTGCAGCTGCAAACACTTGAGTAAGTATTGTCTTAATTTGTTATGTCACTAAAGTACAATAGGAAAAAAAACTTCCAAAAGATGACTGCTACATATAAATTTCTGTTACAGAAAAAAATGGCTGGTAACATTTCAAAATCTGTTCTCTCTAGCTGCAGTCTCTTTGTGCTTCTCTTTCCTTGTACCCACTCTCCCATCTCTCTGCTCCTCAGTCTGTAGTCTCTCCCTTTTTTTCACCTCTTTCTCCACTCTTTCCTTCTTCTGTCTAATGCCTCCTGCTCTTTCCCTTTTTCTCTTTCCAGTTTTTTTTTCCTCCACTTCTCATCCACTTTTTCTCTCCCCAAAGCAATACTCTGCCTCGTTTCGCCTTTTGGCTTGTGTTCTTCAGAGGCTGCCATTTTCCTGTATGAGGCTGCGGTGGAGGAGAGTTCACTGCATTGTCCATATATCAGAGTTGAACAGGGATGATGGAGGATTGATGTAGCGTTTTGATTTTAGAGCATCATCTATTAACCTGTACCACCTCCAGGACACAGCAGTGGCTCCTCCCCCTACTGATCTCAGGTTCCTTCAGGTTCTACAAAGGAAGGGAAAGACAGATCACACTTTTCTAATTATAGGCCTAAATTGTTTTTGTTTTTTTTTTTTTTTGTTTTTTTCTCCCCCTTTTTTTTGGCTGTAGTTACACCAGCCTTCTGCTGCAGGCTCAATTTGTTGGCTTTACCGATATTAAAAGAATGTACTATACCTAATCAAATCTCAGCTTTCCAGGGAATTATTGACAGCTTTGGCAGCATTACACCTAATAATTCTGTCTCTGTTTTACTCAAACTTACACATTTCAAATACTTCTGTGGTATGTAACAGTATAGAAAATGATCAGTTTATAATAACCCTGCATACCAAATACAGTCAGATTTCTGATCTGCTCAACAGAGATGCACATATGTGGCTAAGCATAAATGTCTTAAAACTAAAACTACAACTTTTATTTTTTTTTTTTAACTTTTATCGGGATACAAGACACTTGAAATGACAAGTGTAAGTGGGGCCTAACAATGCCCATGCTAAAACTGTCCTCACTGTGAGAATGTATGAGCAGCTTTTTGAGGCTTTATGCAACAGTAAATGGACAGAAGCTGTTAGCTGGCTGGCCTGTCTCCAGACAGTCTTATCAACAGCCACTCAGAGAGCCAGTGGCTCAATGGATGGATGGCACATAACACCTACTCCTAAAACTGTCCCGTGATGAATGGCCCCAATTATGAGCATGACCTTTCTCTTTGTTACTTACTCTTTCTCCCCGATTCCTTTGATAGACTTTCTGCTGGTCTGTTTACCTTTCTGTCACCACCGGTTTCAGAGATGCTGTGAGTAACTCACTTTTGCCTCTTTTGTTTTTCCCCCTGTCTTCTTGCTCTTTGTCTCTCTTCTTTGGTGGTGTTTCTTTCTGTGCCTGTATCTTTCTCAGTGAGGCCACATCCTGTGAATGCCGTTTTGCAAAAACTGGCACGTCTAAGTAAAAATCCCAAATTTTCCACATATCATGACTCATCTAACCTAACTGCGAATCAGTTAAGAAGCAATTTATCAGACCTTTTACATTGGCGCGAGAGTCCAGGTAGAGTGTGCATGAGAGTTTCCATGCACCAAAACATATAAAACAAGGGGCGCTTGGATGGTGCAGGAGGAAAAAAGCACCCGCCCACCACGGCAGAGATCCAGTTGCAGTCTTTGGCTGCAGTGCTTCAGGCTTGGCTTGGTGCTCCATCAACACAATTGGCAGAGTGCAAGCTGATGTGGGTTCATGTCCTTGTTGCTGCACTAGTGACTCCTACTGGTTGCTTGGATGTGGGGAGAAAAGGCAAAATAAACAAACATTTTCCTTTTTTTTTTTTTTTTTTTTTTTTAAAAAGGGAAGAAGATATGCTAAACAGTCCCAGTTTTAAAAACCATTCCTACTCATCCATATGCTCATCCATATATCCATATATGTTTCCCCCTGTCACTATGCCCTCCTAAATTATCCTGACAGTTTTAAAGTTGAGAATTACCTCCTTTCTGTTTCACTTCATCCTGACAATTAAGTCTGAAGGTATACCACTCTTCTCACTTACCCACACAGGAGCCATTCTCTAGTCACCATCCCATTTATCTATCCAATTAGCTTCACCTGTAACATGCTGCTTTCATTTCCTAGTTGCTGATGCTGAATGTAAATTGGAGGTGGAGCCATTTGTTGTGGACATTAAGACCATATTGGTCACTAGGCAGTCATAGTTCTGGCCTGAATGGTAACAGAAAACATGCTGTCACAGCAGCCAGTGCACACTGATAGTTTAAAGCAGTGGTTCTCAAACTTTTTCACATCAAAGACCCCAGACCATGGACCCCTATCTGATAAGATTTTGACATGTGGTTGCCCATCTGATAAGAGTTTTGCCTCTAGATGTTTGAAACCCATGACCTAAACAGTCATACATGCTGTCATTGTTACTTGTGGATGTGAATTAAAGTGAAAATGATCGTTCACTATTTTTGCTGGGTACTCTCAGGAACCTCCTCAAGGACGCCTGGGGGTCCCCAGACCGCACTTTAAGAACCACTGGTTTAGAGAGCCGAAACATTCTATAAATTACAAAGAAGTGGAGGGATATCAAAGCCAATGGCGGGGAACATGTTGCCGACCAGTGGGGGTCAACTGCAATAGAAAACTCTGTTTTCCAGCGAGAGCCTGAGACACAAGTCGGGCCTCAATCCAAATGTAGCACAAATGTTAATCGTTGTTACAACCTGCAGATGTCTAGGAACAAGGGAAGCAACATATTGCCGATGTGGTCAGGCTAGTTCTGCCTTTTTATTGATTAGTGACCAAAAAACACAGGTTACAAACACAAAATATCAGGAATGGAGGAACTCTTCGACAAAATTACTTAGAATTTGAATACCAAATAATCAACAGAAAATGAATCAAATTAGGGCGACGAACAAAGGGAAAGGGCTGCGGCTGGTGCCAAATCATGAACCCAACAAAACAAACCACTCTTCCTAACCCAGCCGATCCCCACTAACTCACTACAGCCGAAAACAGCTGAAACGAACGAAATAAAGACCTACCTGCCTATACTTAGTGTTAAACTAGACAGTCGAATAATCTGTAGGTGTAGTGCCGAAATAAGATAGGTATGAAAATGACAAACGAATGAACCTCAACCTAGTTCCCAGATCCCAACATCACTGAACTAATGCCTCACGAGTTAACGTGTGTGTGTGTGTGTGTGTGTGTGTGTGTGTGTATAACTAGAATGAAAACAAAGGATCAAATATACATAAAATGCTGCCTATATAACTTGACTTGACCCGAGCATTTCCACTGCATTATAGCTTCTAAATAAAAGTAATCATATCAGCACATATCGGAGAATATATGCGCCGATACCGATATATCTGTGATAGGCCAATATTGGCCGATAAAATCTGCTGACCGATAAATTGGTTGGACTCTATTCAATTGTCTTTCTCCCTCAGTCTCTCCTCACCTCATTTCCCCCATGGCCACCCCCTTAACTTTTCTTCCCGGGTGTATGTGTGTTTTATCCCTCCTGGCAAAGGAAGACAAATGTCTGATAGGTTTTCTCAACAGAAAATAACTGCAGGCGAGGGCTGCAGCAGATGATGGGGTCAGGGAGTGTTTTGGTTGGAGTATGGCTGTTTTCAACAGTTTCCTCTTCCCAGATTGACAAAAGTCATGTTTATTGTATAGGAAAAAAGAAGATAAAGAGCCCATCTTTGAACTTGAATAGCTCTGTTGTGAATGGATCAATTACATATCAAAAAAATCTTAATTGTCCTGTCTGGTTAGATAAAGGTTGAATAAAATGAAAACAGAACAACACGTTCTTTGTGTTGAAACGCTCGTATTTGGATTGCCAGATAAGGACGCCCTTAGCAATATTTTTTTTCGGAAAAAGATGGTTTCTGACTGAACAACTCTGCTGTTAAAGGCAAGGCCAGATTTCAGAAAGATGATCTGTTGTCTGAAGTCATCACTGTGAGTATAGAGAATTCAGTTAATAATCCATCCAGATTCACCTGGGTTTTGTTTGATCTTAGATAGAAACTGCACACTACCTCTCAGATGTCTTGTCCCCACTGTGAAGGTGTCAGTTCCTTTAAGGATAATCTTTAACAAAATTGAAAGCAATCCCTTTAAGCAGAATTGTGCAGCCAAACACAGATTTGATGTCCAAACATTAGCCAAGGTAGTTAACTTATTATCTCAGTAGTTGCTGAGTATTTTTGTAGACAAAATTTGAGGTCCTTGTCAACATTTGACATCTTTGGAGTTTAGAGATTAAATCATCTTCAGCTTGGCAGGCGAGGACTTTAAACCTGCAGAACACTGTACAAAAATCCACCATCATTTGTTATCTGTGCCTTCATAGGGTCTGGAACTATTTTGTTTTGTATATATTCTGAATGCGGCATAATGGGTCAACAATTGTTGGAGTTTTTGAAGGCCTCCTAAATACACCTTAGACTGAACTGGTCATAGTGACAGTCACTGCAGCAAACCAGTGGCCCAGGAAATGGTTTAATTGTCAACCAAGAAGTGCAGAGAGCAGTCCCTTTGGTCAAACAAGGCATAAGTGCATCATAGATGTACAAGGTGCATTTACGCCCAATTAGTCTCTCCACATCTGTGTATTTTAGAGGATGCAGGGGGAATTTAGCCTCTGAACTGAGACACGGAGAACAGGTTGTTTATGTCTCCTCCACGGCAAGGAAGCCAGCTGGAAGTCTCCCTGCGCATCGTCTGACTCAGCCATGGAAGGAGGAATTTTTGTATGTAGCCTATACATAAGAAGTGACGGTTTTCAGTACTTTTGGTTTTCTTCAATACATAGACAAAGTGCAGTGTTTACACTTTAGGCCCAAACATGCATTCATGCTTGACTGGTGGATGCTGTAGTTCCTTTTTAAATGGCAAGATAAACTACATTTATCTTGTTACTTCTGTGTGTGTGTGTGTGTGTGTGTGTCTGTGTGTGTGTGTGTGTGTGTGTGTCTGTGTGTGTGAGAGAATACTATCTATATGAAGGATTGTTATCTGCATAATTTTATGTTAGGGAAGAGACTCCAAGCAGCACATACAGAATGAAAAGACTATTTTAAATTCTGCATTTTTGTACTTTTGGTGAGTTTGAAATTGCAGAGCACATTCTGTTTGATTGACCCTGTAATGACAGTTAGCAATACCAGTTGCTGACTCCTATTCTGGTGCAATCTACAAAAAACATTTGTAGATGTAGTAAATTAAGGCAGGCTTTTAGGCAGCAGCTGAAGTTCTCTGATGCCCAGAAAACCCAGCTGCACATAGGCCAGACATATGTGATAGTAGTGGGTAGCCTCTGGGTATTTGTGTATGTGTTTAACCCGCCTTCACTCACTGCAAAGGCTCCTCTCTGCAAATGCTCCTGCAGTATTTTGCTGTTGATATGAATTTGCCATTAGTCAACAGACCTGGTTGAAAGGGTTTAAATAGTTCCTGGCTTTACTCTCTTTGTAAATATGATTGACACTTCAGGTCTACATGTCCACCCACAGAGGGAAAACAGACAAACAGAATATGCAAAAGGAAAACAATTAATGCAATTTTGTTTTTGGTTTTTGAAAACAGTTCATATTTTGACCTGTTGATTCTGTTTATTTTAAATGTTTATGCATCTTTTTCTGCATTGTTTAATATATTCATACAGCAGTGTTGCTGCAGTTTGCTGTCCAATGCTGCTGAAGCATTTGGAGCTCAAAGACCTTATTCAAGGACAGATTAAAGGCTCTTGAGAGCATAGAAGGCAGCACTGGTTCACGTTCCCCTGGGTTTTTACAGCCAGGTAACCTTCCAGTCAGAAGCATACCTCTGTTCCCTTTAAGTTATCACCATCCCTAAAGGCATTAGTAGAGTTTGGGCTTGTTGTCCTGCTGCACTGGCCTCTGTGTCAAGGACTAGTCCTGTTAAGAGCTCATCATACGGCCCACTAATCTACTTAATCTACTTAAACATTGTGTGTGTGTGTGTGTGTGTGTGTGTGATAAACTATTGTTTACAGTCCTGTAGGTTGACGTCCTTAGTGGCTGATACTGATGGACTGTCGTCAGCAGATTGATTGTTAGTGAAACATTAAATCAGCTTCGTTCCCATTCATTTGGCTTCATTACCATAACATGTGTTTTACCTCATGGTGGCCTAATCTACCATCCAACCATGTTCTTGGTATATATTCCATAAAGTCAGTACTTCTGTCTGACATTTGCTAGTTGGCACAAATCCATTTGAGTCCTCAGAATAAACATGCAGAGTTAAATTGGACCGGGGTTATCTGGGGTTAAGTTCCACCACATAGGCACAAACCAAAATGTCATTAGGCAGAAGCAGGCCTTGACATATTTGCAATAACAAAGTAAACTCAACTTGTCTATTGGGGCCAAGGGAGTATTACTTACTTTGAACACAAATATGGATTCATACGTTTATGAGCATTTATCTTGAAATGACATGAGCACTCACCACCCACTCTGCGTAGCACAGAGGGATGTGATCAGTATATGTGATCAAGTGTGGGCATGTATTTGTCCCTTAAATTAGTGTGATGTCATGTGGGCCATACAGCTACTGACTTGGGGTATTTCATGATTTACCAAGTAAATGACTTAATTGTACATGTAAAACATAATGATTCTGTAATGCTAACGAGCAATGAGAACACTTGGAGCCACCATAATAAAAGCACATAACAAATCCCAATTTAACCCCTGTTGGGAGTCTAACTCTCCAGTGAACATTTGCTGCCTAGCACCCACTCCACTCAGCAGGGATTAGGCACACTAAGAGACATACACACACACACACACACACACACACACACACACACACACACACACACACACACACACACACACACACACACACACACACACACACACACACACACACACAAGCCAAATACCCTCTATCCTGAGCCTCAGAGAGATTGAGGCGATAGAAGTAGCATGAGAACAGGGACGGATTTTAAGAAAACGTACCACAAAAAGAGAGAGAGAGAGCAGTCTAACCTCTCTACAAATATGATGTGATCGACCCTCATGAATGTGGTGAGTGCTTTTGGTCATGTTGTAATGATACCTGTTCCTGTTTGATGTACCTCCTCTGTGGATGGTGGGTGGGTGCATATGCCTTTTCGTGTGTGTGTGTGTGTGTGTGTGTGTGTGTGTGTGTATCAAAGGCCTTTGTGAACATTGCTGCAATTACTTGTTTCTTCTTGCAACAGTGGCTCCTCGCACCCCCAACGGTTTAATTTGAAATATTCAGGCAAACACAATTATGTTCAGCTTGAATTCGTTGACATCCCTATTGCATGACAGGAGTGTTGTGTTGGCATATGTTACACTAAACCTCATGTTTCTACATGGTTGCATGGTCACATAAATTGCTCAGTGGGCAGAAGGTCTCAACATGCATCAAAACACAGCACAGGTTTACTAAACCAGCCCTGCACACCTGCCATGGTGCATTTCATTCACTTCATTTGAAAGTCGGAGATTATATTTGGTCTTTTTCTATCAGCTTGTAATGGTGTGTAATAGTGCAGTGGCTTCTATGCATAGCAGAGTGCCAAGTTAAGTTTGCTGACTCAGAGCTTGTCGACAGGCAAGTGGCTATCAGTCATGCTGAAGTTTGGCGCTCTCTCTCACCTTCTGTCTCTTTCTAACTGATGAGAGTTGGCATGGACTAATGAAAAGATGGAATGGCACTTGTACACTACATCCAAAATGCAGGAAAAGACACCTACACATTTTCCACCATGCCTAGGAGAAATGATTTAATCCTCCATGTTGAACATCAACACACAGGAAGAGCTGGTGTATCTTAAGTTTACAACCACTCATCTTGGACATTAGTATATGTACAGATCAGTGCTTATTCAGAAATGTTTTTCCCGTTGTTGTCAGAAGGCCCCTGTGTTTAGAGTGGTTCACCAAAATGCCGTAATATATATTATGTGTACATGTTTACTGTATATGCCATTTTCATCACAAGGGCTGTGTTTTCAAAACACAAATGAGCCTAAGTGCTTAAATGCATGGTTATAGTAATATTCTTTTTCAATCTTTCACATTTGCTTCTTGACACTTGACCTGTTGTTGTAGTGGCCTTCACAGGTCCCTGCAGACTAGTGAGAATTTACATTTAATTTTGACTATGTAAGAGCTGTGCCCCAAGTTCGTAAATTCCAAGCAAGTTTTACTCGCCTCTCTATCTCTCTTTCAAGGATAACCTGAGTGATGACAGTCAGCCATAAAATGTATTTGTCATCTATGTTAAAGCAAAATTATCATCACAAATAATCCGTCTCTCAGTGACTGAGAAACCGAAGTAAATGACGTGTACTGTCCTATCGATCTCGTCCGCTCTTAAATCACAGCTCAGCTCTAACATACAAGTAGTGCTTCATTACAATCAGCTGGTCGGAGTGTGTGTGTGTTGCAAGCATGTTTATATGCAGTTGTACGCGTGAAACTCTGGCAAGGCAAATTGAATTTAACATTAATTTTATATTATAAATAATAAGTCAAATATCGCCTTGACATTTGCAAAGTCATGACCAATTGGTGATCATTCTGATGATTGTCGATCACTGATATCGTTCATCAGCACAACCCTACTATCATCCCTAGAGCCATAATTAGCAGTGGCATTCCTGAGTAGTCGTTTGTCTCATGTCCATCAGTGCAGATATTGCGTTATTTCCTGCTAAAAGTACATTGATTTCATGTTTACTAACAAACAGGTATGGTCAAATGCAGTCTAGCACAATTGGTACATGTTGTATGGAATTAGGACACAGCATACAGTATGTCCCTGCTGTTTTCAGGGACCTTTGCTGTATGACTTTAACAGAGAGTGGATTCAGTGTTTGTATGGTGATGACTGCTGTAACTGTTTAACACAAAGAGGAATTATGGTGGCGCTAACTGGATTAGTGTAAGGCGGTTTAGCTGGCTTCCTGCAGCTTCAGAGGAGGAATATCTCTCTCTCTCTCTTTCTCTCTCTCTCTCCCTCTCTCTCTCAAAATTTTTAGCTGTTGAGGGTGGAGAAAAGCTCTTCTGCGGGCGACTTTTATTCAAATTGACTGCTGTTGCATCTCTAAAACCGATAAATATCATTCAAAGAATGTAATGAGGAGCTCCAGAGGCAGATTTAGAAAGAACAAGGCTACATCTACACAAACTACACTAGCATGAGAATAAAGGTTATAATACTTGCAGTATTTTAGTACATGAAACATTTTGACTCTGTTCATCAAGACAGCAATGTGCGGAACGAAATGGACGGATTACATTCAGTCTAAAGGAGTAAGAAAAAGGGATTTCTGCGAGAAAACAAGGAAAAGGTTGTGATTGGCCTTTACTCAACTTACTTTGCCCCCCACAACACATCAGGAACACAGGAAAATAAAGTGAGGAAAGAGTTCTTTTAATTTAAGCTCCAAAAGGCCAAAGGTTCATCTTGTTCACTTCAGATTGCCAATATTGTTCCTGTGATATTTATCGCAGTGGGGATTGCTTAATTTGCTGCCTCACTGCTACTTTAGCAAAACTTCAGCAGCTTCTGCAGCTCGTGCACACACAAATCTGACACCACAGAGGAAAATCAAATATAGCCCAAGCACTCTCAAGCTAATGACACTATGTCTGCAATACACACAATCACACCCATATATACACAGGAACACACATTTTGTAGTGACAGAATAGAAGTCTCTTTACAGTGGTAATCTCATTACAAATTTAATTTGTTGTGTTGTTTTTTTTTTGTTGTTTGTTTTGTTTTTGCAAATATGGGGGATGCTTCCCTGTAGGCTCATCATTACGAGTGACCCCTTTCATATAGTTTTGACATTGTCACTTGATATATTGTCATTGTAAAAATACTGGTTATAGTCATGTTAAAGGATCAGGGACATGTCTTCATAAGTTAAGTAATTGTTTTTTGCACAAGTTGCGTCATGTCCTGTGTCCTGACCATTGCTTATTTCTGTGACTCAAGTGTAATCATTAATTAATCTTATACAGTATCTCCACTTCATTTTACTTTGCTACAAATTGTCACAATTTGTAATTAACTCTATTATTTGTTGAAATCTGTTTTGGGTTACTTTTGCTCTCCTGTGACAATGCTTCGCTTGCACTAGTGGAGTGCTGAATGCAGGCTTTTAAACAGGATGATGATCTTGTTTATTAGACAAAGCAAGATGCTTGACCGCAGGGCCTGAGCGAGTTATGTCAGCCATTACTGTCAATGTGTAGCTTCAACTCTGGTATTTATGCTGTCAAAATTCATGCACGTGTCTCTTAACCTATGGCTGTCAAAAAGCTCGAGAGGATGAATTCGAGTGTTTCATTGAAAGGCAAAATGTTTGTTTTTACTGATTTTGAAAAAAACACAACCACTAACCTTCTCGAGCCGAAGGCTGCAGTGACTTTGTAACCTTAGTTACTGTAGCTGCTATACCTGAGTTATTTTCAGTTCAAGTTCTTTGATTACTGTAACGGTAAGTGCAGTTTACAGCAAACACTCATTGCTGGATGTGTGCAGCTTGTCATCTGCAACTCTAACAGTTCACTGTGGTTGCTCCTTGTTGTTACTCTTTGTTATTTTTGCCTGTAATATTTAAAGCTGATCTGCCACTCAAAATAACTGCTGTCTTTCCTTGTAGATCAATCGTTAATGAATGATTGTGATCAGGGCTAACCTCTGTGACAAATGCATTCATCAAACTGCTACACAATAAAAGCCACCTGTGTTTTGGCAGTTGAATGCTTTTAATATGAAGCAGCAGCAGTAACAAATGTCTGCTTTGCACTGACAGTAACTTAATTCAGCTCTGATACAGCTGGGGGAGAGTAAACAGAGGCTAATATCAATTAGATAAACCTGCAAACTATATGCTGCATCTCCTGTGAATCCCTCCTGCATGTAAAGGCAATTAGAATCTTGTGCAGGAATGGCAGACCCTGCCATTGTTGGTGCCCTGCCATTACTACATATAGAGATAATGACTGGATGTAAATACTTGAAATGGCTATTGCCATTTGCTGACCATGAAGTGTATCAAAAAAGTTCATAACATTTTAATTTCTAAGTTTTGATTTCATAAAAATTACAAGGAATATGACTAGGTTTGCTCACATATCTTGTGTAACAAAGCTCTATCTCTTTATCTTATTTTCTCGGTAAACGGTTGCTTGTTTGTCTGAATATATTTGGGTTTGGATTGTTGCTCAGGTTATTATCACATAAGACAAAGAAAAGCAGCAAACTAGAGAAGGCTTGGCATTTTTGTTTGAATAATAAATTAAAGGAGACATGGCTGTACTTACCAGAGCCACACATCACTGTTGTGTACAACAAAGTTAACCACATCTTCATTTTGATGGTCAAGCTCAACAAATCTCATGTATGACCTATAGACTTTCTGTAACTATGTATATTGGGGTTTACCATGAATGATTTCCAATGCTAACAAAATAATGATATTGGAGCCTGATTGACTGAGCTCATTGGTTTTTGCATGTGACCCACACACATCCCATCTCCAGCACATTCTGTAGATTTTTATCAACACACGGTGATGAGGACCAAATGTTTAACCTACTTACAGTCACTCTGATGATGATTCCCACAGTTTCACAAATCCCTATTCACAGTCCCACTGCCCCCCCCCTTCTTTTCTTTATCTTTCAGTCTCTCTCAACTAGTTGTTGCTCTAATCTTCACATGAAGTACTAATGTGCATGTAGCCTAATGAAAACCCTGGCACAATTATAGAGTAGGGAGATTACTAAGAAGACCAATAATATGCTACGGTACAGGGTAACATAATGTCCCTTGCAGATCTCTGGAACAATGAGTTAATAATAGTTAGGAAACAATGGCATCTACATCATCAGTCCACCCTCTCTGGCCAATTTCTGCTCCCTGCTGCAGCCCTCTCGTATTGTTCTCAACAATGGAAGATAATGACAACAGGGCAACAACAGAGGACTCTTTTCATCTCTGTCCCGCTTTGTCTCTCACTGTTTACGTGTCGGTATCACTCACTCGCTGATGCTCTCATCCGATTGCTCTCTCACCTCTCTTTCTAGTTACTTATCTCTCTCCCTTTCACAAGCCTGGGCTGGAGGGGGGGATCGTGGGGTTTTAGATTATACAAACTGATGCAGAAAGTGTCACCATCAATGAACACAAAACGTATGAGCCTCAATTCACAAGTGTTTATTTATAGACTCTCCCAGTACATAGGCCACAGCTTAGATTCTTTCCTGTCCATTCTCCCAGTGTAAATTGAACATTTTAATGCGTAGGAGAAAGCTCCAAGAACTCCTTAGTGTTTGTAATGATGGAGGCTGTGAGGTGGTGTAGGTGGCTGACATAAACAAGGCAGGAGGACACGTGTACAACAGTGCTTCATCCAAAATTTCTGTGTGTGATGGAGGTCACCAGGGACTCATGAGTCATCATCCTCCCTTGAGTCCTTGTTTTAAATCTTCAGTTTGCAGCAACTTGGGTGCTATCTGGAGGCTATATCCTTCTGAAAGGACTGATAACTGAAGGCCTGAAAACATTGTTTCCCTTGAATCAATATTTTTAGTAACCAGCCGAAGGTCAGCCTTTTTATTTACCACCACTGACGGCCGTATGTTTTCTACTCTCGCCATTCTCCTTGAACTCACCCCCATTTCAAAAAAGAAGAAAGCTGTGATTTTACTTTCATGTCTCTTTGGTGTCACGCTCCTCTTATAAGCAGAGGACATTTTCATTCGGCTGTTAGATTCCCTGAGGTTAGTTTTGCTGGCTACCTAACAAAGACAAATCCATTCTTCTTTGACAACTCTGTGATTATCTGTGTATGTTCAAGCACCCAGTGATAGAAAAGCCAAAGCAACTGAGATAAACAGTATCAAGATACCCAAAAACTGACTTTTGCTGCTACAAGAAAAGAGCTCACATGTTACACTGATGTGTTGCAGCTTGTTTCAAGAGAAGAGCTCACACAAAACCAATTTTACAGAATTTTGAATAAAATCTATTAAATTAATTGATTCCAACGTTTTCTTATTATAACATGTACTTTAGGTCAGACTGTGACCTTTTCCATCTGACTGCATAAAAATACTGGTTTTTACAGACTAACCACATAGTCTATAGTTTGCTGAAAAGCCAGCAAAAGCTGCTTGGATGTCCAACTGGTGACAGTCTGGAAAACTTTAAACAGATTCATCCTCACAAGTCCCCTCAGTGATCCAGCTCCCTGTCACAGTCAGAGCAATATAAACCCTTTCTCTCATTTGAAGTTGCTCTGAAAGACTAATGAACCTGTCTAATGCTGGCTCAGTGTTTCAGATGTAGGTCAGATCTTGCAAAAGACGTTCACGATACAGACAAGACCACCATTTTTGTAATAACCGATCCTAATGCATGACATCATTTAATTTTAAAAGAAACTGTTCTGAAAACCCCTAACATGATCATTTGAGAAGACGCCATACGAGAACTGCCCTGCCCTTTCAAACAATTAAGTCCTGTGGACAGCTCTAAGTACGGGTGTGAACGCACCCAAGATGCATTTGCTGTGTCTCAAATCAGATACTGTACACTCTCATGTACTACACTGTGTACGCAGTATACTCACTAGCAGTACGTGAATTCTGACAGGGTAGTGTTGTCCCAAATCAAACACTGCCGTTGTGCACTCACTGGAAATAAAGACAGCAACATGTGACCATGTTTGTTGCCCAGCAAAGTATCTGCTGGCTGCTTTGCTCACTTGACTTGAAAATGATTGTTTGGCCACCACATATTGATTTTCTTTTCTTTTTTTCTTTTTTTTTTCACTATTTCAAATAGCTGAAGCCTTATTTCTTTGTAGAGCTGCATGCAGCGCATTGATTCTCTCTCTGTCTCTCAAACACATTGACAACGGACCCATCTGTCAGTTGAACTGGGTAAAAACAACAACGCATATGTGTTTATTTGAATATACATTTACATTTAACATGTTTGAAAGTATGAGTTTTGTCTGGCACTGGCAAAAAAGAATCAATATTGTAAGTTTTATTTCAGGCATTGTTAGCCAAATCCATCAACAGTAGAAACACAATAGGCAATGCAGGGGAAGCTTTTTGGCAGCCCTTATGAAGGATACATTTTTCATTGCAATGTTGCCAACTCGGAATTATGCCCCTCGATTCCACGGACAGTATAACCTTTTATGAATCCAAAATTTTTAACAAAACTGTATGGCTGTCCTGTCTGCATGAAGCCTATTGCTTCAGTTATTTTCTTTGACTGGGAAGATAGAATAAATAGCAATTTTTTTAGACGGAGAGTTTTAGGCAGTATTGGACCTGGGTGGACATTTTATCCACATGGAAACCTTTTCAGTAGAATTTGTAATTGTAGGTGAATAGGGAGTGAGTGAGTCTCACTTATCTACTACACACATACAGTACAAACCACAGGAGCACAGAGACACATTCTTTTGACAGCCGTATTGATTTTTTTTTTCTCTCAGAATTTGGTTTTGAGGTATGGTTTACTGAAACCCAGAGTTACTATATTGATTTTCTGATTACGTACGAGTTAATCTGTACTCATCCACTGCTCAAGCAAACAAATGAAACTCAATTTAACTCCAACTCATTGGATTTGACCAAAATCTCCAGATGCAAGAAAACATAGAAAATGTTATTAATGTCATATGTCACCTATCCTCTCAAGTTGGTTTGATATATGTTTTTCTTTTTTCTTTTTTTTTCTTTTTAACCTAATAATCTATTCTGAATTGGGTTGTACACAGTATCCTGGCAACGGGGGAGGAGAAAAGAGAGTGCATTCAGAGGTGAAATGGTCCCTCACAGGACCATCCATCATATGCTCAACTACAGATAGGCGGACAGCATATTTTTGCCTTTTCGCGTGTGTGTCAGCAGCATATGTTTGTGTGTTTTCACTGTGTATGTGTCAGTGTGTGAATATGGGTGTGCCTGCCGGGGGACACCACACTGTACAGAGGGGACTAGGGTTGTGCAGGATGCTGTCAGGACAGTGATGAGGTTCCGCCAGTATGTGCAGCAGTTTGACAGCTGACATTCTCCAGAGTGCAGCTGACTGGACAGGCAGGAATAAACAGGATACAAGCACAGGCATGCTAATGAGGCATGAGCCTTAATTGTGTTCAGATTGAACACAATTAGTGTTAATGCCCGTGTGAGTCAAAAATGGTATGCAATAATGACGAGGGAGCTGGATTTTGTGTGTGCTTGTGTCAGACGCTCTGATCCCATTTTCTCCTTACGATACTGATTCTGATACCTGAACTTGTGTATGCAGTGAATGGTTAAAAAAATATTTTCACGGCTGTATACTACCAACCCAGTTTGGTTGTGATATGATTGCTGTCATTCTTTGACATTTGGCATTGCTCAGGATAAATGTTTTGTAAAACATGAACAATACATGAATGCCTTTTTTTCTTCTTTTTTTTTTTTTTTTTTTTCAGTGGAGACTGCTCTTAGTGATCATGGTTACAGTGATCAACTGCTTATGGATCAAAAATCTTGGGACAGAATCCTTCCTATACAAAGCCACAGCTGATGAAATGCTAACCAGCAAAACTGACAGTCGTTGGTAAATTTCAGGGGCTATATCCCCATGCCCATTATGCCCCTGTTTTCATTTTAAATTGATTGGGCTGTACAAGAACGGAAAGCTCGACACTTGAAGCATAGTAACAGCGATGGTGGGAGGCAGCGTACTTTTACTCTATAGTAATTGTAAATTCTTGGTGCCTCAAGACCTTTTCATGTTCCTTTTTATATTTTGCAATTTAACAAATACATATGAGTAAAGGATTAATGCTGGTTTTCTGTCTGCATTTCTAGGATTTTCTACATCCCAAATCCTCAAAGGACCCTACCACACCCAGCACATCATAGAAATGTAGTCAGTAAGTAGATGCTGGTTTTTCTATTTTATCTCGTGCATTTCTGTTGCCTAAACAGGGGTGATTCATCATTGCTCCTGTCCATTTGTCTGCCTCTGATTTAGTATCGGCTCGCAGGAGGTGACAGGAAACATGTTGACAAGAGTGAAAGTGTGTCAGAGTGAGAAAAAGAGGGAGGGAGAAGTGGAAATAGAGGGGAGAAAAGGGGAAAGAGAAGTTGTCTCGGAGAAAGAGTGATAAGAGAGGTGTATGAGGAGGAGGAGAGGAGTCTGAAAGTGAAGCAGGAGAAATGTGGAGGTATAAAGAAACAGGAGGAGGCGAGGTGTCCCTGTAGTAATCCTGTTAGAGAGGAGGGTGGGGGGGGGGTTTGCTGCTGTCACTCTGAAGAGATTTTCTTCTCTGGCCTTTTGAAAAATGTTTCAACATGTCATAGATTCCCTTTAATTAAATCCTTTTGCAATGCCACTATTAGCCTGTTCCTTATAAGCAGGTGTTTCTCAGCTAATCTCCTGTTGCTCTCTGTAGAGGAAATAATGTGTGTGTGCTGGTTAACGTAAGGTTTAAGCTTTAAGGAGAATTTTTGTTTGGTTACTGTATTTTTTGCTAAAACAGTTTACCGCTCTGCCTGTCGACAGAGAGGTAATCAGTTTATTGTTGTCCCAGCTTCTCAAATGTGTGAGTTCGCTGCTTTATGTTTTTTATCAATGAATACCCTTAGTTATGGACTGCTAGTGAGACTAATTCTAAAACGGCACCTTTCTCAAACAATTCACCAAGAAAATAAGGACTTTTATATGTCATAAGTTGCAAAATGTTCATCTGGAACTTATCTGCAAAATGTTCGCCAACAATGAACCGTATGTGTTCCTGCTCTGAGAACCTGTGATGAACATTTTTTTTCATTCCGTGACAGTTCTAGTGGAGCTAGATCAATAAATTAGGTTACAAGCACTAACTCTGCATAACCAGCGGGGAGCAGTTCCTACTTTGACAGAAATGAAAAGAAAGAAGAAAAAAAGAGAGACTACAGACTGGGCCAATCCCTGGCATGCATCTCTGTGGGCTTTCCTAAATTTTCAGACAGTGTGGACAAAGCCAGCTTTCGTGATTTGAGCACCAACTGAATGAGTACTTCTGCTTATAAACAACAACAATTTTAGTCTTTGCAAATGGAAATAGGTACGTGTTTATTTGCATAGGGTGGGGAAGTGGTCACTCAAGACGCATGTTAAGACTAAAGTTTTCTAATTCCAGGTGTGTACTGATGTAGTTGGAGCTGTCCATTTGTGTTCAAATCACCCAAGATGCACGTTAATGCCAGGTGTGAGCAGGGCCAATGATACAGTATATGGAAATGGGAGTATTGTATTAAGAAAGACTTGAAAAAACCTATGATGACCAGACCATACACATGAACCAAATCCCAAACACTTGAAGGCATTCAACACCAGCATAAACTCAACAGCACCAAGCTCAGAAACATGTTGTTTTTTGTTTTTTTTTTAAAGATTTCTTTAGAGATATAGCTTCATGTGACTTTATAGTAAATGGATGTTGTCATACTTTACTTACAGAAATGGGTTTCAGTCTGAATTTCTCTGTTTTCTGTTTCCCTCTCTTTGCTAAAGGATGTGTTTGTGTGTGTGTGCGTCTGTTTACTTCTCTGTAGAAAATAATGTTTCTCTGAAAATGATTTTGTGAGTTGGCAGTGTGGAAACAAATGTATTTTCAGACAGCAGCCAATGCATTAGCTTGAACCGCAGCAGTGGGTGTTGTGGGAAGAGTGTGGCCTTATCATAGCTGGCCAAGGAGCCCCTGGATCCCCTGGCTCATCACCCAGCAGCCGATTACCTTCCCCCTGAATCTCTTCATTGTTTTTACATTACACAGAGGAGCCAGCACTGATAAAAGTGATGGAAATTCTTACTCTAACTGACACATCCGTGTACTATGAGAACATACTGTAAGGTTAAAAAAGGCAACACAGTTGAGTAATTTATTGGGAAACTGGTCAGTAACCAAAGGTGCCCGATGCCTTCTCTGAATTAGACACTGAAACACGAGCGGTAACCCATGTGCACTGTAACCCCCCTGTTTGGGCTTGGTTAAACATAAAGGCAGTTTTCCCCAAGTACGCGGTTTCCCCCGTGTAGATCAATAAAATATACCACATTTATTTTAGAGACTGTCTATTTGGAATTACCTATGAGGCATGTTAGTGATAGTAAGTAGTAGTTAGCCTATAGTAATCCTACAATGAAATTCATAAAGCCAATAAAATTTAGATTTCTTTGACAGTTAAACTGTTGAACTTAACCAGCAAATGTAGGGTCCAGTGGTTTCCTGCTGTATAGTACATTTTGTGTAATACCTATGGAGAGAGAGGAGTGTCATTCTGTCATTCTGGAAATGTGAAAGAAAACCTTTAACAGGATTTGATGAGCCTGTCAGCATAAACAAAATGGGGAAGTTTGAATAGTTTTCACAACAAAGCAGGTTGTTTGTCATTGTCTTCAAAAATGACAGTTCTGAATGTTTTGTGATTTTGTGCCTTTGGGAAGATAACAGTGTTGGAGAATGTCTTCCAAAATGAACATGGCTGTTACAAATACGATGATATGGCAAAGGCTTGTTTGGGTTTAAGAACAAAAATCTCCTTGGTTAAGTTTTGGGGAAGATTATGGTTTGGGGTTTAGGGAATGATCCTGACCATGTTTTAAAAGAACTATTTTCAGGAAAAGATCATGGTCATGGTGAAGAGAATCCACTACTGACAGTTCGTATGACATGGGATGCCAATATTGGCTTCTGTGCCAAATCACAACATGGCCATAGCAGCTACTGTAAGCTTAAGTTGTTTTTAAGTATTTCAACAAATGAACAATGCTGCCACTTTTTCTTCTGAGCACAGCCTCAAAGTCGTGCTGCCTGCATGCTTTGGTGCACCACTGTCAGTATTGACATGTTTACTGAGGCTGCTAGCTGTTTGTTCATGCCACCTGCCAGTTCATTAGAAGTTACATCTTGCATGTACTTGGGACGGCCCTTCCTTCACATAGAGCTGGCATGTTCTACTTTTTTTGATATTTGGGTAATGTGTCCTTTTTTTTTTTGTTTGTGCTTAAACAATGTGAACTGATTATCTGATCAACAAAAATATGTAATCCCCAACAGATGCAATGTTCAGAACATTTGCCAGGCTCAGCTACTCTAATGTGGGGATTTGCAGGTTTTCACTGTTAAACATTACTGTTAATTGAATTCTTTCATGTCAACAAAACATTTGAAACCTCGCCATAGGCTGTGGGAACTTTTGATGTAGCATTTTTCGGAGCACATTGCTCTCCAGAGTGTCCAAGTGTAGAGCAGGACAGTATTTTTTACAGTGTGGGCTGAACCGCCTGTGCTTCTCCGCTCTGCTCTCAGTGATTAGCTCCGTTTGTCATAAGACAGTGAGAGAGAGACGCGAATGAGGCTCTCACAAGTGTCCTAGATTAATGGATTATAGATGAATGGGCTTTTTTTTTTCTCACTCGGTGATAAATGAAACACTTTATTCTCTTATTCTACTGCTCAGTCTTCCTTTCTCTCAGTCTATCACACTGACACTCTACCTCTGTGCCTCAGTCTTTTTCAACAGTAAGGAATTGGATTTTTAATCTTTCTATGGAGTGTGCTCTGTCTGCTCATGGATGGCTGCTTCTAAACATATTACATTATGAAAGGTCATGGGCTCTAGGTTGACACCAAATGGTTGTTTGTTGGGGTGTCTCATGCCACAACACTTAGCTGTTCTCACTCTTCTCTGTCACCACCGGACTCTCTGAAGCACTCACACTGTCACTTTGTCTCCCTCTTCTTACTTTCCTTCCTTATACCTGGGAGACACCTGTCTGTCAGAGGAAAAACATATTCGTTTCTTACTGACATGTCCGTGACCCTGCCATGTTTACCTGATGTTACCTTTATCTTTGGCTCAGTGATCATTTAAGCAGCCATTTTGAACCAAACCAGCCACCTGAATACAGATGAGGAAAGAGTGGAAGTGCACTAAACATGAAGCTTGCTGGGAATGCAAGTGTTTGATTTAAGTCATTTCTATCCACAAGTGCTGAAACTAACAATTATTTTGTTATTGAGTTATCTTTGAATAATTTTATCGATACATCATTTAGTTCATAAAATGTCATAAAATAATGTAAAATGGAGCCTACTTACTTGTTTTATCTGATCAGCCATCCAAAACATAATGATATGCAGTTTATAATAATATATAAAACAGAGGAAGTAAGCTAATATTGTAGAAGCATTGTTTGGTTGAAAAATGGTTGACCAAATAGAAATAATTACCTAATCAGTTAATTGACTATCACGCTTTTTATTAATTGATTATCAAAAACTGCAGAATAATTTTTTAGCGGTTGACTACCGATGAAATCTTGTCTTGACTCATTCTTTCCCACATTTACACATTGAAAGGGAACAGTAATACGCCTTAATGCACCAGGTATTATTATAAATTAAAATAATTAGTTCAATTATTTTTAAAGTATAAATGTGTGTTGGACACTTCAACTGTCATTCTGATCCATGGGACTGTCTGTGTGCACACTTTGAAGGCAACACACAGGGTGAAGCTGTGAGGCATGGATATAACCACCTATCACCAGCGGAACAGTAACACAGCTCTTGCATGTGAAATGGCAGCAAAAGAACGAAATTATTTCTGTCAAATATAATTGTCTTCATCCGATGTGCTTCAAGGCCTGGTAGTGTCCACACTCTAGGACTCGGAGACATGTACACATTGTGTGTGAGTGTGTAATATGTGCATGTGTCTGTGTGTGCTTGAGGTCGGGGAGTGATTGCTGTTCTCGAGCTTCAGGAGGTCAACAGTGCTGAAGCTCCCACAGATTTAGCTGACAGGGCGATGGGAGGGATTGGCCAGAATGACAGACCAGAGACGAGACGAATGTGTGGTCATTGTTATTCCACAGGGACATACAAGCTGTGTTCACTGGGACTGTTAAATCTGCTTTCTTTCTGTTGTTCTTTCTTTTGTTTGATGACAAAAAAAAGCATAATGTAAGGCCAAGATCAATATGAATTGTATATTAAACAAAAAATGTTCTTTATTGCAACTTGGATTTTATTTTTGTAGCTCCAGGCTCTGGTTCTTTCAGTTATTACATTTTACTTTACAAAGTAATTGCTGAGAATATAAGTCCAAAAATTTATCTGGAAGAGAAAATAAAGGCGAACAGTAAATTTGAACCCAAACTGTTTGTTGTTAACATCCATCACAGCTTACAGCCCGACTCCCTGGTCCAACTTAGACTTACTGTACTTGTCATAGATGTTCTTGTCATAGATGTTCTTGTCATAGATGTACATTGTCACACTATCCCACCTGGGTCTGCTTATATAGCACTTTTTTAGTTAAGAAACATCATCTAAAAGGCAGTAAAAGAGACAGATAAGTAGTTCATTTTCTCTCAAAGGACACTGAGGATTCATTTTTGTATGTGTGTTAACATTTGTTTCTCTTCAGCTTTAGTGCTGCTGTCCCTGCACAGTGGGACTGAGAGAGAGGCAGAGATAGTTTAATTTTCACATTTCACACTGAGGTTTACAGTAATTTATCCTTTTATTTCTTTCTCTCTTTTTGTTCTTTTTCCTCAGTCTTGTCTCTGTAGTGCTCCTGCTTCCTGTGAGAGGCACGTACGCCAAGTGGCGCAGAGGAGCATTAGGATGGAGAGCATAGTGAAATAATGTTCATCTGTCCTCCCCATGCATGCATCCAGCAGAGAGGGACTTAACTCACAGTGGAGATTTATTTCAGATAGTGTTACATTATTTTCAGAGCCTTGCACCTAAAATAATAGCTCTAGGAAAGTGACTAAGATGGATTTTTCTTCCTTTTGTGTTAGGTCAAGCAAAGAAGACTTTTTGCTTAGTCTCGAGATAGGAGCATGTTTAACAGCTGAACTTCTGCATAGTTTTGCTTTGCTCTGTGCAGTGATGTGGAGTTGTGAAATAATTTGATTTGATTAGGCAATAACTTAATCAACAGAAAATGAATCTGCAGAAATTTTGATAATCAGTTAACTGTTCAATGCCATGGGTTTTCTGGCTCTAGCCTCTATAATGTGCAGATCAGTTGTTTTTCTGACTTATCTCTGATTAATTGAAAGAGTAAACAACATATTGATCCGTGATAGCAATAATAATTTGTTGCAGTCCCAATAACATGCACAGCACAATTTTGACCACCTCAGACATAATGGTCGTCGTCTTTCCTGGAAAGTCTGTAGAAAAGTCGTGTTACCAAAAGCTATTTTGGTGAATGAGATGATTATCTTTCACTGTTGCGCTCGTAGCAGGTAATTTAATGTTACACAACAGGTAACTTGCTTTGCATTGGCTGCCTGCAGTGTACTTTCAACTCTGACAAATTGCTTTAGTTACTGGTGTGCTCAGTTGTGACATGATGAAATATGAGCAATAAGTCAATGCTGTGTCTTGTGTTGATTGCTGCTGTAAAGTGGACTGTTTGTAGATCATGTTAATAGTGAATTAAAACCCCATGTCCTCCACGGTGAAAGGCCATGTTTTCAACTTCATTTGCCGTTTTGAATTACAACTTGCAACATTAATTTACCGTTTACGTGAAATGTTGTTAATGTTGAAGCTTTTTATTCTCAATAGAGCTGAGTTAAAGAATCCCTGAGAAGGCAAGTTTCAGGAAAGTTGCCACTAAATGTATTCCTTTCACTAGAAATGATGTTTCAAGGTAAAACACTTGTAATAATTGTGCCATTTGCATACTTTTGGAAAAGTGAAACAAATGCAACAGCCATATTAATAACTACTGGCTCATGCAGGACCCTCACAATAAAAGAGAATTAGGGCAGGCTAATAAGGAAACAAGCAGGAAAGATCCAGAGGTGACGATTAACAGACAATGACAGTGAATGTGTGGAGAGCCACGTGCCACTGATCATTAATATGCACTGTGGAGCTACGTGACAAAAGGCCGTAGCCAAGGCAATTTCATTTCCTAAGCAGGGCCTCTGAGGAGTTCATTTCAAATGCCCTCCAACCACGACTCAGTCTCAATTGCATTTTGGAGGGAGAAAGCGGCGTGATTGAGGGAGGAAAAAAAACCCATTTCTGACTTACCACAAGTTAAAACGTAGAAATGACACGGCAACACCGAAAATGTAAAATGCCATGAACACATGAATCCCCCTCCAGTGTGTAGTCAATCTTTGTAAACTATGGCTCAATCTTTCCCTTCGATGGAGGAGATCGTCCCGCCTCTGGCATCGGTCATGGAGGCTAGAACAAGGGCTTCATAATATTAGCTCCACATGTTGCATTTTCACTAAGTAGACTTGCTGCTTAGACGGTTAGTGATTGCTGCTGCTGATGGAGACACTGATATGCAATGAAATGAAGTTTGTGGTTTTCTTTTGAGGGCAGCAGAGAGAGATTGTTTCTATTACAAACCTTAAATTAACCTCTGAGGGATGTCTAGGAGACGAATAAAAATCTTCTGTCAAAGGACAGTCTGCCATTGTAGGAAATGTTCTTTTTTAAAATGTCTTTATAATATCCCAACATGCATAAACCACTTGCAGTGTTTATGATTGGAAGAGGAAAACCGCTAGTCTGGGTCTGTCAATGATGCCTTCCAACCACTGCAAATCTCACATATTTACTGATTTCAGATGATCTTTTCATCTAACACTCAGACAGAAATGTCAAACTATTCCTTCAGTGAGCAGCTTACTGACCAGGAGCTCCTCAGAAGTCTTGCACTCATTGTAGAATCACTGGCTCTGCGCTGTGATTCTTGAATGTATTGGTGGCTGGTTTGTTAACCCCTTACCCTACCAATTCTCAATAATAGAGGCAAAGCGGGAAACAAATTTCTCCCCCAAATAACACAAGGGGGATGGAGAAAAAAGATGGTGACCTTCATCGACAGTTTTTCCTCTCCCGGGTCCTCGCCCCCTCTTCTCATACTGGAAAACCAACCAGATTTAAGGCCATTCTCTCCCTTCTTCCCCTTACAGAAACTTCCAACCCTGTGAGGAGCTGTCAGCCTGAAAATCCGATGGAATAACCCAAACATCACACAGTTCAAACCACAACCATATAGTAACAACAATAGCAATAACTGACAGCAGAGCTGGCCGATGACAGTCTAGTCCCCCAACATCATCCTCCTCAGCTAGAGCTACTCTCCCCAGAGGTCTCCTCCTGGCTGCAACCCTAGAAAGCAAAAAGTAAGACTAACACAGTCAAAAGGGAAAAAACATGATGAGTGGGCTCCATCAAAAAGTCAAAATAAGACTCTGAGACCCGCTCCGAGCCTCCACAAACCTTTGGATGTAGCGTCAGGATGAGGACCATGGGGAGATACCACTGGTGGAGGAGAAAACCTGCATGAGACGACATGGGAACACAATACTCACTCCCACGTACAGGAAAATCCCAGATTAGCACTTCCATAGTGATAAACCAATCTTAATCCTAGGGGATTCAAATATAAACAGAATCTTCTCATACACCAACCCTCAAACACAGGCTGACAGCTAAAGGGCCACATTCTATCACCAAGTTGCTGATTCTCTATGTGGTTTTCAACAGCAGGGTCCAGGACCCCAACAAAACATCTACTGTATAAAACAGTTGTGGTCATTAAACAGGACAGACAGATTCGCCTTTCCTGATGCTGAAATAAGGATGCCAATATTAACTTCTCTCACCTCTTACCTACAGAGAAACAAAAGAACCCAAAAACCATTAATATACACATAACAGGTCACCCAGCGCAGCTCAGAGGATGTTGAAACTAACAAATATGATCCCAAGCGCTAACTTAATCATACTTAGCTGGTCACTAATGAAAACAGACGTGTAACATTGTGTAGCCGTGAAGTTACTTGCACATCGAGGACAAGAAAAGTCAGTTCTGAGTCAAGCTGGAGCCCTTTAGCAGCTCATAGTGTTCTCCATCTCAGAAAAACCAGACCAGTATTGGCGCCACAGTCTGACAGGGAAAGACATTCAACCTTGGACTCAAGGCAACAACCCTGCTGTTGTTTGCTGCTATATCATAGTTTAAAATCTTGTTTACAGAACTTTTTTAAAAAAGAATTGTTAAAAGTTGTACTTTTGATCTTTTATTCAGCCGTATATAGCTGTTTTCCCTGTTTCCACTCTTTGTGTGAAATTGGGCTAAAGATATTCAGTCATAACAATGAATGAATATTGATATTCTCATCTAACTCACAGTAAGACTCCAAATGAATATTTCACAGTTTTGGGGGTAATCCTTTTAGGTAGGTAGGTAGGTAGATGGATAGATACTTTATTTATCCCCTAGGGGAAATTCATGTGTCTATTAGCTCATTGTTGAAAATAATAATAAAAACAGTTAATAATAAATATACAATAATAATTACATTAGTCCACTTCCTTTGGCTGAGGCAGTTGTATAGCCTGATGGCAGTGGGAACAAAGGATCTCCTGAACCTCTCTGTTCTGCAGCGCAGTGAGATGAGACATTTGCTGCACCTGTGGCTGCTTCTTTGTCCTGCCATAATGTTGTGGAGAGGATGGTATTGTCCGAGATTTTAGTTGCCTTATTCAGACACTTAGAATATTCAGCTGACTTTAGACTCACTATCAGAAAGACCTCATTCAAGAGGCTGCAGACCTGAGCCAGTGCCTAAAATCTTCCCCTGTTATACTTTGCTTTCTTGGTCAACATTACAGTATCTTGAGGAGGGAGTAGTTAAGTGTGTCATGATGGCAGCACCAAGGGAAAGGTCGTCAAAAGTTGCCATAATCAAAAGATTATCGAAAAAAATTGATAGCTTTCTTGATGGGAATGTTGTTTCACGCTAGTCGGACCACACCTTCCAAATATGATGATCATCATCAAGCCTCATTAACAATACTCTCCCTCAGCATGCTTTACAGTGCCATGCTTTAAGCTGGAACTAAGTCACAGCCAGCGCACTTTTGATTGTTCTATTGCAAAGAACTGTAGAGGGTAAATGGCTAAAGGACACTGACACCAATGGTGAGAAGCTTCTTCATTGTGCGCTGAGCTAGGTGCGGTTTGAAAAGGACTTAGCTAGCTCAGATGGGAGCCTGAACACAAAGGGGAGCCGGAGAGAGTAAGGCTGTGGAATCAATGGCATTTAATTAAATTGATATGGTGAGCGAACAGTGCAATAGATCACTGAAGCTGCTCTTCCTGCTGCAGATAAGCCACACCTGCAACACAGGTCAAGAGCAGAGGTTGACTTATGTAGTCTTAATTCATCACAGACACACACGCACACAACCAACCACACACTCTCAAATCATGTCTCTTTCTTTGTGCATCTTTACGGGATGTTGCCCTAAATGAGCTAAACACATGGATTTTCAGGCACATACACAGCCAAGAGAAGAGAAGAATGAAGTGCTAAACAGGAAAGAGAATTTTGGTAATTACATCCTTTGCCATGTTTCTGCTTTGCTTGGTTGGAGCACTTGATGGATGATGAGTAATCAGCGCTCTGTGATAGGACATTGTTCAGTCACTTGAAAGCAACAAATGATGGACTTAATTTAAGTTCTCAGTAAATTGTCTGTCTTTTATCCATTCACTTTTACTTTGAGATATTTTTTGGACTGTAAAATTTGTTAGCTGCATTTGAAAAATGTATTTTGGTGCAACCTGTCTAACCACCAGACCTTTAGCTTTCATCTTTTCACATCCTGTCTAATATTAGTATGCAGCAGCAAGGAAAAAAAATTACCACCTGCCACAACAGTCAGCCGGCAGAGGAAATGCTATTTCATTATTGTCCTTTTTTCTGAAACATTATTTTCTCCTAAGAAGAAGAAGAAGAAGAAGAAGGAGGTTGACTTGGGGGGTATGGGTCTATTTTGCCTGTGTGAGTACACCAGAGGAAAAAGCAAACCAAAAGGCATGTCTTTTTAGTGAAAGGTCAGAATGGGCTTTTCTCGCTCCCAGTGGATTCTGCATCTCACTCCAGGGAGAAAAAAGAAAACAACACACACTCTTGCTAGGGTGACTCACCAGGCTTTAAAAAGAGATTAAATTCCTGTTTTTCCCTCCTTCCTCCCCTCCCTCTCCCCAGTAGGCAAGTAATGGTGCTATCTCGCTGCAGATCGGGGACATTGTCTTGAATGTCCTGAGGTGAGTGCAGGGAGCTACAGATACAGTATATGGGTAATATTTATCCACTGTGAGGAAACCCTGCTGTTAACCTTCATTTCCTCAGTAAAAAAGGGAGAAAGCGTTGTGTTACTTTAATAGAAGCTGGGGAATCTTTTCATCTTTATTCATTACTTCAAAGAGGGGCCTTTATGGGTAGGCTAAGTGAGGTGACAGCAGATACACCGAATGATTGGTAACCATGTAGGGGAGCCACCAAATAAAACAACAAATATTCATTCCAGCCTATCCTCGCTTCTGGTCCAAAACAGATGACCCGAGCCTCAAAACAGAGCATCTTTGAAAGCTTGAAGACTCCAAAGATCCTCTGCAGATTGCTTATTTCACGGCCCATGTGTGTGATTTCTCTGAGGCCCTTGGGAGAGGAAGCTCCTCCATCTTCTGCTAATGCTGCCCATTCGCTGCCTCCACACCCTTCCTTAACACAACCCAGAGACTCAGACTATTAATAGCTCCAACAGTTAACGGTGTTAGAATCAAAAGCCTTAGATTAATGTCAAAAGAGCAACAGAGGAGATTCAAAGAGCTCACCTACTCACATGAACTAAGCTTATGCATCTTTCCGGGGGAAAAGAAGAAAGTAAAAAATGGCTCTGAAGTTATTTCAAGCTAATCTTTGCCTACACAGATTTAAAAAAACAAAAACAAAAAGACTTTAGTGTGCAAGAGCAGGCTCAGACAAACTGTAGTAATAAAGTCAATTCATATCACACTTACTTGACATATCCTTAGAATTATATATCTTAAATATAGAGGCTGGTAAAATAGACAATTAGACGGACTGCTGACAGTAGTAGCCGGAAATTTGCAAACAGTTGAATTACAATGTGCATTCAGAATTGAAATTGGAGCTGTGGACTTGACTTAAGTGTGAAGTGATTGGAAACGCTTCAAAGAGAGTAGTGAGCAAAATGCTAAAAAGCAGAACAGTATGTTGTGACGATTACACATGGCATTGCAAACAAAGTGAGAGGTTTTACTTGCAAAATAGTGTAAATTCATCTTGGCACTTTTGGGGGCTACACTAACACAAACTCACACATGATGGAGCGGAGGGTATTTACTTGGAAGACCAGTGGAATATAGCATAGGAGGAAACGCAGGAGATGGTAAATGCAACATTTAAGTGACATACACAGTAGCAGCAAAAAATACAAGGAAAATAAGGAAGGACGTGCAAGAAGGAAGCAAACAAAATAAGGTGAGAAAGGACAAGGAAGTAGGTGAGAGAGACAGGAGACAAGTTTAGTGAGAAGAGAGGAATCTCAAAGAGAATAAAGAGGTACTTATTAAGAATGAGGGGGCAAGAAAGAAGCAAAAAGTAAACTCGGCACAGCCAAGAGATGGGAAGAAATACACTATCAAATGGATCACTCTTTTTTTTTTCCCCCTTTCAGAACAGGAAGCCATTAAATGACAGTCTCTTTAGACTATAAACAAACTCCATTTACATGTGTCTGTTTTCGTTGAAATGTGTTTCCATGTTTTTGTTTATGTGGATTTTATTCTGTAAATAAGACAAATAAGACTTTCCCCACCAAAGACAGCCTTTTTTACACAGGTAAAAGTCTATGCTGTTATAGCTGTCTGTCACAACATCCCCCTCACATAGCCTCGCTATCAGTCCTTCATCAGCAGCCGTTTCATAACTAAAATTACTTTCCTGATTGTAATTGTTCTTTATGCCCCTTTAATCTCATTCGGCCTTTAATTGAACAGCTCCTTGTGACAAATTGCAGTGTGAGTAGTTGAGAATCTGTCAAGAAACATCAGTGTCAGTGTGAAACAATGTCAGTCGTCCGTGAGATGACTGCAGGCTGCTTTTCTTTAAGATCATTTTTTGATTGAAACATTTTTTTTTTACAAGATAACTAACTAAAAAAAGTTGAATTAGAGAGTGTAACAACAATTTAAATAAAATGAATCTCTACATTTTAAGCCAGGCTTTGCAACATTTGCTTGCCATCATTAGTTCAGATGACCAAATTATATGGCGCAATATTTCTGTTCTTGTGTCATTGCAAGTATATTAATTTAGTGCCGAAATCTCCAAGGTGGCAAAGCCACTGAACATATCTCTGACAGTCATGCTAAGAAGCTAAGCCATTTCACATACGTTTTAATCCACCTTAGCAAACTAGCAAGTGTAAATCCGCTTTGCCGATCTACATGGCTTCACAACACTTTACAGGTAGTGTCATTTGCTTCATCAACTGCTTGGTAATGGACAGTTTAAGGGGCCTTGTGATTTTACAATGCATACAGCTAAGGCTGATGGGAATATCATTTTTGCATGTTTTGTCACAAGCCAAATTAAAGTTTTGACCTGATGGCTCTTGATGGAAAGTAAAGAAAACACAAATGTAAAACTGTTTTGCGAGAGGAAAACTCAGGGGAATGTGAATAAGTCATTTGGTGATCATTAATGTCTGTGCAAAATTTCATGCCAATGACTGATGTTGCCATCTATAGAGAGCTGTTTGCATTGCAAATCCTGGATGTCAAATATTAATAATAATGTGTAAAATGAAAGGAGCAACCATCACTCATCTTATTTTTTTTTTTTTTAACCGAAGCAAAACACTGAATCCTCTGTATCCACCCTCTGTCACAGTTATCCTTAGCCTTAACCAGTGTCAAGTGTCAAAAGTTTAATTTCATAGTGGTGAAAAAGCGACAGTAAAAATGCATAAAATCTCAGAGGTCTCAGCACATTTTTACATAATTGCTCCCTCTGCAAGTTTAATAACCCGGCGTCTCCATATTTTCAGTGACTCCCTGCGTATCTCTTGTATTCGTTGTCTTGAGCGTGTGCATCTCAATTAATGTCTTGTAGTGCTTCTCATGCTCACTTTGTAATGGTTGTATCTGATGGGGGATTAGTGCTTTGTAAATTGGTTAATCAAGTAGCTGTATTTATATGCAGTCTAACAATCTATTAATTAGGCTAATTGTCTCGTACTCAAAACGAGCAATTGACATACAGTACGCATTAAACCACCTTGAGTGGTTGAGAAATTAGTTTTAATGAACAAAAGGTGTGACTATAACAATACAAAATTAAGGCAAAATACTTTTCAGCTGTTCAATAAATTCAGTCAATATGCTTCCCCCTATTGGCAGCAATAGTCTTAATTATGGCTTAATCTATTGAGCAGTTTTCAAGCCAGAAATGGAAAGTGTACCAAGTAGCCCGTACAGCTCAGGTGAACTTGTGGAGAGTGTGGACGGGTCAGACGGACCGTAAATGAATTCATTTCTGCCCCTGCTTCTGCTGCTGCCTCTGAGGGAGGAATTGAACAGCGATGTAATCTCAGCATATGCTTCATTTTACCATTAACTGTAACTGGCTCCTAGTTTCATATTGAGCAGCTTGTGGTGACAAACATTCTCCCGCCGGGAGCAAAGTAGACAGATGCTCTCGGTCTCTCTTCCTCCCTCTGCATTCGCCGATCCCTGCTGTCTGTGATCCCTTCCTGTCTTTCTCTCCATCTGTCTCTCTCTCCCCTCGAAGTCTTGCTAAGCTAATCTTTCTTTTGCGCATGATGACAATAAATGGAGCAGATCATAGACTGTGCTCGAGCCAGTGGTGATAATCAAGTCTATGCAGCAAACCATTTGTCAGACTGTGAGATTAAGATTTGAATTTTGACTCGACGCAGAATCTAGCCTACTGTTCAGTGTGTCCGACTGTGGAGCTATCTGTTACGTTGTGCCCTTTGGTCCCGAGCAGGAGCTCAATGCATGAATGTTAATTTGCTATTAATATTAATCGGAACAACTCAAATTAATGGCAGGCGGTGCGTGCTGTAGCTATGTGAGAAGCCATCCTGTCTCCCTGTGTTATTTTACTAGTACAAGATACTGATTCTACAACACTACTTGCACAACAACGCTCACTGAAGATTATGTGTGTATACAACTAGTCTGTAATAGACTGTAGTATCTGTTTTAATATTTGATTGTTTTAGTAATTTTTCAAGAATAATTTCTAGCCTCTTAAATGATTTTATTTATAATCAAAACCACAATCTTTTTCTGAGCTTAAATGAATAGTGTGGGAACTACACTTAGCTTAGCATAGAAACTGGAAACTGAAAGCAACAACTAGTCTTGCTAATTCCAGAGGTAAGTAAATATGCCAACAATGCCTCCAACCCTCACTATGATCTTTCCGTAACCTTACACAAAGTGTTTTTGTAGCGTAAACATAACACCTGAGATTCACAATACAACCCCAGATTTCTATTGTCAGTCATGCCCAGCCATCACTCCTGATCTTGTCTCCTGGTATTGGACCGTCACACTCCCTTGATTAGAAAAAAGGAAACAGGGTTACACACAATTGTGTACAGAAACATGCACACACACAGTACATACATGCACATGCACACAACTAAATACATTTGAAATGACTCTAAATGTTGGCACTCTCACAAATTCTTCACGTTTATTTTCACCAACATCCAACGTGCCTCATTTGCATGCTCTTATGTTTTCTCTTCCTCTCTGTGTGTGTGTGTGTGTGTGTGTGTGTGTGTTACTGCTGAAGCTGAATAGTGACACAGAGTCTGGTTTGCAGATCAGACCTTAAGTGTGATCACACTGTTTAAAGAAATAATAGAACAAAGCCCAGCCCCCTTCTTGGAGCACAAACTCACTGGAGATCTCACTGACAGTTTTTGCTCCCCAGCTAAATGCTCACACAATTGATGAGTCAGCCATGATACAGAAATAGGGCATTTTTCACATTTTTTCTTTTCTTTTTTTTTTTTCTCTCTCTTTGTGTCACACATCTTGGCAACATGCTCTGCATGTTGCAAGCGATACACAAACTGAGCAACTGTCAGTACAATAGAGAATGTTGAGGCTTTATTAAACCTAATATACATTTCACTGTGTAGATGCATTTAATCCCGACAACCTTATGATACAGCTGCATTGGTATTTGTAATCAGGCCTCCACAATTCTCAGCTACAGAGTGTAATTTAGGCGGGATAACATGCTATTGTGTGGTACAGATGGAGAGAAGAACAATGACTATAGTCTGAACATACTGATGTCTGGCTCCTTGTACTAAATAACACTGATAGTGGATTTTAACCTGTGGGAGCTCCACTTCACACCTGTTTACTGATGAAAGGAGTCTTTCTCTGAGGAGGACAGCCCAGAATATATTTTTCTGCTAGGAGTCATCAATGTGATTTGGTACACTGAGCAAAAACAGCCCAATCCAACAGTCCTGCAGCAGTAGTGTTTTAGTGTTGGTTCAACTTTAAGGTCATTTTGGTAGATGCAGTTTATGAGGTTGTTTGACCTAGTTTTTTGGAAAAAGTGACAGCCCTAATGATTAGTTGATTAATTGATTAGTCAATCAACAAAAAATGAATAATCACCTATCGATAATCAACTAATTATTTTACTCTTTTAATGGTTTTCTTCATGTTTCACTGTATAATGAGTATATCTGGGTTTCGGACATTGGGCCAAATAAAACAATACTTTTGAATTCATCTCCACTGTGTGTCTATCAAACGATTAATCGAGAAAACAATGGATAGATAGACCCTATACTCAAAACTTCTCCAAAACTAAACATTGTAACCTTTGTGACTGTTGGATTAATTGTAAGACTGTAGTATTAGACTGCAATACACAAACACATTTTTGGAAAAATCCCTTGAGAAACTGCTAATGGATAAACTAACCACTATTTGCTTCAATACACTCGTATTAAAGGCATAGATACCACAGTATGGCTTTGCAAAATCTCCAGCAGCTGACAAATTGAAATCACAGAACCCTGTCATAGCATGTGCTGTAGTTTCTTTGTATTAGTGTGATATAACCATGCAAATTTAATGAAACACATATCTGAGCTGAGTTTAATGGGCTGTTATGGGACACAGGTGCACAGTAATGCATGATATTGTGAGCATAATGATTATGATAAGGACATTGCTTAATATACAGAGATAAAAGCTCTTTAAAAAGTTTGCTTTAATTTTCCCAAATTATGCTTCTGGCAAAGACTGCTCTTTTAGTT
Source organism: Seriola dumerili (assembly GCF_002260705.1). Lineage (NCBI taxonomy): Eukaryota > Metazoa > Chordata > Actinopteri > Carangiformes > Carangidae > Seriola > Seriola dumerili. The sequence goes on along the minus strand of NW_019174377.1, from coordinate 384,611 downwards.
TTTTCCCCTCCTTTTTTGTTTTGTAATTACTTATTTTTCTTCTCCTGTCTGTATCTCCCAGGTATTCTAATAAAAGTATCAGAGCGAATAAATAGACACACATTACTCCACCCATCAATCATCAAGGCCAGATAGATCTAATTGCATTAAGGGGTCAGATGCACTATTTTCCACAGACAGTGGCAGCATTTTGATTTTCCATTAGGGTCACCTTTCCCACATCACCTAGCTTATATTGATGGGACTCTGGCATCGAATAACAGCAGGGGGAGAGAGCGAGCAAGGGGGAGATGCCTCATTACATCAATTTTGTTCCTGTGTTTAAGTTTAAAAATGCATGAATATTACATTTCCTATCGAATATAGATGGAAATTTCCATTTAACTGCTACAGCTTTCAGACAGAAGCAGCATAAATGATGCACCACTGTAATTAGCAGATGTTACTACTTTTCAGATGTCTCCTTGTCTTCCTTTTTTGCTCCTCTCTTTTACTCTTAGGATGTTTATCTACAGTATATATGTTGTTTCCCTCAGTGGCTCTTTCTCCCCATACGCCCACACTGCCCTTTATCCCTTTCATCTTATAACCTGTCATCTGTGCCATCCCTAATTACGACAGTTAATTACACAGTATTTCCAGAGACAAAATGGATTTGATCTGCATTGACCTCACGTTACGTGCGTCAAAAGACATGAGGGGAAATTTAGTTTTCGGTGCCGCCCACTGCTGTTTTTCTGCCTTTTTCTGCCTCAGAGATCTGTCTGTTTCTCGTGCATTTAAACCTATGAACGTGACATCGCACACAGCGCTGCGTACAGACACTTACACATACATACATAATGCAGCGTGAGTACAAATATAGCCGTAGCTATTTGCCATATTCACTCGCAGTCAGGCGTAATGCAGGCTGACATGATTTACTGCTATCTACATGCAAACAGAATCAGAGGGAAGCACATGAGGCTGGAACATCAATACAGATACAATCAGCCAACAACAAATGGAGAAGCTCCCTTTATAGCATCTCTGCATACAGAATACATACAGCACCTCTCTGTGCAGAACCCCGTTAAGACTGACTAACAGGTGCTCAGATGACAGGACATGCAGGTACAAAACAGACTCACACACGCACTCTGTGTGCGTGTGTGAGTATGTTTTGTATATATAGTTTTCTCATACACAAAACTGGTGCGTGCCACAGTGGGCAGTGTCCAGGGGAGACTCCACTATCACTAATATCAGTACCTCACTCACCTCACAACAGGAGACAGGGGCCTATTGATCTGTGGGTAATATGAATGTATGGCTTTGACTGGCTTCTGATTTACCCCACACACACACACACACACACACACACACACACACACACACACACACACATATACACTATACCGCAATTGACTCATTTATAGAAGGAATATCGGACAGGTTACAGTGCTGGTGCCGTGTTTCCTTTCTTTCTCATGTAACAAGATACAAGATTGTCTGCACATAATGCCACAACAGAGCAGTCCAGCAGTGACGGCAGCACCGACACCGGCCTCATTCAGGCTTTCAGCAACAGATTTACAAAGAAGTGTAATTGCATTCTTATTACTAACCAAATGATAACACATTTGTGAGATTCAGGTTTTGTGTAACGTAAGTTCGTAAATCAAGATTAATTCCATAAATGTCTGTTAAAGTGTCATTCATATACTGAGGAACAAATTGTGAAACATTCCAGTCTGCCACTTATTATTTCCATTTATGATGAACCTTTTTAGTTTATATTTTTTTTCAAACAATAACAATAATGGTAATTAATAGTTGTCATAAATGCCTGTCACAAGTTCTGAGAGCCTAAATTGTTTGATTTGTTCAACAAACAGTCCAAAATCAAAAATCAATTTTACAATGAAAAAAGCTGCAAAATCTAGAATTTAATGCTAAATTTGTTTTGCACAGTAATTAGTATTGATAACATGATCCAAATTGTTGGAGATGTATTTTTCACTGACTGAATTATTCGGCTCTACAACCATTTTTAAGCTTCTGTGAATCACAGATTAAAACTACTGTCCAAACTAAAACATGCTCTTTAGGACCAGAAACTTTAGCACTCTGTTGTCTCCACATGAAGTGTCCCATTGTTTTCGTTGGCCAACATACTGTCGCATACAGTTTTTAACGGCTTTCGTTTACATATGAAGCTCAATATAAACTCAGCCAAGTGTACGGGGCTATTTTAGGCACTAATCAGTGAGCTCTGCTTGATAAATTGAAGCACCTCTTTGATTGTACTACACACAAATTACATATCTGCCCTGTATTACCTAATCAATTATCAAAGTCTGAACGACAAAGACGTTCAACAAGAAAGCTGACAAAAGTGCCTGAAGGAGGATGTTGTCAGCCTGGTGATGACGTGACCATCTACCTTGCCTGTCTTTTCACAACATGAGTGACGTCAAACACGAGTATTAAGATTACTCTGAACTAATTGATGAGAAGTTAGGCCTTTCACATTAAAGACTCAATCTGCCTTGAGACAGACTGAATGATTTGATGAATGTGTAATGAGGCAGAAAGGAGGACTGAAGCTGCTTCTGGCTCATCGTGTACTCAGAGTTTAGCACCGAGAGAGAGAAAGAGAGAGAGAACGCAGAGGAAATGATTCAACATTGGGATGGACTGACAAAGTATGGAGTCTACTAACATTTTACTGATGTGACCTCTGTTGCAAACTGCAGTGAGGCTATTAAATTCAATCCTCGCTACACTATGATCAGATAGACGTGTTTGAGTAACCAAAAAGAAGACTTAACCATACATGTGATGCGGAGGCACTTGACCAGTTCAGACTCATTGCAATGTAAATCTGCATTAAGTAGTTCAGGTTTGTGTAATGAAGCAAAGGATGACACTAAATTAGATAACTTCCAAAAAGAGAGAGGTGACACTTCCTTCCACTTTAGTTATCTATCCTTGTTGTTGGTGATAGCATTTAATGCTTCAATAAGTCTCCATCAGAGTCATTAAATTACTCCATCATGGGTCTCTTCAGGTAGACTGGACAATTACACTTTCATCTGATTAAAGCTTAAGCAATCTCTGCTCATTACTCTGAAAAGGTGCATCATTTGGTACACTGTCATTAAATCCCTACTAAAAAGGATTTCAGCTCATGTGCTATAAAAGGACTTTTATGCTGGGACTTTTGCAAAGTAACATAAAATTTACCATTTGTTCATCACAGCTATAGTTTCAGTATGAGGCAGTGACAATTCATGGAATTTGATCTTTTGCATAATTTGAAATAATTTGAACACTTTTTCCACCCAATGTTGAATTGTTTCTGCACTCCGCAAATACTCAACACAGCCTTGGTTAAAACATGTCACTCATCACAAGAGCAAAGTTTAGTCAGGAAACAAGGGGGGGGGGGGGGACATGAAACTAAAGTCTGTAGGTAGAATCAAACCATGATCGTCGCAGGCACAGTATGCATTATGAGCACTAGGTCATGCCCAAAGCTTCAAAGTCTTACTTGCAATATACACCTTAGGCGTTGCAGTGTTGTCATTTTGTTTGCATCAGTTGACACCTGTCGCACACACTTGACACATGTCAACTGTGGATTGAAACAGCACAGGTTATGTTTGCAGCATTATGCACAACTCTTTATTCAGATTGTGTTCCTACGCTTAAAAGCTATAACATGCGGATGTACTGAAAAACACAAGGCTAAAGTCGCTGAATTTGTTGTGGATATATAATAGCTTTCATGGACTTATGCCCATAAACCTCGCACAGTGGTGTCAGAGAAACATTAAATCCAAATAAAAAAGATCCTTATAGTTTACCCTCACAAAAAGCAGCTTTATTTCTAGAGTTACAGTCGTTTTACATATTTTATAGGCAAAAAAACAATAGAAAACTGAAGCCAATATAAGCAATATAATCCCAGGCATGAGTTAAAGACTTGGTCAGAGAGCAAGCTAATGATTGGACCCTGCACTTAAATATATCCTCAATTATTGCACAGCACACAGAAAAAAAACACTTGAATTCCTCTGTAATGCTCTCTCTATCTGTGACTGTGTGCTGGTCATGCCACGTCTGTCCTGTCCATGTGTTTACACTGGCGTGTGATCTGTGTTCAGTGATACTGTCAGTGTCCTTCTCTGTTTCCTGACACCCATGAAAAGAGGCTGTGACTGGCTAATGGGTTTTGACAGGGCAGAAAATTGATCAAGTGGCAGATCAAAAGCTCAGAGCTATAAGGCTGTTAAGTGACAATTTTTGGTGATAGCGAGTGTGCTATATCATATTAGAGCTCTCGTACCTCGACCGTGGCGCGGTGTGGTGCGCACTAGCAAAAACACATTACCTGAGCTAAGTCCAAAATATAATTAGGTGCAGCAGGCTGGTGCAGTGAGCAGAGAGAATGTGGTTTTAAGAGGATCATACCAGTTTTCAGAGTGCAGCTAAACATCTTCTCTGACCTCCATATGTGTTGGGCAAACAGAGAAACTGTTAAACAAATTAAATCAAAATATTCTTTCACTTTGTGGTTATATGAATAATGGCTGCATGGTGCAAGATGTGTCAACTGACTGATATTTTCATCTGCGTGTGACCATGGCAAGACTGACACAGGAAGCAGTCCAGTATCAGTACGTCTACCAAGTGGGTCTGGCTTCAAACATGATCACTCAATTTAGTTATTTTCCTCTTTCCGAACAGTGTGTTCCACAGTGTGTGTGGGGGTTGAGTGATGTTATGTGTGGGAGGAGATGGTCATCTGGTTCTGAGGTTCCCTCCATTGCGCTGGTGTGTTAGCAGAAAGGGGCACTGTCTTTACTCTTGCTTGCTGTGATTAAACGTGTGTTTTTGGACCCCAGCCTCATAATAATCAACCTCTTCATTTTCCTGCCCCCCTTTGGTCTTATAAAATTAGTTAAAAAAATTATTTTCATACCAAAAGCCTTGTTTTAAAGGAGATCACATGCTTTAAAGTTTTTTGTACCAAGGAGATAAAATAAATACACTGTATTACTGTGTTTCTCTGAGGCCATTTGCTCTTCACAAACTGATTTCTGAAGCTGGTTTAGTCAGTACATTTATCCCAAATGTGTGGAAACATCTTTGGCTTGCCTCAGTAACAAACCTTTGCAGCCTGCACTGGGTAACTGAGGTAATAAAGCTATAAGATTTGCACAGTATGTCCTGAGAATTATGGTCTAAAATTCCCCATAGTGTTGTCATCTGTTCAGTATTTCATCACATTCGAGCAAATAAATGTATTCAGGTTTGATGGGCCATGAAAATGTATACGCTTTTACTTGATAACCTGTGGTTGTATCATCACACTCCACAAACTGAGCTCGTGATTGCATTTTTTTGAGCTCAATCTTTGTTATTGTGGGTAACTTAAGCCTCAAGGCTTATTGGCAAGATTTCTACTGTGTCTGTCTGTTTTCGTTATTTTATATATATATATAAAATGAACTTGTAAATCTATGGATTTTTAGACTGTTAGACTATCACTGCGAGTGTGTGTATGTGTGCACGCCTGTGTGTGCTTGGGCTGATTTGTATGTAATAAGGGATGTCACATTTCTGAAGCCTTAATTCCACTCTCTTCCTCCTCAGTGTTATCTCTTTGCTTCCTGCAACATACACACACACACACACACACACACACACACACACACACACACACACACACACACACACACACGCGCACACACGCACGCACTCTTGTGTGCTACACTTTGGGAAGTGTTTACTTAATTATTTAATTTTTCCCCAATTTGTAGTCCTCCTTAATAATTTCCAGAGGGATGTAGTATATTAAAGCCTGGTTTGTGTTCTTGCTCACATGTTATGTGGTGGAACAGCAATCTGCATAATTATAGATAAAAAAGGTTTTAAAAAACGTTGCTTGTCCAAAGCTGCTTCTTCCACAGTACTAGTCCTGCCTGTTCTCAGTTTCTCATGTGGGATTTTGTCATTCGTTGATGCAGCTTTGGGCATAAATTAGATGCCCTTGCTTTGATTCATCACATCTCCCTGCTAATGCAAATGTGTTAGAATTGTCATTCACAAAATAAGGCTGCAGAGAGGTACGAATCAAAATCACAGTTTTAATAAAATGAATCCTGTAGCCCTACAGCAAGGTGTTACACGAAGTAATCGACTGTGATGCTGATACTCTTCCAACAAAGACCATCAGGCTGTCAGCAGTCTCCTTAACCTGCTCTTAATTAAGTGGTCAGACCAACAGCTCAGGAGTCCAATCAAAAGCACTTCTGACATTGAAAGGGTCTTGAGACTCATTTAAACCTCCAGTGACACATTTTGTTTCTCAAACTCTGAGCCACCTTGAATCAGGGATGAAAAGAATCCTTCCAGCAGCAAATGTACTTCATCTGTTCAGCCCAAAGGTGCTTGTGATTATTCACTTGATTATTCAGTCAGTCTGTCCTGTGTGTTTATAGCCTCGGTGTTCTATGTGCCGCTATCTTGACCAAAACACATATAGAAGTGTCCCTTTCCAGGTTAGCTAAACTATTACATACTAAAATATTTAGTGTTTTTTTTTTTTTTTTGTAAGAGAACTGTGTTCTGTGATGGCATCTCATTCATTCCTATGGAGGAGGTCATCCATCTTGCGCTAATTAAACTAGCCTAACTTTTGCCACAGGCACGATCACTCGATCCACGAGAGCGTGGATGTTTCTGTCATGGTTTCAGTCTCTATCTGTGAATTGTTACACCCCTTGTCCCAAAGCACATTCACACATCTGCCCTGTGAAAACATGAAAGAACCGAAAACAATAATCTTGTTATAGCATCTCATTACTTTTTAGTTCTTATCAGACCTACTGACTCAAATAGTAAAAACTGTGTCTGTGAATGGTGTAGGGGAAAAAGGCAGTGTCAAATGACATGTAATTTGAACTATGGCCACTATGTCAAAATGAGTGCCCTGCTCAGTGTCGTCTCTGAGTTCAAACAGTCAGTTAGCCTTGGTTCGTTAGCCAATTAGGCATTAAAGTGTTAAAGACCAAACAACACAACCGATTTTATTACTTCTAAGTCGCACTGCCTCCTTAAAACCAAAGGCCACTTGAGCTGTCAGCTCACCGACAGATAGACATCATAAACAAGCAGCATATACGTAAATGTGCCTACATGTGGTTAGTGTCAGAGAGAGGGAGAGCAGACAGTGTCCAATGTGATACCTGGCTGAGTCAATGAAGCAGCACGTTACCACAGAAACTGGACAAACAGTGTGATGGAGCAATTAAAGCGGGCCTTGACGAACCTTAATGAGCTCATGGCTGCGCTCCCCTGCTGCAGAGCTCGTTAAATTTCATGTGTGGGCAAGTAGCCTGCTAATGAGCCAAATCTACAGTATGTAATCAATTAATCTCTTTGACAAAGGTACAGAAAGAGGAGACGTGGCTTTTGAAGGAGCTGGAGATGGGAATGAGAGTGAGGACTTGACTGATTTTTTCATTGAGTTGTGCTCCTGTTTGTGTTTATTTTTTCCTCTGGCAGCCACACAGAAATCGAAAACATGTTGGCTTCTTCTACACAAAGTGACTGTCCATAATGAGGACAACAGTCACATTCAATAGCATGTGTCTGTTGCAACATATCATTAATAATAAACCACAGTTTTACATGTTTGACCCCACACATGGCATTTAGCAATAACAGTGGCTTCATTTTTTGTGGGAAAAGAGATGGGTTGGACCGACTCCAGTCACTGTCTCTCATTGTCTAATTATTTCATTCTCTCCTTTGCTCCCTCACTCTACCTTCCTCTTTGCCTTCTCCTTTCCTCAACAAGCTTTTCAGTGATATTAAACATTAGCAGGGATTAGTTTGAGCTGTAAGTCATCAGTGAGCTGCTTTTTGGCACGTAAGTAATGAATGCTGTCTGTCGTTTCCCGTCTCTTTATGTCTCTCTCACCTATTATCGGTCATTATCAAAACACATTCTCGTAGGACACTTCTCCTTTTCATCACTCAGCCAATTTAATGCACTGCGATTTTATGTGAGGCAGTTGTCATATTCACCTCATTTAACCTCAAGAGACTTGGAAGGTGCAGATGTTGGCAAATGCAGCACAAGATAATTGAGGTCAAATAAGATTTTTGTCAGTCTTCTACAGCTACCACAAAATAATCCGTTTTGTCACTGAAATATAAAAACAAATGAATGATACCCATGAATTTGCACAGATGACTATATCATCAAAGTACATGGACAATAAAGTGCTATGCATTTTTAAGTTTTAAAGCGGTTTGTGAGTTGGGAATAAAACATATCACCTTTCAAGTCGAGGTGTTAAGAAACAGCGTTACCCAACAACTGTACTTTTCAGGTTCTACATCTGTACGCCTGTCCCATTCTCATGAACTCAGAATTCGCTTCACGGAATGACCTTCTTGATTCAAATCAGTAGGGCTTTAAGAGTGGCCGCTCCACTGAAATGGCCTTGTTGTCTGTGACAGAAGCCGGAAGGCAGCTAGAGCTGCAGGTCAGTTCTCAGTTCTTATCTCGCTGGACCTCTCAGCAGCCTTTGATACAGTGAACCACCGCATCCTGCTACCCGTACTCTCTGTACACGGGCATCTCGGGCTAAGCTCTCTCTTGGTTTGAATCTTCTCTTACTGGGCGCTCCTTCAGTGTGTCATAGGGGATGGGATAAGGACATTTGTCCCTCCCCACCAGAGTGCCACACAGAAGGGTACTGGAGCCCCTCCTCTTTGCAATATACACCACCTCCTTGGGTCCAATTCTCTGCTCGCATGACTTCTCATATAACTGCTATGCAGATGAGACCCAAAAATACCTGTCCTTCCCGCCAGATGACCGACGCCACTGTCTCTGCATGGATCTCGGCCTGTCTCTCTGACATATCCACATCGATGAAGGAACATCACCATCATCGAACCCTCTTTAAGAATGAACTCCCAGAATCCCAGAATCAGAATATCCTTTTCATCCCTGAACATCCTCTTTATCCCTTACCCCAACCAGGGTCGCAAAAATCTGTATTGCATCCGCTTTGCTCTATACATCAGAAAAATCAGGCCTTACCTGACTCAGTGCACTACCCAGCTCTTGGTCCAGGCTATGGTTATCTCTTGCCTCAACAACGGCAGTGTCCCTCTGGCAGGCCTCCCTTTGTGCACAGTGAAACCCTTGCAGATGGTCCAGAATGTGGCTTAACACCTTTAACACCCTAACATGCCTAACTTGCACTTACTATGCACTTTCGTTGCACTTCTTTACTTGATCTCCTTGCACTTATTTAATAGATGTAGTACTTAGTACTTACGCCAAGGTTTCGTACTGCACAGAAGCTTTAGTGATGTCCCTCACTTGTAAGTCACTTTGGATAAAAGCGTCTGCCAAATAACTAAATGTAAATGTGAATGCGGTATCTCAGTGAGGCCTTGAGGGAATTTCTTCAAATTTGGCACAAACATTTACTTGGATGAACTCAATCGAGGATGAACTGATTAGATTTTGGTGGTCAAAGGTCAAGGTCACCGTGACCTCACAAAACATGTTTTTGGTCATAACACACAAAATGTATACGCTAATTACAACAGAATGTAACACAAATGTCTAATAGGATAAAGTGATGACAGTTTATATGCTGACATCATGTCCTGCAAAAATACTTCTGAACATTATTCACTGCTGTAACTCAGGAGGGGAAGATTGTGACCATATTTCCTGCAACTTGGCTGGTTGGCGGAGGCACACAACCGCGAGGCGGTAATTCTTGATATAAATGTGACAATAGTGATCATATGAGCTTCGAGAGCTCAGTTTTAGAGATAACCTTATGTGTGCTTAGTAAGTACTGAACATCAAGCATGATGAATCCAAGATACATAACACATTTTTTTTTCAGCACATGCTATGTATCTTGGATTCAAAATTACACTTCAGCTACACAGTGTATCTCTGTGTAGTTTATCAACCTCACTGACACAGCAGATGTGCCAGTAATGTGATTCATGTTTTTTTGAATCCTGTTAAGAAGTGACAAGCAAGACCTTTTACTCTTATCTGCTCAGTGATTGTGCATTGGGGCTGTATTCATGTGTAAGTTAAAAGCCTAAATTGTACAGCTGAGGGGGGCATTTAATCAGTGTAAGTGAGGATGCGAAGCTCGGAAAAGGATAAATGTACTGTGATATAGATTGTAAGATGGTGAGGAAAGGGTGAAACAGAAGGAGAGAGTGAGAGAGACAAAGGAGCAGACAGGGATTAAATGGATGAGAGCGCACGCTTTGCCAGGCTGCTATAGTGCTGGCATCCGGTTCCATGCTTATCCCAAAGGGTCAGGCGGCTTCACTAATGGACACAGAGAGAATTGATCTCTACAGTATTACTGGAACACATGACATTAGGCGCACACACACGCGCGCAAACACACACACGCACATATACACGTACATACAGATGTACAGATATCTACATACTGTACATAAAAAATACAATGTAGGTATATGTATGTATATGAACCTACCCTACACACACTATTTATTCATGCACCCTGTCCCACACATCTGTCCAGAGAAAGAACAAACGGGAGAAACACTGTGCTGTCAGAGTATGTACTCTCTGGAATTGAGCACATGTGCAAGGAATCAGTGAAGCTATCAAACACTTCCTGGTTGCTTGAAGGCCTCATTTAGAAACTGTATGTACATAATTCAAGGTGTCTGAAAATAGCCTGGAGATGTAAATAATGCAGAGAGGCCATTAAAGACGGCTAAAACAAACAGGAGGGAGATGGGGAGGGAGACGGGATGGATGGTGACAGGTGTAGAAGAATGAATGGAAACTAGAGGAAATGTTAGTGTGAGTAGTTTGTGTTTGTGTCTATGTAAATGGATGAGACATTGTTTAAGAAGAGACAAAAAATTACTGCTAATGAAAAAGTATTGAACTTAAAAATTCTGTTATAGACCTAGTAGTACATTTGAATTGAAAATTACCAATTATTTCTCAATACAACATACATACAACAAGACAAGGTTACAGACATAAACACAGTTCTCTGACTCATCATTAAGATAATTTTGGTCATGCCTGAAAACACTGATGAGTCCTGGCAGGTTTGGAGGCTGAGACCTGCTGGGGCTCATTTAAACAGCTGCTGTTCACTGAGAACAGGACAGGCTGGAAAAGGGCAAACTACGGGCGTCCTTCCTTCAGGGAACAGTGGTTGTACCCAAAAATTCATGTTACCTTTCTGTCGAAACAATGCTACCACACTGAGCTGCTGCCATCTGTTGTTACTGTTTGTTGTTATCAGTGCAAATCTGATAATTATGTATGTGCAGGTTTCGCGCTCACTGTCCAGTTGTCGACACCTGTCAGTCAACAATGCAGCATTTGATCAATTTGAAAAAAAAATATTTATATATATATATATATATATATATATATATTTACTTTAGTTTGACTAACTGCATATGCAAAAACGGATAAAATGTCCAAGACGTAGCAGAATCTGGCTGCCGTAAATATGTCACAGCTCTCGTTGGCCTTTTCAAGCATGATTTAATGTTTATAGCAGCCAACTTGGGGGTCTCAGAGGCTCTCCCAATTAGCTTTATGTAGTGTAGTACAAAGTGATTAAAAACTGCCATTTGCTTTTGCACCAACATTCACTCTCAGTTGTAATATTTCTAATGACATTTAATCTAATTTTTTGATTAAAAATGTGACGGATAAACACAGACTAGAATGGACATGATTAACCTGTGCGGGCTTATACTGGCTGAGCTAAACCGGGCCAGATATTGTAGTCAGTTTAAATGACTGGGTGAAGGTCACTTTGCTTTGAGTGCAGGTTACACTGCAATTTATTTGCACTGATGCAGAAGACTGTGTCATTACAAAAAGAAAGAGCAGTATTTCAGCAGCACAACAGCAAGCTGTAGTCTTCTATGTCAACACTTTATCCATACAGCTACAGTACTACTGTGCTCTCAAAAGCATCTGATAGCGGTCAAAGGCCAGTACACAATCACATACTTGCATTCGTAAATTAGAAGAAAATAGACTTGATATAGAATATAGAATAAAAAGATGCTTTTTGTCAAAGTTACTCTTGTAAAACCTGCTGCTATGCACCCGGTATAACCAGATGCATTGTTTAAACTTAAATCTATCCAATGTGTCTGGATACATTGGTTTAAGTAAAAGTATATCTGCTCTGTCTGACGGACATTAAAACTAAGGACCAAAAAATACCTCTGAGACACGTCCTAAATTGACATGGTGTAATTGGAGGTGAAATTGATGCAGAGAAATGTGTTTTATTTTGTTTTCGATTCCTCCCCTGATTGGAGCATTGTGCCGAGGCTTGGTTTATTCCTGAGTGCCTTGTGGACCTGTTCGGCTTGAGCCCCATCAGCATAACTGGCGGATAAATACATCACCAGGTTGTGCTAAAAATAGACCCACTGCTGCCTCACAACAAACAGTCACAGAAACATGTGTATACAGTTTCTCACAGTAGGAGGAAAAGTAAGCTCACTTTTGGCACACAAAAATGTAGCACCTAAAAAGTTCTAGCAAAAAGCATTAATTACAGTTACACCTCCGGGGGGGGGCAGAAATCCCAAATGCCAAACAGAGTTTCCTTTCTCCTGCCAGAAGATACACACAGCAAACAGCCCAGCCGAGTGTCAAGTTCATTTGTACAGCAGCTCAACAGCCAGAGGAACCCTTTTGAGTGAGTGTGAGGAGGGAGACCCTCAGGTTCTCCACACACACACACACACACACACACACACACACACACACACACACACACACACACACACACACACACACACACACATACACACAGCATTTCGGTCATCTGTCTCTCATGCTCTCTCTTGTCCACATTCCGCCCTTTTCAAGCGGTAGGGACAAGACTACTGTGTCTGTCTGAGTCACCTCAATCCTCTCCCACTGGGCACTGCATGGTCGCACCTGACAGGCCACATCAGACAGAGAGACACTCACCCACCCATCCATCCACATACACGCACACACACACAACCTTTGGACCATATCGTTACAAAACAAACAAATTTGTGTCTTTGTATGACATAGCAAGAGTACATGTGCATGCATACATGTGTGTGGTGAACTGAGATGACTCAGACACAGACGTAAATGTTCCCTGACAGGATCAGCTGAGTTTGAAAAGCTAAAGTGAATTCAAAATGTTTCAAATATTTGAGACACAGCATGAAAATCACACTTTTTCTATTTTTTAGCTTTGCCAGTGAATCGCAAGTAAAACCACGGACAGATTTTATGAGTGAGTTTATTTATATCATATCTTTCAGGAGCAGATGACACAAAGTGTTTCACAATAAAGACAAGAATCAAATAAAAACTAGAAGGGCACCCAGAGAGTGCAGGCCTCTGCCAAGGCCAGTGTCAAACAATATACACCAGAAATTCATAGTAAATGATCTGGATCTGCCCGAATTTTATGGGTTCTTCTCTGCCATATGCCCCATGCCTCCTCCAAGTTTGGTGCTAATCGGTCCAGTAGTTTTTGTGTAATCCTGCTGACTAACAAACATAACCTGCTTGGCAGAGGTAACCAGAGACACAGACATGAAATCAGACATAAACACACACACTAAAAACATGAAAAGTCAAAAATTAGATACTAAAAACTAAACAAAAGTATGTCTAAACAAGTGGGTCTTCATCTGCTTCTTTTATGCCCACAGTGTCCACAGATCTTAAGCCCAATGGGAGATGTTCCAAAGTTTCAGAGCTACAACCTCAAAAACAGTCTTCCTTTGTGTACTCCTTTCCTACTGGTGATGTAGGGCTACAACAGCAGCTCTTTTAATGTAGACAAATGCCTGACCATGTAAGGAACTGGATTCTGTATATGATAGGAAGCCAGTGTAAAGAAATGAAAACAGGTGTCGCTGTTTTTTGGTGTTGTAACAAACACCTCCTAGACTGTAACAGTTCTGCAGAAAGACTGTACACCTTTAACAGATGGAAAACGTCAAGTTGGTTTTTGGAAAAATATGGTAAAGACAGGATCTTAACACACTGCACACCACGTCACCAGCGGACGACTTTTACGGCTACATTGTGTCTTGTCTCGAGTGTGTGTGACGTACGCGTGATTTAAGTGGTTACACATCAATCAAACACCTTGTTTGGTCACTTTCTCTTTTTCCTAAGGCTAGTAATGTGCTGGAAGGTCTAAATACTATTCTAAAGGTCAGAGTCCCGCTGAGAGGGGAAATGCACTTGTGTCGTATTAAAGGACACACTGATGTGAAGGGTGCCAGCCTCAAAGGGGGAGAAGCAAGGTGATTGACAGTCCCCCATGAACATTGCATGTTACGTAGAGGCCACATAGGCACACATACAGAGACACATAGTGGAGGAGATATAAAATTTTAAACTAAGATGCATATGATATTGTATACAGTATATATTTTGAAGGACACACGTAATGTAACAGTATTGCATAACTAAAGTGACTTCCCAGTGTTATGTGTGTCTGTGTGAAGTATTTGTCGGCAAAGACAAGTTACAACATCTATATACCCCTTTCACCCTCTCAGCTCTTTTCACACATAGTAGAGAAGAGCAAAAAAATGTGCACAAGGACACACATGCACACCATGAGCACGAGCGTACACATTTCTGCTGACTGCAGTGGGAAGTTACGCATATCAACACTTCTCTGTGGTAATGTACAGTAGGAAGTGGCACTGTAACAGTAAGACGGGTTGAAAAATGCTTTCAACATCTTTGCTAAATCCTAAAGATACGCACAATGCAGTGCAGTGTAAAATTGTATGTAAACAAAATTCAGTCTGTTTCCATTTCCTCCCTCCACAAGTTATTTTGAGTTGTTTGCAGAATTTATGCAGTCAGTTTTTTCTTAAGCTCGTGTGGGACATATCTGACTCATGTCATGTTGGAGAAACTGGGGCGAGGAAACTTAAAGAGGAAAGTCATAAGTTGAGTGGCTTCTTGTTTTCAAGAACTTTTCCCCTCGAACATTCAAGTGCAAGAGGCACTTCTGATTTGTTTTTATCGCAATTTCTACTTATCTCTAGCAGCACTTATTTCTTACTCAGAAAAGGTTTCTGTCGCTGATTGAGCCATATCATCCCAAAGGAAAGTTTCCTGTCATAAGCAGCTTCTATGCATAAAGGTAAAGTAGTGCAAAGCTCCTTTTCAAGCAAAACCTGACTTGTTTGAATGATGACAAATCCTGGAGCATCAGCCTCCTTTCCAGACCAACTGTTTAGTTACAATGTGTCCTCCAGACATCCCACTGTGAGGCAGTGATGTGCTGAGATCTGGTTACCCCTCTCATAATGGCCATTTGTTAGTGAAGTTGCACTTATAAGTAAAAACTGGCACTAAAACTAACACCAAGCCAGCAGGAGCGTTAGCTAAGCAGTGCCTGTCCCTCTTTCCCACTGAGAGAGTGGGCTGGGAGTGAAACGCAAGTGGGAGAGGAGATAAAGAAGCAGAGGAACACAGAAAAATTGACTCACACAAGCCCTGTGTTTGCTTCTTTGTCTGAGTGCTGAAAGAATGATTCGTCATTCAGTTAGCATTTGCCCCTGATACAGAGGATGACATGACTCCCATAACTGTGTCAGACACAAGCTAAAAGAGCCCTCATAGATGATGCATCAGTTCAGTGGCTGCTGTTGATGGTTCCTTAAAACAATGGTTCTCAATCTTTTTGAGTAGTCAACCCCTTGGTGATGTGATAACAGGAGAGATCTCCCTGAACATGTTTAAAACCAGAATCTGAGGCAACCAGATGTGTTAAGTCACATTTGTTGTAAGGGGAAAAAAAAGAGTCCCTTTTTCTCAGGAGTGCTCACACTTCAAATAATATGAAGGCCAGAGAGAGATGCAGTACAGTAACAGGCATATTTGAAGCCTGTACAATAATGATATAATTATTAATAATAATCCCTTAGCTCAGAGATAATTTTGTTGATGTTGCGTAGGATCAGAGGATCAGTGTATATCAGTGCATATCAGACACTTCACAGGTTTTTATAATACAGTGTAATACTAGTATAACCTGCATTACTTTATTGATTTATGAATTGATAAACTTGCACACCGCTTGTTTGATCACTAAAAACATACAGGTTATTCCAGTTCCAATTAGCCTGTCAACGCTGTTTCTAACTTCTACACTGTGATGTACATGCTCACAACCATATTCAAACAGGTTAAGTTCTGCTGTTGGAAATAAAGGAGCAAACAGCATGGCTATATAATACAGAGAAGAGCAAACATGTTTGTTTTTTACTCAGAGAAGCAGAAACTGTATACACAGAAATCCTTCAAGGCAAACACAAAAACAGTAGCCCAATTTAGAAATCTCTTTATTCAATACAGTGCCAGACAGCCAGGCTCGGCATGTGGAATCAAACACACACAAGGTTATCAAATATGCAGTATGCATACAGCAGGGAGGGGGGTGGGGGGTGGGGCGGTTGGTGTTGAAAGAGAGAGAGAGAGAGAGAGAGGGGAAGTTAAAAAAAAAAAAAAAAAAAAAAAAAAATGACGAGCAGCCATAAGGAGCATCTGAGGTTTTAGGAAATTCAAGCAAATTGACGCAAAGGCTGTCTGTCGCTATTTAAGAAACAATGAATTCTCTGATTGCTGCAGTTGTTGCCTTCAAATGCTCATGTCTGTACTGTTACAACATACAGTGTCTCGCCTGCTGTACAGCTGTGGCGTCGCTGTCGTGAATAGATGTTTATAGATAGTCATTTATAGACGGATCATCCTGAGAGGACGTAATCAAGAAGTCACGAAGGGAGGAAAGGATACTGAGCACCTCAAAAGTTCATTAAGTGCCCTGCCTTAGGGTACTTGTCAGGAGTGCTGTACTTGAAAGAGGATGAAGTGTTATTCATTCAGTTCCCTCACTCATTCCTCTGCCAGTTTGGGGATTTGAACAGGGAACCTCTTGGACAAAGAATATATAAATCCCAGTTTGCTCACAATTGCCAGTGTGCATTGTGGCTGATAGTATGTCTGTTATACATGTCTTTTTTTTTTGTCCTTCGTGACAGCTGGAATTGTTCATTGTTCATTGGTTCATTTTTGCAGTAAAGTAAACATGAATTAAAATTTTCCTCCTTGGCAGCAAAATATGTTACACCGGCCTTCAGAAACTCTTGCTGGTTAAACTGGTTTGTTTACATACGATAAAATTTACCACATGCCATTTATATTTTATCAGAGCGTTTATTTACTGAAGCATTAACTGTCATCCATGACGTGGTGCTAGTTACGAAAACTTAATATTCCATTTCTTTAAAACTTTGTCTGGGTCTTGTTCCCTTAAGTTGCTCTACAAATATGTGGCCATTTACAGCCTGTCCGTATTCCACACCGATGCACACGGCAGCCAGGAGCAGCGGCGTCTGTGGGCCAAGCGAGCACACACTCTGTGGACCATGGTAATGGGTGTGAAATGTCAGTGCATCTGTCCCTGCCCTCTACCTTTCCCTCCAGCGTCAACTTTCCTCCTCCTCTCCTTTTTGCTCTTCCGCGGGGCTTCCAGTGGCCGTCCGCTCGCACCAGTGCTGTGGCTCAGAGCTCACTGTTCATGCTGTTTGCTTGTGCCATATTTTGCTTTTTCCAATCATAGTAGGAGTTTATCTTTTTATATGTGGGTATGTTTTTATATTTTTATATGTGCATGCATTTTTGATGTTTTTTTTTTTTATTTACCTTCAATTTTTATGTAACTGTAGAAGCAAGCCACAAGGCTTTTTGTTTACCTCCCATATCATTTTTCCACTGGTGAGAGTGGGCAGCTGCTGTTCTCTGTGTACCTTTGCATTTTTTTTTCTTGTATACAGTAGTAATGAAAAGCAGTGTAGTGGATCCAGTCTGCCACCAGCCAGTGTCTCTCTAAGACTTCCACAGTCACTCTACAGCTTGAAGCCAATAATGAGCCATTAACAAAACATAAGGGAGAGACAGTACCCGGCACTCCCGAGTCTTACAACAAGCAGCTTTTTACAGGACTAACAAGAGACTCTTCATCTCTCTCTGTTGCTCTGTCACTGACGACGAACACGCACTTGTAGACTCTTCCACACTGACAGGCTATGAGGCTCCCCGCGCAGGTTATTCCTCTTGATGACTCATTTTGCATTGTCAACATCTCACCTCCCCTCCACGCTGCACCCCTCCATCCTGCAGCCACTTTGTCACTTACTGACAACCTGATAACATAACGGAGCTGATTTTAGCATGTGATCCACAGATAATCCTGCTGAGCAAGTACTTAAAGACAGCTCGAAAGGTCGCCACCTGAGCATGAATTCTAGGTGTTTACATGAGAGGCTGGTTCCCAGAAGGTCATTGGTTTAAATGCGTATATCTCATATTATAATCACTGGTGAGACACAATCACTCAATCACAACCAGAAACTTGTGTCCAGGAATTATTTCTCATTGGTATCTACTCCTTTTACTTTTTTACATTTAACTTTTTTCCTTTGTTCCCGTGCATAATCTACGTACTGTAAGACTCAGGATCGTGTGCTGCTCGTAGGTCTGGAGGTCAAGGTAGACCTTTTTCTCTTATTCCCATATATGTCTTTGAATCCATCAATAATCATGGTACATGGTACATTATGTATAGAACAGGTGGCGTATTACAGTATTATATACAGTATTACAGAGTTTAAAGAGGCTACAATAATAATCAGGCAGAAAATATCACAGTGGGAAAATGCTGGACATGCGGAGTGAAGGCTGGTTCCTCTGATGGTGTCGTCTTTTTAAAGATATTCAAATAGCAGCTCTCATGATTGTGGTTTTATTAGCCACTGAAAGGAAAAAAAAAAAGCAGCTACACAGCAGATAAGTGAAGTGAGACGTGAACAGTTGAGACAGCGCACAGATGGAGGTGCATATGGAAATGTAAGGAAAAGAAAGGGAAGATGGAGGCATGAAGGTTATCAAACCTCATCAGGATGGAGTTGTTGAATCAGCAGAGGTTACACTGTGAGCTTCAATCGCTGCTGCTGGTGTACTGTCAGTGGCTGCCACTTTAACACACACACACACGCCGGCACAGTTCTCTATTTCCATTTCCTTGCCCGTTTTCTCCTCTTCCCCTTTCTCTTCTTGTTTTCCTTGGTTCCATCAATTAGAAGAGAAGCTTTCTGGCAGGTACTGTAGAGAGACCTGGCGTCATACTGAAGCCCAGCTAGTACAAAAAGTGCCGGAAGGGCTGCGTGGCTGATTCAGTGACACCGAGCTGCCACCCTGATTTCCCTGCACCTACTGAAAAAGCAGAACAAGTGATGCTCACAGTGTCACAGTGTTCCCCTGGCCCTACTTACCTCAGTTCCTCTCCTTCATCCTCTTCAGACCTGACTCAAGGATCTCTCTGACATAAATCTTTTGGATTCACATCTGTCTTATTCACCTCTTAAGGATAATTCAGATAGTTTGATTAAATTATCCATCACAACACATTCATCTATCATGAATTTTTTTTCGACGTGTTAAAGCAAATGCTAAGTGTTATTTGCAATTCCCTCTCTTCTCAGCATGGTGCAGATGTCCTGTCGCGCCACTGCAATATAACACCTGAGACACATTGAGCTTGTCACAGCTGGGATGTGTGAAAACTCATGACGTGAATTAGAACATGCGTCAGTATTCTGGAAGACGGCTTCAGACAGTAGAATGGCTCATTAGCCTTGTTTCACCTTGACATTTGCCTCGCTGCGAAAAAAAACATAATGTGGAAGACATGCAATAAAGGCATTGGCAAGAGGAATGTATTTTATTCATTTTCTTCTTTTTTTTGTGCTTACTTAGTGTGTCTCAGATTCTATTTTGGTAACTGAGCAGCTTCACTCTCATGATCTTTACTCTAAAGACCTTTTTTTTTTTTTTTTTTTAAGTTTTGGCACTTAAAATAATAGGCAGGGTCTCAACAGAGGGAAGCAAACTATACTATATAAATGGCTTGTAGGAAAATAGTAGAACAAACTCATCCCAGTGCCAATTAGAAGTACAAAAGAACTAATCAATACAACTTTTATTACAAATTGGGTCTTATTTTCATAGTTTTTGTCATCATTCTTATCAGTATTAAAAACATCGTATGCCTCAGGTTACAGTAATTGAGATGAAAATTTGGTTTCATTACTAAAAAAAAGTGGGGCACAAAACACTCACAGTCAGACACAGTCACTGTCAAAATTAAAGTTTTCAAACAACACCCCAGGTAAGGCAAACTTGGTTGGCAATAAAAAAAAAAAATGAAGCTGAATGGAGAAATTATTCCCAAAACTCTCAAACTTTCTGGTTCAACTTTTACCCACTGTACAATGAGGAAGTCTAATCAACAATATGAACCTTCTCACTTTTGTAAAGTGCTTAAGTTAATCAGTCTTAACAATGTTATCTTTACTGATGGAAATGATGGCCACATTTATGAAAAGAAGTTGTGATAAACCAAAATTATCCTTTCAATGTTGTTGATGTTGCATAACAATTTTTTATGTCATCAATTATTCATCGAGTCTCTCATACAGCAGCCAAACACAACAGGCACTGCAGTAACAATATAAAGAGAGAAGGGAAGAGGGAGAAAGGAAGGAAAGGGGGGTGTCCTCAATATATAATGAAGACGGTAAAAACAACTGGAGCAGAGTAGACGTTCATAAAGTCCATCACTGTACATTAACTCATAACACAATGTTCCCAATAATTGAATTTGGAAACTTTTAACCTGAAATTCCTAATGCAACATAAACTGGAGTGTCACAGAAAATGTTGCTATAGCGGGCAAAGCAGGATGAAGCTCTTCTCTGAAGGTCCACCAGAAAATGTTTTCGGATGCTGCACTGAAACAAAAAAGATGCATGTTAGAAAGAGGGGGCTGGTATCATTCACTGGGTAATTCACAAAGCAAACAATATACTGTAGGTCTATCTAGCTAGTGGAGTAGCCAAACTGTCAAACAGAGAACACCGTTATCATGCAATAAGGTACAACTAATTCATTTCTTTTGTCTGGAGTCATTTTGAATGTGTGTGGAAAAACAGATAGGAACAAAATATGCACAGGTTATAGGATGTTTTCACAGACCTACCGACCTGCTCAAGTCAAACTGTCAGTCATTTAATGGCAGGTGTGAAAATAAATCCATTTGCTGATTGTGTTCTACTTAAGCCCCACTACCTTCAGCCTTCCTGCCTCTAATGATCCCTTCAGAGAGATGGAAGGGCTTAAAACACACATGTTACACACACACACACACACACACACACACACACACACACACACACACACACACACACACACACACACACCAACACACTTTCCATCACACTGTATCTGTTCACCTGCTTGTGAGTCTTGGTTGACATGAAATGACCTCCCATCTGAAATGACTGAGCAGACTGACGTGGGGGGAAAAGCCAGGCTAATGAAACGGTGTTGAAATTTGTTTTTCTTTTTTCTAATGTTCCTCCTATCTTTCTCCCAAAACCTTTCAAGTGCTTGTGAACACTGGATAAGATCAAAGAGTAGCCATCAAAGCCAGATTGCTTCTCTTGATGTTTATCTCCACCCTCACAAGAACCATTTCGAATTACCCAAAATGCTCTCCCTTGGGACCTCATATTCGTCTTATAAGAAAGTCTCTGTCTCGCTCTGTCTCTGTCTGTCTGTGCTACAGGTTCATTTGTAGTTTTGTAGCTTACCCCTTCCTTTCCATCAATAGAAGAAGGAAGGCCGCTGTCAAAATGATGTGTCAGGCTGAGAGTTGGTGGTAATACAGATTTAATCAATAAGACATTAGAGTTGTCACCAGGATCTTTATGCCTTGTTTTGCTTTATTTATTGGTCAAGATGGATTTCAGAGGTGAAACAGACGGACTAAGTAGATTTAAAAAGTAATGTATTACAATGCTCCCGGACTGACACCGGCTGACGTAACATTGCATAACCGTTTTTCACTGCTTTAGACACCTTAACGAAGATCACACAGGGAACCTGTTGTTCTGAAGTGTTCTTGAGCAAGATACTACAAGATGAAACATCTCCTGCAGGGATCAATAAAGCAATGCAAGTCAATTCTAATTTCCTTTGTAGGTGGGCATGGATATAGCAATCAAACCTGTCTTTTGTCAGTGCTTGGGATCTGCTTGAAGAGAGCAGCTGAAGGGGCCAATCAGGGCCTGCCTGTCTGTGTGCTGATTGTCTCGTCTGATGAGACTGAGATGTTTGTTACGGGTGCGGCGTGCTTTAGCAGTAGTGATTTGCTGTTGAGTGTGTCTAGATCTGATGTGAAGCTGTCATCCAGCGGCAGTGTTAATGTTCTTTAGAAAAAGTAGAAGTTTGTTCTGTTTGTACCTCCACTGCTGATGGTGATGTGAAAGAATGCAATACTGTGTTTTCAGTAGTAGCCACTTGGAGGAGGAAACTCTGATGACGTATGTTTTCTGTCTGTTTAAAGCGTCTTGTTTTACCCTGGGTCGTAATAACCCCTCAGAGGGCCCCGGGGCAAAGTGAGCTGCTAGGCCCCTGTTATTCTCCTGTTCTTCCCGTACTCAAAATATGTGTTAGGCTGGCCCCAGAATTATTGTGTATGGTAAATGAAACGCAAATTAATTCAGAAATATGCAACATAAAAGCTCAAGACTAAGACTAATGAAAGTTTTGAAGCTCTTTGACAAAGCAACCTTTTTCAAGACAGGGCTTTATCATGTCAGTCGATATTGTGCATTAATGGTGCATATTGACAACCAACCGAACAAATTGTAAATTAAATTAGCACAGTCCAATGGACACAAAGTAAGCCTAGAGCTTTTAGGGCCTCTAGAGTCCCCCAGGGCAGTTGCACATTTTACTCGGGTAGGTAATCAAATTCAGTGATTTGAGGAAAATGTCACAATAAGGAAACTTTTATTCCAAAATAAAAGATATCCTATTTTATGCACATCTTAGTGCATATGAGTTCAAAATATAATGGCTCTGATCCCTTTTGTTGTGTTTTGCACAGTTTCATTTAATGCATGTGCTGCTCTCTGTTCCACACCAGCGAGGTGGAAAGATGACAGGGAGATGTCGTGAGTTAAGATACTAAATTCAGTATGTACTGTACGCATCAAGCCCTACAAAGTAAACAGCAAAATATATAGTCATAGACGACACACAGACAGTTGTCCCTATCAGCATCAACTTGTCATTCCAAAATCTTTTCAAAAATGGCTTGTTTACAGGTAGGGAAGTGATGTTTTCAGTTAAAATAAATAATTAAGGTTAGAAAATCTTCATAGTTTGGGTTGAAATGTATACTTCATTAAGGTTAGTGGGCTGTCATCATTATAGTTACAATAATGATCATGGTAAAGTAAACATAGTGGTCTCCTGAGGCCAACTCTCACGTATTGTTGCCTCCAACATACGACACCAACAGGTACATAAAACAGTAGAGTACTAACTGATGACTGCCATCTTCCTTCCATTGCACCTATTGTAAATGACTGAACTGGTTTTTATGACTCAGTTCAAATCTCAGTGTGTGTTATACTAATACACTTTGCTGTTGCATAAAATGCATTAATGAGAATTAATCAAGTTTGCATCCATCTTCAGCAATCACCAGGAGGATGTGTCCTTATTTTGTTACAGGAAGCAATCAATGTGTGTGTTTATATGAGATTAACTTAAGCATCAACACAAGTCTAATGACTTCATCATTGTGTGCTCTGACCTCATTAAAATGCCCCCTAACTTAATTAATGTGTGCGGCAACCTCATTACAATTCTCCATGACCTCATCATAGCGCTGTGACAACCGAGCTGTATGACTATACAGTGAGCAAAAAATCTTGTTGACCATTGCTGCAGTCACTGTAAGGTATTATTCTGAGTGTATCTAGTGGCTTAAACATTTCAGTGGGATCACTGATATTGACTATAATATTATGTAACTAGAAGGCCCAAGAGTCCATTTACTTTACACACAGACTTGGCAGCATTGCCAAAGGCTTTCTACAGCACTGTCTCCAGGCTGCGATACATGACCACCCACAAGTACGCGCAAATGTGGATGATAATCTCACTCAGCTCTTCACTCTCCCAAATGTTGAAAACCAGTCTGTTACTACTTCAGTGTCGTGAACATACAGCTATATTACAAATAAACAAACAATAAAGGTATTTCTGTCTTATTTCACGCAGAAAAATCTACACTAAACGTTTGAGTCATGGTGCAGCACGTGCTTTCACAGTCTTCTGACTTCATACTCAGTGTGGGATGACCATATGGTGCAGAGGCCATATGGATGCTAAATATATACCATATAAACCTCATGTTAACATAATAAATGATGATGTAAACTGTAAGGCTTCTGGTGTACATGTAATTGTAGGAAAAATGCTTGAGAGAGACGGGGTGCACTTTTAGGTTAGATATTTAAGGTTTCTGGAGAGTCTGGGGCTGATGAATGGATATCTTTAATCATTCAGTTTTTGTGTTTTGATGTGAACATCTTGCCAGTGTGGTGAGAAGTCACAACTCCACAGCAACTTAAGCCGATCTCTTACATGAGTCTGTGTAAAGGAGCCAAATGTTGTACATAGAAACTTGTCAGTTAGCTTCCAAACAACATGAAGCTAGGAATTTCACATTATAAAGTTGATAGTATTTGCTGTGTGGTTTTCCACTTTCGTTTTCTTTGGGTTCTCTCCAAACACAGGCTTTTGTATTGGGTGCCTGCTTGGATCTATAGCTGCCTGTTGCATTTATGCCTTTTGTCTCATGTTAACAGCTGCAGCTTCTGTTTTTAATAATGATGTAACTGTCATTTGTCCACTTGTACTACAATTATGGCAAATATTCAGCATTCACGTTTGAACCTTTCTTGCTTGTGTGGATCACAGTGTGAACTTCAACATGCAAAACAGTTCAGTGTTGTTATCTGCATCAGCCACAATAAGCAGGGTCTGTTGTCATTATCCCCTGAGACATGTCACACGTGTGGATTCCTTATTAACAGCTGTGCGTTTGTTCATGTCTTACTTTCTTGTGTGTCTGTGCATGAACATACATGCTCATTTGTGTGTGTGTGTGTGTGTGTGTGTGTGGGAGAGAGGTGAAGACTCACTGCTGTGCTTTAAATTGCTGATACCCACAATGCCACAGCACAACACCTGCCAGATGATGCGGTGGGAAAACTGCTGGACATAGTCTCAAAGAAGGGCAGCCATCTGTTCCCACCTTCTCACATTATATTTGTGTGTGTGTTTAGAAACTCTCATCCATTCTGCTGTCTCTGTGTGTTTCAGGTAAAGAACCCGGACCGATAAATTAGGAACGGAGACGGAGAATCGGACTGAAGATGCTGTCGTCACTGTTAACTGTGCTGCGGACCTTCACTGAGCTGTAAGACCAACACTTTCTTCCGTTGTCTAGAATGTTTATATCGATCAAATACCTCCAGGAGCGTTTATAAAACTTCTAGCAAACATTATATTATTACTACATCTAAAAAGTGCTTTGTTTTTGGTAAGAAATGATTTTGAAAGAAAAGACCTACAAAATGTGCCTAACCTTGTCTTAAAACATCCGAGGGCTGCAAGACTTGTGCAAGCTGTCAGATGTTTACAGGTTATACACTGCACAGTTATACGCCTACACACTTGCTGTACACACCATGTCAGCCCTTGTTATACTTGAAAATATTGAAAAATCTTCCCCTAAAATCAATCCTATCCTTTTTCTGGTGCTTTAAAAGGGATATCCTTTTTAATCCCTATTAGTAGATTTAATGAGGTCGAGTGAGCTGACTGGGTAAAGTCTGATTAATGTCTGGCCCAAATGATTCAGACAATTGCTCATCCAAGTTAGGTCTAGATAAATTCAGGGTTACAGTGCATGGTTGAAAACCCTTACACAATCTCCCTACTGTTCTGCATCTTGTCCAGAGTCGCATATGAATAGCCGAACAAACCAGGTCCTCCTCTGCCCACAGCTTGCTCTTTGGTTTGCGCAACTTTTTTTGCTAGCTGCTCCTCAGCATATAGTTCCCCTACCTCCCAAATCTGACTGACTGACTGTGGTGTCCGTGATTTTCTGTAACTCACTCATCTTGAGGCAAACCACTTTTTCCTCCTCTTTTTTTTCCTCAATAAGCTCTTAATTGTTAACATGGTGAACTATCTGTGTCCAGGCTCTGCAGGCAGGTCGGTTCTGACTCTCTGTGTTGCACAGTACAGGCTCATGGTCCTTCTCTGTTACCTTGTCCTGTATGTCCTGTATGTCGACACAGAGATCGATGCATACTGCGTGGATGGCTTCTTTTGTATGCTGTTGCAGCTGTTTATGGGCTTCCTCCAGCCTGTAGCTGAGATCCATATTGATTGCATATTAGACAGCTGATGAAGGAGATCCTGGTTTGTCATCTCTGCTGCTTTTCCAGTCTGGTTCTGCTTCACAAAATCATTAACCTGGGTTTTAAGATCCTCAATGGATTTTTTTTTTGTTGGTTTTAAGGCTTCTCCCGTTGCCCTTCAACAGCTTCAGCTTGGGAGATTGCTGGGAAATTATGTGTTATTTTACCCCGGAGTAGATCAAGCGCTGCAGTTAGGGTTTCAATTTTGGTTTTCAGCTTGGCTCTTTCAGATGGGGTCACATACACATGTCTTTTGCCTTCTTTGTGTGCAAACAGATAAGGTGAATCATAGAAATATGCATGTCATATGTATATGTTTATATATACGAACAAAAAGAAACACAAAACTTTAGTGTTTTTGATAGTTAATATAACATTGGTTACCAAATTACAGCTATTTATACAGAATTATAGTAGCCGTGTATACACAAAACTGTTGCCTGTTATTCCTTTGTCATTTCTTTCAATAAGTTTGATGTAAGTGGTTGTCTTTCCCCTCGATAAGGCTGTGTAGAGGTGACCGTGAACGAACAGTGCTTGCAGTAGGTAGATGCCAACTCGCTCATTTTCTTGTACTTAAGAATAATTATCTGACTTCTGTAGAGATTCACTACTGCATGCAAAAGTCTTGCGTTCCATATCTTCACATCTTGCTGAGTGCTGTTACTGCTGTTCGCTTCATTTTACACTTGATGTAGACTCTTAATTCCAATAAAAACTTTAGCTCCTTTTGTGCCCCTAGCTGCTTCCTAGACATTGTTACTGATGAAACTGTAATCATTATTTACCCCTGCTAAAAATGTCTATTAGCCAAACACACTTTTTTAGGTTTGACTAATTGCATTTCTTTGAACATCACTGTCAAGTGTTTAACTGATATGTAGTGCGTGGGTATTCTGGAAGCTGTTATTAAACAAAGAGTAACAATGCTGGGATCCACTATATTTTTCTATTCTTCTTCACATTTTTTGTGTTAGAATTTGATCAGATATCTGCGAGATCCTATCCATTTTTCTGTTTTTGTTGCTTTTTTGTCACTATTTTCAACGACACACTCTCTTCATAGGGATCAATATGTTTCAGTTTACATTGTCTGAACCCATCAAGATAAAATACTGTAGCCATGTTGCACCACTAAGGGATTTTCCCCTCCATCCACATGGGGGCACTCTTTTTTTGCTGCACTCCATTAACATCTGTCTCCGGTCCAGGGGTGATTACAATGCGTAATTGCCACAATTTATCATAAGGGCCTGAGCCGGTGTGCCCCAGGGACTCAGGTAAGGGAGAGGGAGAAAAATGAAAAGCCAAGCACTTGTGCATGTGCTGGGACTGCTGAGGCAGTGAGCTGGTCATAAAGCACTAATGGATGTCAGGCTGCTGAGAGAGCACAGGCCTCCGAGAGACACCTCATCATCAGCAACAGCACCAATGTCTCAACAGCACGGCCAACATAACAGGTGCCACAGCCCTGGAGTCAGACAGAAAAAAATAAATGGTATAGATGTTGAAAAGAGTGCAAGCATTGTGTGTTTTTTTATGTAATATTAGAAGGAAGGTGGAGGAGCAGGACAGGATGTTTTGTTATCAGTAACTTCACATTGGCAGCAGCTGAGGTTGAAATAATGTGCTGTGGGTTGTGCAGCTGTCGGTGATTTGTTTTCACTTTCTGGGGAAATGACAGTGTCCATTTTTTCCTCCGGCTTTTGTGTCATTAATGTGGGCCAGCAGTTGGATAGGCAAAGACTATAATGCATGCAAGCAATAGTAAAGATGAGAGCAATATAAACTTTTTCAGTGAGCACTGGATGGACAGCTTTCACCTGAGAGCCGTAGCTGTCATTCCATGTTCAATACATTCGTGGATATAGTAGAGGATATGAAATCCTTTAAAATCATAATCATGTTTTGATTCCAATTTAAATGAAGAATAAAGATAATATTGAGCGAAAACAACACTTGACCTAAAACAGCCTTGAACTCTCTTTGGAAAATACGAACAACCATCAGCATGAACAGCAGCATCATACAGATGTTGAGATCAAGCTTCAGGGGAGCGCTCTGAAGGACAGAGGTGATAAATGATGAAGGGCATCAGAAACACCTGCTTTAGATGCTCTGAGATTTATCCGGCTGAATCGCCTGGGACAGACTGAAGTAGAGCAGAAGATAATTGTAGGTCAAAATGTACTTTGGGAAGAGAACAAGTTGGATGTGTACGGGTGCACAGGTGCTTGAATGTGGTTCATTTGTCATCACTGGTTGTTATGTGTGTATACAAGTGCTGAGCACATACACAGTGTTGATACAGGCTGTAATCAGTGGTAGTGTACCAGGAAAAGCACAAATGGAAATCTAGAATGTCACACTCCGCACGGCACTAACACACTATTTTTTTTTTCAAAGGTAGAAGTTGGTCTCAATCTTGCATTAGATTACATTTTGTCATCTTTTTTTAAATCTTCTTTTCTCCTTTCTTTTTTGTAACCTGGCTCCAAACCTTTGAAATCACTTGTTGTCTTCAATAATTCAAGTGTAATAGTGAATAATAATGATAACTATAATGAAAGAATGAAGTCAAACGAAAAGGAAGTTCTTTCCGATTGTTAAGTTTATCACATAAGAGGGAACACGATTACGCCTTGTCTACACAGGAGGCAGATTTTTTTTAGTCATCTGTCTCATGCACCTGTGACAGAACAGATACATGCCTATTATATTCAGTCCAGCTGCCCACACAGTACATGAAACAGCTCAGGTGTCAGCTGAGCTGTTGGACATTTTTACCCTTTAATGTCCCCAACAACCTCTGTAGTCTCATTAGCTGCTCTTCTGATTTTTTTTAAGACACGTGAAAGCTTAAAAAATCATGAGTGGAATATTTACTGACGTATTTTATGTTGTAGAATATAAAAATGTCTTGAGCTTGTGTTAACCACAGACTCATTCCTGTAGCACTCTGTTTCAGTTTGCACCAAAGTAGTGGGCTGACTGAAAAACCATCATTGCCACCCCTAGAGCCATGCAGCTAGTATGGCTGAAACACAATAAATTTGACAATGGCAGGGCATTTAACTTCATATCTGACATACACAGATACTCAATCCTGACCTGCAGGGCCCCAGTCATAAAGTCATAAGTCATTTCAACCATTATGTTGCATTTGCTAAATAACTGCACATTGCCTTTCGCCTAACATGAGCTCACAGCCTGTTAAAGTCTAACCTCGCCCTCAATTGTCCATTAGCCAACAGTAGCTGATATTCCCCAAGGAAAACATGTTCAGTATCTGGTGTACTACCGGCTAGACTGAAGTCAGCACTCTTTTTGTATATGTAGCAGAAATCCTGAGTCAAGCATTTGGCACACGGTATTCATTCATTGAGAACAATCTATACAGTGTAGCTTCAAGCTGAACAGAAAGACAGTTGTACTCAGCAGTGATCCCATATTGCATGGCACCCTCGCTTGATGTTCTAGGATCTGTCAAAGTCGTTTGGGGAAACGGCCACCAGTGTTAAAGGCAGTGTGCCTGCTTTTCCTTGACATAAACACGAAACGGCCTCAAATCAAGAGCTCTTCATGTATGTATGCAGGTAGGCAGGGTTGTAGTCGTTGCTAGGTGTGCAGGTGTCTGATGTTGCAAGCATGTAATCAGTGCTCAGGGAGCTACGTCTGAAGTAGACTAATCAGAGGGGAAGATGGGGCTTGTAACAGCAGGTGTAAATCAGCAGCGATTTTCTTTCTGTCTCTTTTTCCTCTCTTCCTCCGCCTCTCTCCATTTCTCTCTTTGGATGAATGAGCTCACTATTAAGCAGAACAATGCTAATGGCCCTGCGCCTTCCAACCATGGAGCCCTTGCTGGGCTCAGGCTTTATCTGGCTTCTTTGCTCTCAGCTTCCATGTCCTGTCTACATCTCCAATTCTGCCTCGCTTTCCTTCATGCGTGAAGGGTTAAGTTCTTAGATATTTGGCAGTATACCTGGATCAGCGTGTCAAACAAGGGATCAGTGCATGATGGTCGGACAGGCTGTATTTCTCTGTAGGCAGTGGGCAGTTTTCTTTAAGCCCTTGGTTTTGCAGACTATTTCTGCACTTACGTCTACTCTCTACTGTAAAATGGTTTTGTGTTTTTTCTGTATGGAAAAAAACATTGATTTTGAGGAGAGGGACAAAAAGAGTGACTTTGACTTTTCAAGTTGATTGTGGGAGGTGAGAACCTCCCACAATCAACCAACATCACACCAACATCACACCTCTCAGTTTGCCACCAGGATCAAAGAAACTGTTTGGAAACTGGTGCACTGAGTGTGATTTATTTGTTCCTAGAAAAGCCATGATACGGTGTCTTGGAGGGCCCAAAACAGGGGAGTTGGAAACCTTTTCACAAGAGAGGGTGAAGGAAGTAATGTTGAGATTAAATTACATTTAGTATCATCAGGGATGTTGTCAGGCCAGTGGAGTAGCTGTGGCAAGTACCCTCATTTCATAATCCTCTCTCACCTACTACACTGTTACAAATTGCCAGTTTGGGGACTTGTTTGAGTGAAGCACTGAAGGCAGAAGGCTGAAGATCAGCATCTAGTCTGTTGGAGGACCAGGCTGGGAAAACAGTCACACTGACTGGCACAGAAACTTGTGGAAAGGGATCTATACTTGCTCATATTAATGGTAGCACTAACACAGCTTTATGTGGTGAAGGAAAGCATTTTTATCTTGGCCATTCTCACTCAACATAGTGTCCTACTGTAGCGAGAACAGACGAAGCAGAAATGGTACATCATATATATTTCTGGCCATCTTCACCTTTTCTGTAGTTTTAGTTTTTTCTTTTTGCATTGGAATGAATAAATTGGCCTTGCAGTATTTATTTAAAACTAGGCTGAATAACTAAAAACTATAGTAGAATAGCTGAATATTTTTATTTTTTTTTATTTATTTTTCACCATAAAATTGTTTTAGAGACTCCATGCTGGCCAGCCTCCTCAGGTTGCCAGTTGAGGGTGTCCCAGGTTTGTCTGGTGAAAAAGTTTAACCTGGCTTACCTTTTGTCACGACGCAATGCAGTGTCATCCAGTTGGCCAATACATGCAGGCTCACATTCCTGACGGATTACTTTTTAACTATAACTATACATTTCTACTGTTTAACTCACCGTCATCATGTGAAATATAAAACAATTACTGCTGTAATAAATTTTCACACTTGTAAAATCCTGTCTTATAGTATTATAAACAATAGTGCAGTGTTTTGCCACTTGAGATGCCTATGGATTCGCAGATCAGCTGCTCAAACTGGACTTCCAGGGTTGTATTTCATGTTTCTCTGATACCTGAAGATTAAGATTAACTTTATTGTTTCACAGAGTGGGAAATTTGTCTTGGGCTCTTCATCCATGCTGCAGCCATAAAAGTAAAGCCAAAATTTAATACAAAAAATATACAGATGTTTTTTTTTTAAGTATGATTTATTTGTAAGTTTTCAACATCACAAACAAACAGACAAGAGTCCACATAAATGGAGTAAAGTTGACATGAGATAAAGAGGTAGTAGCAAGAACAACAGAAAAGCAGGTAGGGTCCAGTTGACGCTAATCAAACCTCAAAACACAGATGTAACCAGATTACAATAAAGGGGGTGTTACATAATAAAACATAGTGTCATTACACAGATGTTTTGATAAATATCAAACAGGGTCAAACGGGGTTCATAAATAAGCGCAAGTGTAAAAACAACATCATTGGGATATATCCTCTGTGGAAACCTAAATGTATACAGAATTTCATATCCAAGACAATAATAGATAATATAAGTGACACTGTGATTAAACTGTATTGGATCACAATACTGCATTTTACTGTATGGAGGGTAAAATAATTAATAGTGATCTATAGTGTTTGTACAGTGTCAGGTAATGGAGGACCCGTGTGACAGTAGCATATAAAGGGCTGTCTGCAGAGCTGCAGGCCAGGCCAAGCTTGCCACATGGAAGAGCAGGGATAATGAGAAGCAGGACTGAGGGTCATTAGAAGCAGAGTGTGTTTTTCACACTGGTGGCTGCCAGTAGAGTTTGCTTACAAATGTGTGTGTGTGTGAGTATGTGTGTGTGTGTATGAGGGGTGAATGGGGTTCTGTGTTCGGGGATGAGCAGGGGCCATGACCCTCAGTTTTATTGTTATTTGGGGAACATAATTTTTTTTTAACAGTGTAGTTAGTTCATCGAGTTCATTGAGTTCACTGAGTGATTGCAGTGCTGTTCTGAAACCCTTTTTAGAAGTGCTCTTGTTCTCTCGCGTTCAGGTCCCTCTCTATCATGTCAAAAATGTCTGTGTCTCAAATGTGTATTTGCATCTTAGGTGCTGCTGGTGATAGGTGCTGGTGAAGGCTTTTAACAAGAGAGCAGGGAGGAACATTTGTATGCACATTACTGGTATGCTTAACATACTGTTTAGATACTCTGAACTCTGAAGCACAAGCAACACAAAACGGATATGAGGACACACTGCATAAACACACATAAGTATATACGTACCCGCACGCAACAACACACAGCCCAGAATGCTTCAGCAGATGCTGTGTGGTTGTAGGGATCAGATGGACACTGTTGTATCTGTACCGAAGGAGACGGAGTTGTGGTTTTAGACGGTAGGACGCCTGAGTAAATCTGGCTTCAGCCATCTGCCCCAGCATCTCTCTCCACAGACCGGCTCTAAGACCGTTCTGCACACGGTTATGAAGGAGTCATAAGGAGTTTTGGAGCACTCTGAAAAATGCAGTGTCAACAAGTCTGAGAATTGTTTAAAAGTTTCAGAGTCATCCAACAAACAAAGCAGCTTCATTTGAACTGAAGAGTTACATGAGAAGATTGATACCACTCTCAGGTCTGTACGAAACACACATAAATATGAAGCTACAGCGAGGAGGCGGTTATATTAGTTTTTGCAGAAATGGAAAGAAACAAGTTATAAAAAGATTTTTTTTTACCTTTGTTGAGAGCCAGGCTAGCTGTTTCTCCTTATTTCTAGTCTTTGTGCTTAGCTAAGCTAACTGGCTGCTGCATGTAGCTTCAAATTTAGCAGTTTAGCAGATATCAGCAGGTATCAATCTTCTCTTTTAACAGAAGAAAATGAAAAGGCATATTTCCCGAAATGTACAACGATTCCTTTAAGAGGATTTAGCCCTTTTATAAGCTGTAATATGTGGCGCTTATTTGATTAATTTTAGCAACATCAAACATTCACAACATGTGAGCCATAGGCCTTTTTCACAGCAGACATTTGACTTATCAAAGTAAGAAAGTCACAGTTATTACTATTACTATTAACAGTGGCTCTGTTATTTTCAAGTGTCCGTGTGAGACATGACAGTGTGACAGTGAGTCAGCATGAACCATACCAGGACCCTGAAACTGAAGCAGCTAATTGGAATTCAGCCATCATTAATTTTACTATTTATGCCTGTGCTTTTCCTTCTGTGACATGTCAAAATGTCCTCAGGGAAAAGGCGTTATTTAGTTCCTTGGATGATAATTAAGAGGTGAAGACCTGTTATGATGAGCGAATTAGACTAATTGTTTTCCCTCTTATATTTATAATAAAAGTCTCAAAAGCGGTCATGACAAAGTCAGAAAGAAAATAAAAAAAAAAAAAAAAGGCATCGTACAGTGAAGGGGGTCTCGAGCCAATTTAGTTAAACTACAGCTCAGGAAGTGTCAGCTCAGTGCACCAGTTGACTGAGACAAACTGTTAGCTTACAGCCAGCAGCCTCTCCCACAGGCGTCTCATTCATGACCTTTCAAATGATTGCTGATTAGGAGCACTCAGCCGCCTCCAGCGAAGAGAAAAGGGAAGCAGGGAGAGCAGAGGAGAGGTGGAGGAGGGCCATCCTATCTAAACAACAGTGTGTGCTGCGAGTATTTTCATTCTGTGTTTGCAGTCTTTCCACTGGGCTGAACACACACCCTGCTGATAGAAAAGCATCAGTCACTCAGTTAAAGTGTTTCGTCAGCAAACATTGACCGAATCACTGTCAGGGTATTCGCACTGCTATATCATGAAAAAATTACTGCATCAAATTTTATACAGTTTATATAGTGAGTATACATCAGGAGGTCATACTGTTGTATAAAAGGCTCTTTTATATAGCTGAATACATACATCTGTTCTTATTGTAGATAGAGGATATTACATACTGTATATCAGTTTGATAATTGAGAGACACTAAGAGTTTCAAGCCTCTTTTTCCCCTCTAAAGCATCTATTCTTGGAAAATCCAGAGCAGACGAGTCATCAGTGTATAAATATGGAAACGTGTCTCCAACAAATTGCATTTTTATACCACTGAATGATTTTGCCTAATATGTTTTGGAGGAAAAATAATTGCTGCATGGATTATGGTTGAAAAAGTAAACATGTCACGTCTCATGTACCCACGCAAAACCACCATAAAAATGTGGCTTGTGCCTCGTTGCCACAAGCAGATATCATTGGAAAAACAAAGGAAATAGTGAGTGTTTTGTTGATGCGTTCAGTATTGACATATTGCAACTCCTCTGATGTGTTCTTTGAAAACAAGTTGATTAAAGAATATGTGTGGTTGAATTATTTTCCACATGTTGATTAATAATTTGAGGAGACAAGGTTGAATATGTGAAGCTGGAGAAAAAGTCACTGACAACGTGATCACGACGGGCCACAGCTGTAAATTCTTCTCCCTGACGACAGGACGACATTATCCATAATCTTCATGTGTTTCAGGGGCCCGTCAAGCTTTGGTCCACCTGAATTATTCAGGGTTTCACTCTCATCCAATCCCTGGTTGCATAATCTATGTGGCATCAAGTTCATATATATGGAACTTGTGTGGTGCTTATTCATATTCATGAAGGTCCAGTAACCATGTGTGTGCTCAATGCAAAAGTCAGTTTAAAGTTGAAATTCACAAAACCTTTGTAGAAAGTTTTCATAGACTATTACCTGCACGTGTGTGTGTGTGTGTGTGTGTGTGTGTGTGTGTGTGTGTGTGTGTGTGTGTGTGTGTGTGTGTGTGTGTGTGTGTGTGTGTGTGTGTGTCTTATTTTCTCACTGTATCTCTGTTTTAAGGATACAAATCTGGGTTAAAGGCAAATTCAGGAGGACAGACAAAATAATGATATTCAGAATTATTCACGGTCTGATGTGGCTTTTTCATCCAGGTTATTTCCTGCTCTGCTTAAAGTTGCCATTTTTAGACACACAAGACTTGATACATCAGATGCAACCTCTCTGCCTGTTCAAACATCATTGTGGGGACATGAAACAGCTGATCACTGATATTCACTACACTGCTCTCTTTTCCAAGTTTTGACTACACAAACCAAAGCAGAAAGAATGTCATCATAATAAAAAAAGGTCTCCAAGGTTTACCCTCGTCCCACTTCCGTGGCAGGGATGAAGAATACTGTATACCCAGTAAGTATTTACTGAAACATGAAAGCCCATTACCAGGCCATATCAGATGGGAACAAGAAAAAAGAACAAGCAAAGGGGCAAAAACAAATAGAGCTGAGGAAAGAGGGTGGATGTGTGATGAAGCAGTGAGGAGGGGGACTGAAAGAGAGAATGAGTCAGCAGCAGGAGTAGCTTTCGCTTTCTCCCTCTCTAAGGACAGATGTTTCACTTAGATTAATATTCCCACTCAGAGTTTATTCATCTGTGCTATCCCCACCCTCTCCAGGTGATTTCATGCCTCCTGAGCAGCCAGAAAGGCCCTTTTTCCGGCAGCTGCGAAGTCCGACCTGTCACAGATTTTAATAAATGATACTGATAAACCAGGCTTGTGGGGACGCTGTGCAAGGCTAGGCTAAATTTAGCCCCTACAAGGAGCAAGCATTGATCCACACTGTTTACGCCTCTCCCGCGCCATTCTTAGCTTTTCCATTTCTTCATGAATGTTTAAAATGTGGAAATCTTTACCACTAACGCCTCTTCCAGAGCAGTCATAATTCACTCACAGCCACTCGTGTGCAAGTTGTTCTGCACTACAGGCAGCAGCAAACCAGTCATTACAGTTGCCCCCATTCACTGTGGTCTTAATTGATCACAGATTTGATAGGTTGCGATGAATTATGAATCACTGTTTCCACCGACATCTGAAGGTGGAGTTCTGTGTCCTTTTTTCTCAGTCCGCAGGTAATTGAGTGGGCTTTAGAAATAAGGTATGAGTCTGTGATATTGATCCGCTGGAGGTCATTTCCTAGCCTGAGACTGGTTGATCAAATTTCAGACGTGTGACTGTGCACACACCTGCCATTACGTTTGTGTGTGTGTGTGTGTGTGTGTGTGTGTGTGTGTGTGTGTGTGTGTGTGTGTGTGCGTGCGCACATGGAAAAGTAACACAGAGCAAGTACAGTTCAATCTCCAGCCATTTTCCTTTGAGCCTGGACCATGAAATCTTCACACATGAATGGATTACCTTGCGTCTGATAATTATCTTGTAATTGCAGATCCAGTTCTTGTTCTCACCTTCGCCCCAACCTAGCTTCAACCTACAAATTCTTTGTTCTCTGCCATCTGATACTTCATTTAATTCCTTTACCTCCCCAAGTTTGTATTCTACCAACCTCTGTTTTCACCGGGGCTGAGTTTTTAATTTCACCTAATTACCTCCTCCAACAAAGGTAAAAGCTTTTGTTGTTACTCATCTCTTTCCTAGTGAGCTGCAGGAAACTCCTACAAATAGATGTGGCTTAAATGTGATGGATTTTGCCCGGCTTTGCACAACTGATTCAGGTCTACAAACTTTTAAAAAAGATTTCTTTTGCACATGCATGTCTTTTATCTGGGATTTCCAAGTCGGCTGCTGAACACCAGTGCATTGTGGTGCTATTTTTTACTAAAGAAATTAAACTGCAATTTAACATCAGTCCCAGGACATTAGCATCAATCTGAGGCACAGTTTAAGCAGCAGTTGAATATACAAAGGTAGCAACCAACTTCCTGTTGGCATGCTAACATTTGCTTCTCAGCACAAGTGGCAGTATTATTTTGCTTGGCGTGGCTAAAAAATAATGTGTGCTGCACATTCAGCTTTACGTGTGATACAGTGGGTCACAAACATGGGCACATTTATACTTCACAATGAGTATCCATGATAATCAGAATCTGTGAAACACACAAAACATTTTTTCATCTTAGAGAGGTCTTTTTGAACATCTGGGAGCATCTGTTAGACAGTGTCATGACAATTGGATCACTTTGGACTTTTGTTTCTCCTACTGTGAGTTCAAAAAGATCTGGTACTCCACAGTGATTATCTCCATCAGAGCCACATTTCCCTCATGTTTAGGGGCTGACGTGTAACTCTCTCTTAATTACACAAACGCTGCCCACAGACGACATATTTAATCTTTTAAAGACAGACCTTTGTCTCTCAATAATCCTTGTTGCCGTTATAGTGCATAGTCCTCCATAATTACAGCATGTCCTTAACCTTCACTGGTTCTCTTGCCAGTCAGAAGCAATAATTGAATTGTGGAGTCAAAGCACCTGGTAGTCCATTTGTTCTCCATGTTAATTGTGAGTGTTAATTAGGTTCTGTCTTGATGTTGACAATGTTTCCTCTGACACTTGTGCCTTAAAGCGAAGGTCAGACCAATAATGACCGAACAGGTTTTCACCCTCAGTGGCGGCCTCATGCTGACTGATTAAAATTTAACGAAGAAAAGACGCTTTTCACTCATTTTCACTGTTCAGTTTTTGACAGTGAGTCAGAGAGGTGTTGATTAAATCCCATGACTGTTTTCCAGGCTGCAATTTGTGTTGCTGTGTTGTGTTGAACTAGACATTTTGAGGTATGTAGGCGGACAAAATAACACAAACACATGCACACTGCATTACTGTTCCTTGGAGTTACATTATACTTTAAATGTGCTCACACTGTTTTGCCTCATGACCGAATTTGTTTTCAGGAACCGGCACACATATAATTAGAAACTGAAATATGTAATTCTTGAGTTGTGTAGCGTTTTCAAGAAACAACTACTGAAACAATTCACATCATGCTTGGTTCAAACATGTAGGGGCTATTTCTAAAAATAAATTAGAAATACAGAGTGAGGAGGAGGAGGATATTATTGTACTATTATTGCACAATTTAAAAGACAATTAAATGTGGAAGGAACATTTTATTGCAGGTTATAAACTCCTTTATAGACTGTTTTTATTAGTTATGACCAAGAACCTCATTCCTATTAATGTCCAATCACAAAACTGGCAGATGATATTTAATGCCAAATTGGGACCAACTTGTCACCCAACTGATATGTCTTCCATTAGTGTATATTGATTGTATGCGTGTTCTTTGTCAGCATTTGTTTTTCCTTCCTGCTAGATTAAACAGTCACACAGGCCATGTCTGTGGGGAAGATTAGGGTGGACAGACTCTAATCAACTGCTAAGGGAGGCCAAAGTGATGGACTGACAGAATGAAAGAAGGCTTTACATTCAGTGCAGGAGAAGGGGAGGAAGAGTAGCAGGGAGAGATGTACAGATAGAGACGGAGAGATTATACCGAGTCTTCAGGAAATCAATTCAACCTGCTGCTCAGGTTTTCAATGAGCTTTGCAGCTTAGTGATCTGACAGTGAAGTCTTGACTCAGACTACAGTGATGCTGTAGTCAAATACTTGTCATAAAACCACAAGGAGACGTTGTGTCATCTTTTCCATCCTCTCAACATTGCATTGTGTTCAGATATTCTCTCCACTAAGCCTAAATCAAGGTGACCTGAAGGAGTTTTTTTCCCCCGTACACATATATGAATACATGTCTACTGATATTCTCATCAGCATTAAATACAACTTATTATATCATTACCCAGCAGGCTTGTCACTGACTTGGCTCGAACAAAGACTCTGGCTGCTTCTGGCCCAAAACCTGCAGGCATCTTCCCAGCAGCAGACCAGAAACACAATCTGTCACCACCACCAACTCCTACTGTAGTACAGTACAGCTCCGTGCTGCTATCATCACCTCTCCCGCCATCCTCCATCTCTCACCAGCCTTTAGCATTCCCTCCTGCAGCATTTACTGCTCCAGCTCCAGTGTCCTGCCCTGCTCAAACCACCTACCCATCCCGATCATCCTATCTCCCTAATACTGTGCCCTGCACACCACTCTGCTTCCACCATCTTTCACGTCGTTCGTCATCTACCTATTCAGCAGTAAGTTTAAGATTTACATTAAGATTTAAGACGACATAATTAAGAAAATATTATATAATATTAAGAAAATAGAAGCAGCTAAAAGCAGCAGAGCAAACATCAGGGCTGCTTCTGTCGCCACTGTTTGGATTAAACGTAAAAGAAGAGGGCAAAGGAAAAGAGTTAAGACTAAGGAGAAAACAAAAACATTTTTCAGGTAGAAAATTGAATAAAAACAGAGGATATATGTTAACATGACAGATTTGAAAATATGAGTTTTCGATCAACAGCCCTGGCCTTTCTTCGCTTTATTGTGTCACCCTCCGATATTAAAATGCCACAGCAGAAGGAAAAAAATGATACTGTGTCTGTATATTCATCCATAACACATT
Organism: Seriola dumerili; assembly: GCF_002260705.1. Classification (NCBI taxonomy): domain Eukaryota; kingdom Metazoa; phylum Chordata; class Actinopteri; order Carangiformes; family Carangidae; genus Seriola; species Seriola dumerili. The sequence goes on along the minus strand of NW_019174377.1, from coordinate 344,532 downwards.
TTAACACAGAACAACTCAAGAAGTATTAGTGTGTGATTGTAGCAATATGCCACTTCCCAGCTCTATTAACATTTATGATCATATATAAAGCCAACAAAAATATGGAATAAAGTGCATTAGTACCACTGCATAGCCGAAAACAGCTGTATAAGACTTTTTGGGGCTTTAGGGGGAGCTGTGCAAAGTCTGATGAACTGCCTCAAATGAGTCAGCGTTGGTTAGGGCTGAAAACTACAAGTGTGAAAATGAAAAAGATCTGAAGGTGCATGGTTGGAGAGAAGTGAGCTCACCAGATCTCTGCACCTCTGCAGCTCTGTTGGAGGCTAGCATCTCAAGGCTACTCAAGCTGCTACTAGCATAACACACCTGAACCATCTGTGGTCCAGTTGCATTGTGGTTAATGTAGGTACGAGGTTTTGACAAGGAAGAAGAGTGTGTGGTAGAAAAAAGCTGACATTCCTTTTACTGCATCGATTTTGATCCCTTTTTTTTAAACTGTCCATTTTGAGTCTGGCAGTGTTATAGGAGTGATTTGCTAAATCAATAGAGTACTCTGTTTATGTATGTACCTTTACTGATAACCTGATGCATAATGTTGTGTATTTTAATACACAGTATTAAAGTAAGAACAATATCAGGGGCACTGTAGATTTCAGCAGGTATTAAGGTGCAGTATACATATTGAAAAAGATTATGACAAACCCTTTGTATATTGTGGGCCTCTATATTTTGGTTTTGTTCAATAAACTGAAAAGAGACCCAGCGCTCATGCAAAACCAATGACTCTCACTATCATTAACCTTTTCATGCGTTTATAATGATCAGGTCCTGTAATCATAAGTTTCCATTACGATGAGAGCACAGGTGGAAAGGAAGATAGATGGAAAGGTTAAACAAAAATAAATCTGGAATAACTGAGGTGAGCAGGGGCTGTGATTACTCTGATTAACAAGGCCATTACCTAAAATTGCTTCCCAGAACAGACTGTCAGCTAGTAAATACTGTGGTTCATGTTCACAGCTACCTGGCACTGTCTGTTAGTCATGTATGTGTGTGTCTCAGGGGTTTTGAGTCAAAATGGTCATTGGTTTGCATCTTGTAGCATTTCAAAGGAGAGCAGTTTAATATTTTTGCTAGAGTAAGGTCTGGATATAGCCGCTGTTAGTAAGTATAATGGCAACAGACTGCTGCAAGGCCACTCCTATATCCTGACCTGGTCCAGATCCAGTTTCCTGATCTAACTACAGCCCTGATCCAGGTGGGAGGCTAATATCTACCTGCCCCAAGCCACCTCCTTAATGTCTGGTTGTTGTGAGGGGAAAAACTGAGCAGCTTCTCTGCTGTTGATTGTTGGACGCTGTGGAGCAAATTGTGTCTAGAAATCTCATCAATGGACATGATATTTGAAAACATCTTCCAAAAGGGCAGAGGATTCGTTTGACCAAGGGCTGCAACTAATGATTTGTCATTATCAGTTAATCTGGCAACTATTTTTTGACTAATTTTTGAGTCTATGAAAGGTCAGAAAACAAGCTGGAAGGAAAGAATATGTGACAATTTTTTTACCGATTTTTGGTGGAAAAAAGAACTGAAATGACTAATGGATTAAAAAAATATTTAGCCATTTATTTTTCTCAGGCGACTTAACCATTATTCAACTTAATGTTTCAGCTCTGGTTGGATCTGTTTAAGCATCTCTCGTTTCTTACCCACAGTGAGGACAGGGTTTGGCCAGAGATTGAAACGCACACCAACCTCCAGTAGAACATCATTACATCAGATAAATGATAAAATATCAAAAGCTGTGTGAAAATGACCTTTGAAAAATGTTCTATTCCTGTGCATTTTGAATACTTGACAGAATTAAAATGTATAATGTATAAAACGTGAGAATATGAGTGGGGTGATCCCTGGTCCTTTTTTGCTTCTAACTCTTCCTGACTGAGGCAAATTGTGGCTTATCATAAACCCAGTTGATAACTTCACTTAATGCCAGCCAGAAGACAGGATTGTCTTCACCATTTTATAATATAATTCTCTGTTGGTTTTATCCTCATGCACAGAACTTTTCAGACTTCTGTCAGTAACTTTTAAATATCAGTTTGTGGAATTTGACCTTAGTTGGGCTTGTTACAGTGTTTATTGGTGGAGTTTGGAGAATCGGCTCATCCAACACTGCGCTACAGACTGAATAAATGCATATCTCAGTTTAACAGTAAAGTGTACGTTTTGTCTTTTCTCAAATTAGTTCTATTCTAAAAGGCTGATTTAAGTATTTGTTGTAATATTTTTATCGGAGCACTGCTCATCTTTACTTGACAACACAACCAAATGAGTGTAAAAAGTGAACCACTTCTTTTAATATAACAGCTATATATTTTTTTCAACTGCTGTGATCCAGATATCGAAGCAGAGGCATATGAACTGAGCACACTAACTGCAGGTAGGATTACATGCTGGTTGCAGCTTTACCAACCTTTACTTATTTACTCACCCCCCCACCCCTTCCCACCCCTCCAAGTTGAACCCTTTGCCCTCTTGACGTTCTATAAATACCATTTCACATCACGACTGCTCAGATTCATCATCATACCTTCTCCTCTCCCTCACTTTCCTCCGCTCACGTGACGTGTTGCTGTCTTGGAGTCGGTAACTAAATTAAAAATAGCCCCGCTGTGACAGGGTTCTTGACAGTGAGCGAGTCTGTACTTCAGCTGATTCTGTCTTCATTTGGTTTTTACTCCCAGCTCTGTCTGATGTCTCCTCTCTGCTGATGAGAGCAGCCTGCGCTTTCATCTCCACTTTAGTTGTCCTTGCATCTTTTATTTTAAGAAAGTGTGCAATGGATTAGTTTGTCCCCACCTCCATCCCCCAAAAGCCTTTGGATTAAGATGTGTGGGGGGGCGAGAGAGAGGATGATTAAAAAGAAGAAAAAGGAAGTCGAGGCATCAGAGAAGAAAAAAGAGAATAGAAGAAGGAGGAAGAGCAGGAGATGATAAGGAGGAGAAGAAAGAAGAAGTGGTGTGAAGAGCAAAAGGGGGGAAACACTGAAGGAGGAGGGAGCATCCTATTTAGTGTGTGTGTCTGTGTGTCTGTGTGAGTGTGTGTCAGACTAACCATCAGTGAAGTTTGACTCTTGCTGGTTCTGGCTGCTCAACATCTGCGCAGCTTCATGTGCAACAGTTTGTGATGTATTTTCCTCTTGGTTTGCTGTGACTGGTTGTTTATCATCAGTCTATCAGCCCCTTTTGAAAAACACAAAAAGTCATTCACTGTTGCTATGCGACTGTTTAAAACTCTTTCAAACCAGCTTGAAGCCCTGCGATCTTTTGCTGGAATAATATGATGAAATCTTCAGAACCATCAACATCCTGCATGCTGAGTCTGAATGCATGAGTCCCACACAGAGCTGTTAGGAGGCTTTGTATTAGAAACACATGCAGAGCAAGTCAATAGTATGATAACTGAAACACTAAAGAGATCTTCGTTAGCTACAAATGAACTGGTTTCTACAACCACTTCTAAAGACAAGCGTGTTCATACTTGCTCCAAATGGCCACACTTGAAGATGTCGCTAAAAGCCTGTCATCATCAAGACGCAGTGAATCGTACAGATGAGGATAATAGTGCACAGTTTCTCTCCTCAAGGACATTCACGATGTTGCGCTCGGTTGTAAACACAAACATGACCAAAGAATGACTAAAGAGAGAGCTCTCAAGTTGAAAGTCTGTCGAAAGTCTGCCTACTGTCATAGCTCAGCATATCAGGTTAGCTGTGGGTGAAAAATAATATGCAACACATCATCCCATTAAAAAATATATATATATATCCCTGGCTTTGTGGGGATACTGGTATAGGCTGCATCACACTCTTAACTCTGATCCTACATCTATATTTAGATGGTGCAGGTGACAGAGGGGGATTGTGGTGATTTTCTATTTGGGTCACCTTTTAAGGTCACTCATGCACACGAGCAAACAGCAAAGCCTGAGAGGTGATGTGATGTGATGTCATTGCCCAGTGCTGTAAACACATGTAAAAGTGTGCATACAGAATGGTGTGCACACATACCGTTCACACCGTGTCGTACACATCCCATCAATGCTCTTGCATTTAAGATGGTTTTAGTATTTACATTCTTGCACCTTCATGCAGTCAGATGAGGGAGGGTGGTGACATTTCTCAGACACAGTGGCCTCTGAAAAGACAGAAAACTTGATGATTCAGTGTGTTACATACAGCTTTTGTTGTTTCATGCTTATACAATAAGTCTGGCTGTGGTGAGTCTGAAGCTCCTTTTCCATGCTGATACTTTGATTTCGGTCATTCTGTGTTCATTTTCTTTTGCCATGGTAACCTGTAGCTGCACAGGAACGGCACTTTTCTTTAAAAATTTTCTCTTATGTACTTCTTGTATAATTACGACCATGTTAAAGAATACATTTTGTTCTCTTAGCGCCCCACTCTAATAATTTTGAAAAAGGGGTTTTTTTCTCAGCAGAGAAGCATGAAATTAGTTGGTACAGAACATAACCATGGAGGGACTTTCACAGTTTGTGAGAAGTGCTGGGAATGCAGGACTTCTGCTATTTATATCAGAATCTGTAATGAGAGATTGGGAAGAAACAGGCTGAGCTAGTCAAGTTAATATACTCAATGAGGACTTTGAATGCATTTATTAATTCAAACTGGTCAAATATACATGAATTGGGAAAGGTATTACATTTAAATGTTCAATATTTTATTAGGTGGGGCCTAGCAAGTGTTTTGTAAACACACATGTTCCCTGTGGGCTGCATTGCTACACAGAGACGGCCAGCACAGAAATTGGGTTTTGATATTGTTAGGAGCTGAATGAAAGCAAAAGGCATCTAGAGGGAGTGAAATCACATGGTGGCTGATAACAGCATGTAAAAATCTATTTTCTTTGAGGTAGAGGGCGCGCTGAAAATAAGCATTCCCTTTGGCAGAAATGATCCTTTCAGAAGAGTGAAGACACTTAAGCAAGCGTAGTCATCCACAAGAGCATGACTTTCTTTCTCTCTCTCTCTCTCTCTCTCTCTCTCTCATGCACACTCACACCCACACATTCACATCTCATTAGGACCCCTGCTTTCTCTCCACCCTCTTCTCCCAAATATCCACCATGTTCCTCATTCTCTGCCCACCACCACTTCACTCCTCCCCCAACACATTCTCAGTGGGATAATAGAGAGCTAAAGGTCACGGCTCCTTCTTGATTTTTCTTTTTCTTTTTTGGTTACTTCCTTAATGGACAGAGGAGGGAAATTTTACTCTATCCATCAGATATACTGTAGATAAAATAGATATTTCTCTCCATATGATGACTTTCACCTTGAGATGACAGAGATGAGGACTGTCTCAAGTGGCAATTGGGAATCCATCAGGGGCGTGTGTGTGTTATCTTTTTTTTCATTCCTCATATTTTACACTGGCCATCTGAGTTCAGAGGGTTGTAAGTGAAAGGATTCAAGCTTTTATTTTTAAGATATCAAAAAATTTGACTTTTTGAGAAAGTATTTAAGAAAGTTATTCATTCACTGAGTGTTGATACTTTAATCCATCTTTAGATTCTGATTCATTCTTCAGTTGCCAAATCATAAAATTGACAACTGATTAGTTTATTAGTTTACTGACCCATGAAGATAAAAAAAAATATAAAACACAACTATACTGTAAAGTAGTTAGCTGATAAGTAACAAGAAATTGCAATATAGAAATGCCAAAAATGGTTTGAGTTAGTATAGAAACAATGACGACATTACACTTTGTCCACTTGAAAATTCTCCAATAACAAAGTTTGAGACGTCCTAATCTAAAAACGTGCTTATGTAAAAATGTGAATTGTTTCAGTGGTGATGGAGAGCAATTTTATACTATTTATTTAGCTTGTATTAATTCACCGTTTCACTGCTGTTGCTGCCTATGTTGTTAGGGCTCATTTCTCCACTGCAGCTTATGCATTTCCACTGTATCATTCCTGGATGTCTTTATCAGTCTTCAGTGTTCAATACATTTATTAGTCTTCAGTGTATCTTTAAAAAACAGAGTCCAGTACTGTAAGTGGTTAACATGGGTTCGTATGTGGTGTACTGGTAGCAAAACGACTACGTACGTGTGCGCGTGCCTCTGTTTGTACACACATGCGCGTGCGTCCATATCCATGCCCTTGCCTGAGTCGTGCAGCTCATTACGTTTGATTCATGCAGAGCTCCTGCTCCTGCACTGAGCACTTGGCGGACAGACGCGGAGTGCAGGCAGTAGTTTGCTGCTGCCGCTGCTGCTGCTGCTGCTGATACCGCGGGGTATCCGCTCAGTGCATCACAGTCCTCCTCCAGTGGCGGGGAAGCAGTCTGGGATTCCTTCAGTGCCCGGTGTGGGATGCGCATCTGGACCGTAGAGTTTCCAGGGGACAATTACGCGTGGAGGCGCTCTGTTGTACCTCTGCCTGTCCCCCTTCCCCCACAGAGGAAATAATCACACCGGTTGAGGACAGTTTACCTTTTTTTTCTTTTTTTTCCTTTTCTTTTTTTTTTGTTTGGTTATTTTGACAGAATGGCAGGCGCAAAGTGCCTTCTGAAAACACCGAGGTAAGAGACTGCTTAATATCCAACGATAAAAACACAGTGTCGATAAGCGTTGTCGCATATTTCCAAACAAAAGCAAGACAATATCTCTTTTAGCACTGAAATTTTATGTCTGATATTCAGTAGTTAACATCTCCTTTATAGTGTTTTTATTTATAGTGCCATTTAAATGTTTGTCCTCAATATCCCATTAATGGATTTGCTGTGATATTTGTAGCACTCTTCTAAAATAGAGTATTTTAGCTATTTTCACAAAAGCACAGGACTGAAATAGCTAAGTGTAAGGCGACAGTGCAGAATATCCTTAATGCCGTATTGGATCAAAGCATAGTGATTTTTTTTGGGCTGTGCAAAGTGTGTCTGTTTGTGTTTAGTAAAGCGCCCCAAAATCCATGCAGAGCGTTGCAGTAAAGCCGCTTTCACAGTAGACTGTCAGTGTGTGTGCAGTAAACAAAATATTTTAGCTTGCCTGGCCTGGCTGGAACAAATGTGTGTCTGATTTAAAAAAAAAAAGAAAAGAAAAGGGCAGCAGTTCAATTTTCACATCTCAGAACTCAGCTTCAGTCATTTCAAGTTATTGTCATCTGCGTTCTTTAGGACCTAAAACTTTCCACGCTGATTATTTAGTCCATTTAAACGCTTTCCAAAGCAGTTCAGTACAAAGGCTGCCACCAAAAGTTGCCTGTTTTCTGCACCATGTAGTCAACTGGGCAGGCTGGCCTTCAGAGTCTGGCGAAATCCTCAACCACCAGCTACAGTAAATTACAACAGGGGACCGGCGGCTGTCCTTGAAAGCCAGACATCTTCAGGGGTTTATTGTGTCCTCTCATCAGGTTTATTCCTGCTGGGTACCTGGGGCCCCGGGAGCACGAGAGCGCAAGGACCTGTCCATCATCACGGTGTGGTGATGGAAAGGTCGTTAAACGCAAAGATTAGAAAGGAGGTGGCGTGAGAAAATGTATCCCGCTGGTCTCCTCTATTTTACAGTGTTTTCCATTTCCATTTTTTTTACAGTGTCATTCGCTTCCAATATCCTGCATGTAACCAACATATTCACTGCAGAATCATTGTGTGTGTGTGTGTGTGTGTGTGTGTGTGTGTGTGTGTGTGTGTGTGTGTGTGTGCGCGCGCGCGTGCGTGTGTGTGTATTGGATGGGTGTTTTGATTTGTGCCTGGCCGACACAGCAGCCTATATAAAGCACATCACATCGCATCCACTTATCTCCTCTACATGATTTTTAGTGTGTCCAGCCATTCACTGCAAACTCACTTTTCCTGTGACACACTTATTTACATCATTAACTGCAAATAGATCCAGTCGTGTGATCCCTCCGGCGATTTCAAAATGGAATGCTTTTAATTTGCTTTGAAATATGCGGATTACAGAAAAAAACAGCTGCTCCTATTTAAATATGCATCCCCAGCCTCTTTATTTTCCAAATTGATCCTCATTAATGCCATTCTAGATAAGCTTCGATTTGGCTTATCTCAGTGAAAGCATGCATGGTGGATAATGATGCCATCTTGGGATTTTTGACTTTGGTATGTTGTCTTTTTTGGGCTTGCCATGGTCTGACAGACGTTCTCATCACTACAGTTTGTTGAATAATTTTGTTCTATGCACCAAATGTTGCATTTCCCTGTTTGTCCTCCTGTCGCCACTGCTTACAAATTTTATGATTTGGCAAAGTGGTGGTGATTTTTTGACACTTCAATGCTTTGTTGGAAACAGTATGTGTGTGACATCTATTTTCTGCAATACAGAAATTGGAAACTGGCTGCAGGCTCTCTTAAATGCACTAATAGCCCTCTGCAAAAAGCTGCAGTTCACTAATGGGTCCAACATGCAGTTGGCTTTGCCTTCTCTTCTTTGCTAGAGAGTCTGTGTCATGAGTGTATTTATCCAGCTCATGCAGAGAGAGAAGACATCACAGACATCCCTAAAGAAACATTAGCTACAATGATTTCCCATGAATGATAATGTGATAAACAGGTCTTGACGTCCAAAAACCGGCACCTAAAACTCTTTGCACTCCTTAGTAAATGATTGGCAATGTCATATTGTATGGCCATGAACTGGTACATTTTTAAAAGGGGAGGTGTTGAGTGTTTGACAAGAACTTACTCTGACAAAGTCAACTCCATGCCCTTTTTGCCTTGCAGTAACTTCCAGTCGTCTGCCATGTTTGAAGGCTCAGAGGCTGTCGAGGTGGAGGGAGGCAGCACAGACAGCACCGTGGCCTCGTCCATCAGCGCCTGTAAGAAGGTAAAAAAAAAAAAACAGAGCTGTGTTGTATGTGCTGTGCTGGAAATACACGTCTATCTACTTGTGTCTCCGCCTGTCTGCTGTGTGACCACTTCTTTTTGTCTTGTTTTTTCTCTGTCCATGTGTTTGTGCACCTGCCCATCATATCTGTCTCCTTGTCACTTTATCTTTTTGTGTGTTTCCAGCAGTGCCAGAGATTTTCATTTCCTCCTCCAGGGTGCCAGTGACACCCAGGGGTTGTGTAATAAGAGGCACAGCCAGGCCCTGGGGTCAGCCCAGTAGATTTATCATCTCCCAGTGCCAGAGAGACAGGAGGGGAAATGGTACAGATCAGTGGGCTGAGGTGGAGGCTAGATTGAATTTTCTTTCAAAGTGTGTGTAGATCTACTTGTGTGTGTCCCTTACTGTAAGTGTATGTGTGCAGGTGGACTCGCTGCTGTGTTCCTAATTAGCCTGCCGCTCATGATCTTAACTGACTTCCACTCCAGCGTCCTATAGAGGCACAAGGTGACAGCTTTGTTCAAATTGGAGCTCTGGCTCCTCTGACCTGTGCCCGCAGCCTTTGATACGATCGTTCTCAGTGAGATCAGCTGAGTCTACGTCACCTTTACCTGGCCGAGGGCCTGCACAGATGGCCCATTCCTGAGGGTGCAAGCATAAGGGGGGCATGATTTGTCACTAAAAATACACAGTGATGAGAGAACAACACACGTAATATCTGTCATACGTCAAAGTAACTGCATAAGAAGTATTTTATTTATAGCATGTGCTTTTAATCTTTTAACTGCTTACCTGCTGTGCCTTATTAAATAAACTACAGAAAACTTCCTTCTTTTTGTTTTACAACAAAACAAATAGAAGTATACCATATGGGTAAATTCTGAATTGTGATTAGCATCAGGGGAATGTTTAAATTCATCCTTGTAAACAAATTGGCTTTGTAACTGGGTGATTATTAAAGCTGCAAAGTCAATAGTCTGTGACAAATGAATGTGTCAGTCACCAGCACACTTGTCATTGACAAAAGCAGCTGCATGGCTGTGGGTTTCATACAAAAAGGCTTCATTAAAGTGTCCCTCCAGGGAGGAGACAATAACTGTTGTGTGTATATATAATGTGCAGTGTCTGGTTAGCTGACAGATTATTGATCCTGTGTCGCAGACACTTATCCTGAAGTGAAGGTTCTGGAGAAAGGTCAATTGATCCCATCTACCAGAGGGAAAACACAGAGTCTGGCAGAAGAAAGTGAATGAGTGACTCAGTTGGGGTGTGCACGTGTGTGTGTGGAGTCATTAAGGAAGCTCCATGTGTGTCCCTGTGTGGTGTGACTTCAGTGCTACTATACCTGAGCTGGGTTTATCTGTGTGCTGCAGGTTCTGTGCAGTAACAGTGTGCTGGACTCGTCCGAGTACTGGCTGAGGAATGAGAAGGCTCTGTGCAGACTGGGTCTGCTGGACGACGACACTGAAGGCAGCTGCACCATGGTGAGTAGCATACTGCGGGTGATGAAACATGTGCACACTAATGGAAACAAAGATGCACCAAGTCATTTCTAGTGTAGAGACCTAACGCTGCAGGAGGTATGTTTGTGCCCTGAAATGACAGTGAGGTAGGGGGCTGAATTTTCAGGTAGAAATGATGTGAGATGACATCGAAAAACTGCACACACTTCAGTGTGCTCCCTCTGAGTGGCTTGTAGGCATGGACATGGTTGGAAAAAAATGTTTTTGCAGCAGGTTGTTGCTGGTTCCTTGCTGCTATTTATCTGCCACAAGGTTTGATGTGTCTCTCGTATTGTGTTGAGAGAATGTTTGGACAAAATGGATGTGACTTAGTCCAGGACAATGGCTGCACCAGTCCTGAGCAGTGCAACTGTGAGATGTCACTTTTCTTTACTCTTTCTTTAAAACGCTAAAAATATCTGTCAATGGAGAAATAATTGTCCTGTATTTTTTCTTTTACTAAATTTTTTTTTTATAGTATCAAAGTAGAAGAGGAAAGTATTACTTTATGTGCAGCAACAGCTTGTGTGAGGAGTTAGTGATTAAGGCGGAAATGATGTTACACATAAATGCGCATGAACATCTGTGATATTCCCAGTGCAGTCCACCTTTTCACAGCAGGCCACACTGCAGCTCCACTGAAGCAGTTGGAATTTAAAGAACGACATAACAGCTGATCAAAATGCTGTTTTTTCTGACCCCCAGCAGTTTAACTTCTCATCTTGCTACAATGATGTAGAGTTGTACATTAGGGTGTGTCAGTGCACTGACATCACTGTGAGGTTAGTGCCTTGCTTATGGGCCTCATGCAGTTGATGGACAGGAAATATCCCCTTAAACGACTATTATTTAATTCATAAATGTCTAATTCATAAACAGTGTTACTTCCGATGATGTCAGTCAGTGTTTTTCCACTTACTTTATTGCCAGTTCTGTGAATGAAAAGAAGGATTTGGCTTGTGTTTTTAATTCTTGAAAATAATTTTTGCCTCTACTAATGGAATATCATTTCTCATAAGCACTTTGCTGCTTGTAATATACTAGATGATTTTCATTGAGCAGATGTTATAAATGATGATATTTTATTCTGCAGATTGTTAAAGGCTCAATTCAGTCTCAGCAGGTCCTTGGTGATCAAACCGTTAAAGGAAGATGGTTTTGTGAAGTAGATGCATCCCTGTTGTGGTAATTTCATCTCCCTCTGTGACTGAAAATAAAAAATCTGTCATAGAGTGGTTTTAATAGTTCATGATCATTTTCATTTATTTATGTGACTCAAGACCATGATCAGAACAAATTGATAACAAAACGGTGGCACAAGATTACAAATAACATTTGGATTATCTGATTGCAATAACAATATTAATTTAAACATAGATGATCGGCTTAAATAACCTTTCTCTATATTTCATTATGTTTATATTCTTACATGCAAACAAAATATGATACTCGTCCCCTACAGGATTATCATTACAAAGATCTTACATATCTTCTGGTTTCTGTCCAGCCCCCTTTATTGTCCAATGACCAGAGGAATTCTGATGTTGTTCACTTTAAACTTACACATAGCCTACCCACACTTTTAGTTTTTACACAAAAGATACTTCTTCAGTTTAAGCTTATTTAAATTCTACATAAATATCACATGATGTCAGACTCCTGAGCTCTGACACCATGTGAAGAACTGCTTATCCTGCAAGACCCTTAGTGCTTCTGCTCAACGTAATAACAATCACTTAATAAAAGCTATTTACGTAAGCCTCGATCAAATTACTCAATGTAAAAATTGTCTGACTTATACTTTGTTTACAGTGTTTTAATCACTGTAATCAACACCCCCTATTTCATTGGCATGGTTGCTAACTCCAGCTCCACACCCAGACATACAGACATCAATATGACACAAACCTACAACAACCTACGTACATAAATTCAGTCACTACACCATCTGTACACTGTAACTGTACATTTACTAAACAAAGCAGCGGTAGTGTCCTGCAGAGACTGAATTGAAAGAATGAATAGAAATCATACGCTGTCATTCAAAGTACAATTTAAAACACCACTTTTAAGTTTGTATCTTGGCACATAATATTGTAAATAAGCTATTTTCATACCGTCTTTGCCTCCATTGAGTGCATGTTGGAATAGATTTAGCAGAAACACAAGTCTTGAAACATCAAGATCAAACTGCGTGATCTTGTCCTGTGGGACAAATGATACAAAATTGGAGAAAACTCATAAAAATGACATTGAAATTTAAAAGAAGTTTGATATAGTCAACACAAATGACTCATCTACAGTTCTCCAGGACACTTTTTTATAGAATCTGCTATTTAGCAAAAGTATTCTGGACACGGTGGATGTGGGGATTTATAAAATACATCAAAAGTGAAAGCTAAAAAGAGAGGTTTAATCCTCTCTGTCACCCAGTTCTAACCCTTTGGTCACTCATACATTTTAAATGGCAAGTTAAGCATGAGTTGCTTTCAGGATTTGCATCACACAGGCACTCGTTTGTTTTTGTCAGGAGAAAAAACAGGCAAGTGTATCAGTTCAGTTAACAGGAGCAGTATATGTTGTGTGATTATAAACCAGATCATCAGGACCTAACTCAGATTTTCTTTATGGAAGAAAAGATTTGGATCTGTGTCCATGTTGTTGTTGGGCCTCATTAAAGAACATACCTGAAATACTAATCACTTCATCCGAACTGTTGTTTCTCATTAAGAACGACATATTCACCCACACTTCAATGATAGCCTAATAATATATCTAAATTTCATTCCCTCAGAGGTGAAGTCAATTTTCTCACCTCTTGCCAAATATCTCCTATGCTTCCCTCTTTCGTTGGTTTTTCTAAGATCCTACCTCTGGACTCTGAGCAGCACCGTGTCTGAGTCACGACCTGCACCTCACTGATCAGAGCCTCGGCTCAGTGATCCAGGTTCCATTGCAAGAGTAGTGGTGTCAGTCTCACAGATCTGGATTAAGTGTAGTCCTTAAAAAATTCTTCCCGCAGAGAGATTCTGAAGAACAGCCTCACACACTAGTAGTCTTTGCATGACTGTAGAATACTCGTCTCTCATTTCACAGCATAGTTAATGTTTTAATGGCAGGTCAGCGTCAGGAACCATAAATAACATAAGGATGATTAAACACAGCAAAGACCAGAACATGGTTTTCAAGCCTTATTTAAACGGTGCCATTTAAACTTCCTGCAGTTTGTCCTCACCATCAAATCATGCAACTTGAGTTACTTTTTTTATTTTTAATTCCTCTGTCATGGACTGAAGCTGGTTTGTCTTTTGAAGAATAAATGCCAGTAACACACAAAGTGTTTTGACATTTTTCCTATACTTCCCTAAAACATGCCTCAAGTGTTTGATAATCATTACCAAGGTAACAGGACTAGCAGTAATTTAGCAAAGAGCACCGTTCTCACACACTCATGTCGCACTTCATAAATGTGAGCAGCCACATGCTGAATTGAATGTTCCTAAAACACGCAGACACCAGCTGTATTATCTAGTACAAGTTGTACACACGACTCAAACTGTGTGTGGGTTATATGCATGAGCTTTTCAGAGGTGTTGGTGTTTTCTACAGCTCCTCACATATACTGATACAAGTTTTGGCAAATACAGAGCTCATTCATTAAAGTTTAATGGGTTTTCTGAGGGCAGCTGGTCTGTACATCAGCTCAAATGACCAAACACATCTCATGAAACAGATTTACGCATTGCACCTCAATGCTTTTCCTTGCCATCAGTCTTAACTTGAGATACTGTTTGTGACAAGTGCCAACTTGAAAACAAAGACATCACTCGCACTGTCCTTGTCTCTGCAGAACAGTCCGCTTCTCAAGCACCTACCTGGGATTGGGATTATACGGACAGTTTTATCTTGGTGAAATGTAAAAACAAAAGCAGCTTAATTTTCACAGTGTCTGTATTTAAAAGAGACAATGGTCATTCATTTTTGTTTTTTTTCTACTTTGTGATTGTTTTCTATGAATCAGGGGGAACTTGAATGCGGGTGTGAACAGATGCAGCCCGTCCTCCCGCAGCATCGCTCTTGGACTTTGACGTGACAAATTGCTCTTCTGACTCTCAATTCTCTATTCGGCTTTTCCGTGGTTCACATGGCCAATCAATCAGATGGCAGCTTACAATTGATGGCACTGTGTGAGAAATAAATTCTTCTGTCCTGGCCTGAACTGTACAGAGAGGCAGAAAGACGGCAAAGAAAAAAAAAGAAAAGAAAAACTGAAAAAACCAATGAATGCTGATCCAAAGAGAATGAGAGGAGTAGCCACTGAACCACACACAAACACTGGAAAGTGGAGAGTGATACAAAAACTCACAGACCACAGGGTAATGAAGAGAGGAAGCTGATTGTTTTCATGTTGTTGACTTGGCCTTTTGTTTAGCTTTAATTGACCAAAGTAATTATAGTATTGAGTTTTTGGGGTTTGGTTAAAGGTTAAAAACAGCATACTCTGATTACACTGGAAGCTGACTAATTAGAGATCTTTTTTTGATAATCCAAATTTACCCATATTATACCCCATTGTATTGAGTTTTCTAAGAAAATTCTTTTTTGAGATTCAAAAAAATCCATTGTTTATGTATTCAGGAAGAGGAATTGTCCCAAATAATATACCAAATACCCAAATAAAGGCCAAAGACTGTGAGCTAAATAAAAGATAAAAGCTTAGGATTTTCGCTCCATCACCCACCTCTGGCTGCATCATGTTGTCACCTTTGATCACTCACTCATGTTTTAATGCATGAAGTCACAGAGAAGTGTCATGTTGCTGTGATAGTCACACTGCATTTCATCACACCCCTGAGAGATTTGACAGGGTGAGCATTTTGAGGAGGAAGATGGGACCTTATAATTTTTTTCTTTGCGAAGCAGAACAGTTACCAAATCTCTGCATCTGATTTCCATGTATTTCTCTTAATCAATGTATTTATTTAGCTAATGTTAGTGTGTGCTTAAAGTTAAAACAGAATGAAGATGTTCTGCAGAGAAGCAATTAAAGTTATGTTAACGAACAAAAAGATCAAACCAGGAGGGAGCAACAGTCAAGTGTCCAGAATTAAACGCAATGCCAGCAGTTATTTTGGAAGAGTATTTATTGATTGCAGAAAATCTGTTTTTTTGACCGAACATTTTCAGTGTCCCTCCTCAACATCTGTCTTCCTCCTTTGAAGCTGTAGTCCCAGGAGGAGAGTGATCCATTCATCACCGGATTCAAACACTTCACACTCCGGGTAGAGTGTTGTGTCCTGACCTGTCCCATTCCAGCCCAGAGAGAGAGAGACCAGAATAAATATGCCATGTGCCGCGGCAGGAGCGCTGACTTACAGCAGGATCAGAGCAGGAAGACAAACTCTCTCCTTCCCTCTAAACCTAAACCTCTCCTCTACACCTTTAACTTCACAGTGTCTGTCTGACAAGATGAGAATATGCAGTCTTTGGTGCAGGGTCGTCGTCCAAAGTGTGACCTCTTTTCCCTAAAAGTTGAAGCCCTCCTCTGGGTAATACGAGTTCATCATGTGTGATTGAAAGCGAATATCTGTAGACAAAATGTGCACAAATGGGGAGTCTATGGACAAGTCTATAGTGCAAACAGGGTTGGGTTAATCTGAAGAGGCCACAGAGCAAAAATAAGGTGTGGGGACCTGTTCCAATCGTCGTCCCCAAAGTAGTTTTGGATATTTTGATTGATTTCAGGCAAATTTATTTAGAAAATAGAACTGTTCAAAATAGAGCTGTTCATCTACTCTGTGAGTGTCCCAGGGCACATCATAGATATTTCACAAATTCTTTTGGGGGGGTGGTCTAGAAGACAAAATTATAGTATTCTCTCTGGACAGAGGAAAACAACTAATGTTGTATTGAAAACTTTAGAGTGGGACCAGGTTTAATAGATAGAGTAATAAAGTGACTGTACATGACATTTACTGACTCAAAAAAGTCAATTTAGTGTTAAGCTACTCTTAGAGCCTTATTTCACATGCTCTCTTTTTCTGGACCTAGAGCAAAAAAATATTCTTATGGTGGCACTTAACAGTAAAACATTTTGAAAAACATGGCGAAACCATATCTTAGCACTTCTCCAAATGTGAAAACAGCACATTCAAATTTCTGCATTTCAAAGATGACAGAAGCTTCTCAACATCCACCAATCATCCACTCATAACCTGCTGTTAGCAAGTTTCATCATAGTCCTTTTTACTGATAAATGGAGGAACCTCTGGTGAATGTATACATTTTCTGACCCACAGGAGAACATATACACTCCCCAGAGATGCTATACATCCTCTGTTTTCAACATTTTTCCATAACATAGCCGTATTATTCAAGTCATGAGGAGAACCAGGACAGCATCAGCTTCTTGATGTTCGCTTTAGCCTGGGGCTAAAACGAAACATCCAAGCTGAGCAACTCACAGCCAAACATTAATTGTGAGTAAATGAGTGCGTGTGTGTGTGTTTGATACTCCTTATACTGCATATATCCTATTTCTTTGCGCAGTTGAAAGGCACAGCTGTATCAAGTACACACTGTTTTCACATATGTATTAAAGGACGGTGCATCCTACACTATCTTACTTTTACTGGTAAAACACTAGAAGCAAAATAGCAGTTAAATAGGAAGCAGCTCACTCAGGCAAAAAGCCTGAACAACCTCAATGTGCAGCATGTGAAATCTCATCATATGGTATTTCCTGTTGTGCTTCGTGAACAGCTGATGTTATGCATTTTATCAGCACTTAAAATTACGAACAGAAAATAAGGCTGTTTACATTCACCCGTACGTGAGATCAGCACGCCTGTCTGGTTCCTGCACCAGCACTGTTTAGCTTGTGGGTCGCATCACAAAATTAATATGGCAGAAGTCACTGAGCCTTAATGTTATTTCCCTCCAAGCTTCATTTGAATTCAATTAAACTTAAAATGGAATATAATTAAAGTTGCCAGCCACTGAGATAAGTCAAAACACTTTACAATGGAGGGAGCTATATTAAGTTTTGTGATTGAACCCTTGTTTGTGGCCAGCATTAGGGACATTTTACATGCAGCACCAGTAGAGCTTCACAGGGGTGTGGGAAATGGGAACTTATCTTTTGGACAGAAGACAATGACAGTACTAATACAGGGGTAAAGGAACTTAGCTGTGGTTGTATGATCAGTAGAAGCCTATATATAAGTCCAGTGAGTCCTGCACTAGTTTCTCATAACTGATCCACCTGCTGCCAAAACTGAAGTTTTTATTTCACTAATTCTTTTATGTAGCCATTTTTCATTGCACACAAAATAAGCATGGTAAAATGAAGGACTACGCAACTACAAAAATAGTTTTATGTTTCAAATCATGAAAAAGAGCAAAAAAAAAAAAAGTAGAGGGAAAAAAAAGGAGACAGAAGGACTGAGAGCAGCAGCTGTGTGTGGGAAGATCAGAGTAGTGAGCAGAGAGGGAGGGCTGCTGAGGAGGAATGAAGCTTTGATGGACAAAGGAGACTGACATGTTTGTAATGGTAATGTAATATTGTACTGAAACTGTGGCTAAGTATCTGAATAAGCTCTATTTGTAGGTGTGTGTGTGTGTGTGTGTGTGTGTGTGTGTGTGTGTGTGTGTGTGTGTGTGTGTGTGTGTGTGTGTGTGTAGAGGAAAGAAAGAAATCTGCCTGCCTGACAGTTTTGTATGTCCAAGGCCAAATAGGATTTTATGCATAAATATATTGGGACAATTCAACTCGTGTGTGTGTGTGTGTGTCTGTATTGTTAATGTATCGCAGACACACACACACACACTGTGCCTCCAATAATAACATGCTGTAGCTGAATCTGGCTCTTGGGTCTGCGCATCCACATCCCTACCAACTGAAGGGCTGAAAAACAACTACAGAGCTCACTTGTCAACAGAGCTATCAACTGAGCAAACTCCATCCACTGATAGAAAGTGTGATATGGTTGATGGTTGATTTGGTTGGTTCGTAAGCTAGTAAGTGGGTGGGGGGACAAAACTAGTACGTTGGCTTGAGTTGGAATCGTTTTGTCAAACTACTACTTTCAAGGTCAAGAATGAAAATAAAGCAGCCCCTAACACTGACTGGACAAAACTGCAGCATGTAACTGCTTTATTTTATAGTACTGGCATGGTTACTGGCATCCCTTTACAAAGAATCCCTAAGATGGCCTTCATGTTACCTTGCAGAACCATCTATTCAAGCATTCACATTTTTTTGAAGGTGAAACTAAAACACGCCTCTGTTGCTGCCCGTTGCCTCTGAGCCTCTTTTGAGATCCCCGTTGCTGCTGTCCAGTTTGGTCTTGGCGGTCCATGAGCACAGGTGGCCAGAGTCACCCTGAGTTTCACTTTGGCTCGCTGGGCCAATGTTGAGCACAGATGTAGATTAGCATGAGTTGAGCACCTAGTGATGCGAGAAAGCTTGGAGAGTTACCAAGGTCTCTGCTGCAGCTACTGAGTGGAGATAACACGATGGGAAAAAACTGATGTTTATATCAAGAATGTTGAACCTATATGTTGTTTTTTGCATGGATGTCAAAAGTTTTTAAATCTGACACTGATTTTGATCTCAGATTCATAAAGTGGCCAGATACACAACTCCAAATCAATGTCAATATGCTCTGTATCTGCTGAATGGGTTAAATAAGTTTGATGTATCATCTTAAAAGGTAGTAATATGTCAATATGTCAGTGTTGTGTTCCGAGCTTGTTTCTAATGCCCCAAAGTGGCCAGAAATCAGTTATTGGAGGTTTAACTGTGTAGTCTTACTTGTAAACTTAACAACAACACTACTTCTCCTAACAGTGTTATGACCGCTCAACTCTCTCATCCAGAGCACTTTTCAAGCCCTTGAGTGTACCACTTTGCTTTCACCGTATCAGTTTATCCCCACATCATCACGTTATTACTTTCACCCTCTCTGTCTTTGTATGTCTTTTCCTCCCTCGCTCTTTATATCCCTCAGCTGATGTTTACGTGGTCAGTCCTTCAGAGACAGGCTGATGCAAGCTAGTGTTGTCTAGCATGTCTGTGAAAAAGTGATAGAATCGGAGCATGTCCCTGGGCTCGTCTCACACATGGACACAGAGAGGACTAGACGGTCCTCAAATGTCCCAAATTTAGAACAACTGCCTCTCAGCTCTTGCCGTCTGATGGGGTTAAATTGCTTTGACCCTTCTCAAGGTCAAAATCGTGGATCACTTGCTTCGCTTTTGCCTCAATCTGAGTGTTATCTGCAGGCGAGGTGCTGGCAGGGGGAAGATGTCATCACTGCTTTTCCGGGATGATTTCCAATATTGGTACGAGTGAACACTGCTGAGGTTCTCCTGAGCAAGGGCCTCATACCTCCTGTTCTTATGTTGTGGTATGGATAGAAATGCTTCCACCT
Organism: Seriola dumerili; assembly: GCF_002260705.1. NCBI lineage: Eukaryota > Metazoa > Chordata > Actinopteri > Carangiformes > Carangidae > Seriola > Seriola dumerili. The sequence continues at coordinate 324,721 of NW_019174377.1, read as the reverse complement.
GTATTATACAAGCATACAGTATATCCATATCATATACCATTTGTTTTCAGTAAAAGGTGCAGAATAATCTCAGGTCCTATGTGTATGTCATTGACATTTAACAGCTATTCTGACAGGTCCTCATCACACTCACTAAACTGATCTGAAAAACAGATGCCAATGAGCAAACTGTTTATCCTCCTCAGGCTGTCATTTTGAGGGAAAGGTAACAAAGGAGGAAGCGTCTTGGTATTCAGATAAATGTTACAGGTGACATATGCAGTCCATGAAGGGCAGAGGAGGAAAACACTTACACACACACACACACACACACACACACACACACACACACACACACACACACACACACACACACAGTATGATCAGGGTTAGATGGGAAAACCTTTTCAAATATTCTTTCATTGTCAGCTGTCATTGACTTCACATTTTTTTATACTTGACTGAATCAATTTTCAAGCATCAAAATTTCATCACATTAGACGTGCTAGTTTGGAAAATATTGTGTTTGACTGCAGGATGCCAGATTGGAGGTGAGGGGGAAATTGGCCTGTTTTGAAAGTGCTGCATTACCGAAGGACATTTTAGCGCATGCGATGCAGCTTTGCAGACAGGTTTTGTCGTTCCCTGGTATTGTTGCCTATTAATCTTAGCTTTTACTTTGATGACTCAAACCCACTGTCTGACTGTTTTAAAGGTAGGAAAATACACAAAGTGCCTCAAAATTACAGCCTTATTTCCAAATATATGCACGTGAGTATATTGACCTATTTATTGCATTTATTTCTTCTTTGCTTCACTTCCAGCTAGAAAACAAACAGACAACGTGATATGCAGGATCTATTGTGGTGTCTATACCTTGACATGACTTTCTGGGAAAAGATCTCGATAAATACGACACAAGACACGTGAAAAAAAAAAAGATGAAAATCATGCTATCTCACAAGCGCAGAGGCTGTTTAGAAGCCTGGCAGGATGAATCAAGCACACCTCAGGTAGTTCAAAGGAAATTATTTCAAACACCGATGTGTGTCAAGATGGGATTATTTGAAACTATATATATATTTTTTGCAGGTCTAGAGAGGAGAGAAGGTGGGAAGATAGCAGCAGGTAGAGCGGGTATACAGATGGCACAGGAAAAATAGAGACGGCAGAGTCCTACCTGGGCCTGTTTTACACTGAAAAGACTGAGAACGCCTCAGTGAGTCACATTACAACTAGGTTTGATTATTGATGACAAGCATGGTAGCATTTAGATGTTAAACATATATAGAAAAGTATATGTTCCTGACTGAGACACAAAAATGTCACTTCTCCCAAAGCACTTCACAGTACCCTGCACACACATGCTGAGTATGGGTGCTCAAGTGGGAAATAACCCCCTCTCTCCCTCCCCCTCAAGTGCTGCTGCTGCTGCAATGCTTTATCCTTTTAGCCACACAGGACTAACTTGGCTATGCAGACTCAGATCAGAAGCTTGTGTGCTGTAGAATCAAACAGCAGACGTCGGACAGTCCCAGACTCCCAACACTGACACGAGGACTCCATCACAGACCATTAAACCTGCAGCCGGAGGCAAAGGCGGGTGAGATGGGAAGAGAAGGGGCACATCGAGTGTGACAGGGACAGAGTGAGGGAGTGGAGACAGAGGAAGACGAAAGCAGGAAAAAGGATGATAGGGATGGAAAGACATTCTGGTTTACACCTACACCTGCAGTGAAGCAAGGGAGTCTTCTTAGAAAGGGCTCTACCAATGAGAGACAGTGCAGTTACAGTGGTTATTCAGACACGACAAACTGCTGTACTTTTTAAATGGAGAGTCACTTAGAGGAAAGCTATCATTCTGTCAGGATTTGTAACAAAGAAATGGCACTTGTTGGCTACTCCTGCTCAGCTTTTGTGGTCTAATTTGTCCATCGCTGTAACTCTCTGTCTTTCTTTCTCTCTCTCTCAGATTTGTTTTGTAAATCTGGACCCTCAGAAAACGGACTGTCGTGATGACAAAAACAACAAGGTGAGCTGCTTCCTCATTCTTTCCCTCCTCCTCCTCCTCCTGTCCCTCCTGCGTGCGCCCCCTTTTCTTTCCCACCCACTTTTCATCCCCCAGGAGTTCATTGTATTTCACATATAAACACTGGCTGAGTTGCCATGGATTCAGGATCATTACCCAGAATTAGAGGGTTGATTTGTTTAGATAGTATGCAGATTTAGCAGCCTTTTGCAGCTGGTGGTGCCACTGGTGGGCGATCAATAATCATTCCACATGGTTCAAGACTCCTTACAGGAAGGATTTTATAATTATGTGTCTCTGAGTTGGAAGGACAGAGAACACATTATGTTCAGTTTTGAAGTTACTCGAAGAAAAGCTTTTTGTGTTATCATCCAGCATTGTTTCTTTGTGCTCGGCATGTCTCCTGCAGAAACTGGCTTCAGTGTCTCCAGATCTGCCAAAGCTTGTTGAATTACTTACGGTACACCAGCCGAAAGAAAATGAGATCCTACTGCTCGGCGGCCTGGAAGCCTCAGACGCCTGCCAAACACACCCACACTCCCCCTCTCAGGTGAGTCTTGCAGTGATGTCTTCAAATCCTTGCGAGCATTTTCAGGCTTTGAATTAACTGGCCCCACAGTACAAGGCAGAGAGTGCAAACTGTTCTTTACTTGTGTACAACAATTTTGTGTGATTAGATTTAAACCTTTCGTGCTGGGAACAATCCACAGAAGTAGGCACATCCTCTCCCTTTCACTCTAAGAAAACCAATTTTTGCATGTACAGGAAATAACACTTGCAGGTACAGAAAAATATACTGTATGACATAACATTTTTATCTCAGAATACTTTGAAACATTTAACAGACATAAAAATACACAAACACTTAAGGATATCTAACATCCCTTACTAGTTTTATTGGAAGTTTTCTTTAAGTACAATGTTCCGTTACAGCCATTGACCATCCATAGACTTTTTGAGGCTCACCACATCACTGCATAAAACCACTGTTAGAATCAATACACAGCCTGAGGAGCCTGCACAGACAATTAAACTTGCATGAGCAAGTCCATTGAGTTTATAGTATCTTGAATAAAAGGGGGAGAAACAGCCATTGTAGCTACATAGACTCACTAAAGGTTTAAGATGTTTGTATTATTATAGCTCATAATTTGTGACTTAAAATAATGTACATGTGTTGTCAGCTGTGAGTTTATGCATGATTGGTGTGCACCTTTTGTGTGTGTCTGCAGGAAGAGTTTTGTATACATGATGTGTGTGTTATTATGTGTCTCTGTGTGTGCATGCATAATAGGTATCTGTACATGTTCCATTCAGGGTGGGCAGCAGAGAAGCACAGGTGTGTGCCTGGTTCAGTGTTCAGGGCAGAGACGCTCTACCCAGCCCGGCAGCATCATCTTTGAGATCAACAAGTTCCTGATCGGTTTGCAGTGGGGAAAGGAGCGGCAGCATCAACAGGGCCGAGCAGCAGGGCAGCGGATTGAAGATGACACCAATCGCTCCATCTCGTCCATAGAAGAAGACTTCCTGACTGCTTCAGAACACCTTGGAGATGACAGCGAGGACGATGGCTTCAGAAATGGTGAGCCTCATTACCTCCATCATAGAGGTTTTCTTTTCAAGTGCATATGTGTGTCAGCTGGCAGGATATCTCAAATGGGTTTCTCAATATTTTAACATTAAGTATCTTGACTATTTTCTCTTGAACCACTGCACATGAAAAGAAAATTCTGATAGAGATTAAGATCCAGCCAAGGGCGTAGGATTGCATATGGGCGATAGGGAAATGTATTATATTTTGGGAGGATAGAATTGTTGCTACTAATATTTGAGTGAACTTCTTTACACTATATCTGGAATTAAGTCATATTAGATCATTCCAAAGTGCCTTCCAAAGGGCTACATCTCCAAGACAAATGAGTTAGTCATGTTAACATTTGATTTACTAAAACAGCGGTGGCTACCTGAAGACTCACATCATGATCATGATCACCAACACTATGGGGTTTGTTATGACTTACTCATTTTTTGAATATTAATGCCTTACTATACTGTGACGTTTTTTTGCCTTTTAAAGCTTTACTATACTATGACGTTTTTATGACTTTTTAAGCCTTGCTATAAGATGCTGTTTTTATGCCTTACTATACTATGTCTTTTTTATGCCTTTTTATACTGTAAAATTTTGGAGCCTTACTATACTATGACATTATTTTGACCTTTAATGCCCACTATACTATGACATTTTTATGAATTTTCATGCCTTACTATACTATGACGTTTTCATGCCATAGCATACTATGTTGCTTTTAATGACATTTTATGCGTTTTTATTCCTCACTATTCTATGACGTTCCTATGTCTTACTATAATATGACATTTTTATGAATTTTGATACCTTACTATACTATGTCATTTTTATTCCTGAGTATACTATGTTGTTTTCATGACTTTTTATGCCTCACTATACTATAACTTTTCTATGCCTTACTATACTATGACTTTCTTATTACTTTTTATGCCTTACTATGCTAGACTTTTTTATGATTTTTTTATACTATGACGTTTTCTTTCCTTTAATGCTTTACTATACTATGATTTTTTTATGACTTTTTATGCCTTACTATACTGTTACTGTCTCATGCCTTACTATACTATGACTTTCTTATTACTTTTTATGCCTTACTATGCTAGACTTTTTTATGATTTTTTTATACTATGACGTTTTCTTTCCTTTAATGCTTTACTATACTATGATTTTTTTATGACTTTTTATGCCTTACTATACTGTTACTGTCTCATGCCTTACTATACTATGACGTTTTTGTGACTTTTTATGCTTTATTATACTTTGGCATTTTTTTGACTATTTATGACTTACTATACAATGACATTTTTATGCTTTACTATACTATGAGTTTTTATGCCTTTTTATACCTTATTATACTATGACATTTTTTTTACTTTTAATGCCTTACTATACTTTGATGTTTTTATGCCTTTTTATGCCTTACTATACTGTGATGTTTTTATGCCTTACTATACTATGACTTTTTTTTATGCCTTACTATACTATGACTTTTTTATGCCTTCCTATACTTTGACGTTTTTGTGACTTTTTATGCCATACTATACTATGACATTTTTATGCTTCATTATACTATGACTTTTTTATGCTTTACTATACTATGTCTTTTTTATGACTTTTCATGCCTTACTTTACTATGACGTTTTTACGCCTTGCTATACTATGACGTTTTTATGCCTTTTTATGCCTTATTATACTATGACATTTTTTGACTTTTTATTCCTTACTATACGATGACATTTTTATGCCTTACTATGCTATTACTTTTTTATGACTTTTTATGCCTTACTATACTATGACGTTTTTATGCTTTACTATGCTAGACTTTTTAATGTTTTTTATATACTGTGACGTTTTTTTTCTTTTTTATGCTTTACTATACTGTGACTTTTTTATGACTTTTTAAGCCTTGCTATACTATGATTTTTTATACCTTACTATACTATGTTTTAATGCGTTACTGTACTATGACATTTTTATGCCTTTGTATGCCATACTATACTATGACGTTTTTATGACTTTTTATGCCTTACTATACTATCACTGTTTGTACCTTACTAAACTAGGACGTTTTTATGACTTTTTATGCTTTACTTTAACAACGTTTTTACGCCTTACTATACTGTGACGTTTTTATGCCTTTTTATGCCTTATTATACTATGACATTTTCTTTACTTTTAATGCCTTACTATACTTTGATGATTTTATGCCTTTTTATGCCTTACTATACTATGACGTTTTTATGCCTTACTATACTATGATTTTTTATGCCTTCCTATACTTTGACGTTTTTGTGACTTTTTATGCCTTACTATAGTATGACATTTTTATGCTTTACTATACTATGACTTTTTTATGCTTTACTATACTATGACTTTTTTATTACTTTTCATGCCTTACTTTACTATGACATTTTTATGCCTTACTATACTATGACTTTTTGTGCCTTTTTATGCCTTACTATACTATGACGTTTTTATGCCTTACTATACTATGACTTTTTTTATGCCTTACTATACTATGACTTTTTTTATCCCTTCCTATACTTTGACGTTTTTGTGACTTTTTATGCCTTACTATACTATGACGTTTTTATGCTTTGTTATACTATGACTTTTTTATGCTTTACTATACTATGACTTTTTTATGACTTTTCATGCCTTACTTTACTATGACGTTTTTACGCCTTACACTACTGTGACTTTTTTATTACTTTTTATGCCTTACTTTAGTATGATGTTTTTATGACTTACTAAATTATGACTTTTTATGCCTTACTATACTGTGATGTTTTTATGCCTTACTATACTATGACGTTTTTTGGACTTTTTTTGCCTTACTTTATTTTGTCTTTTTTATGCCTTACTATACTATGACTTTTTTGACTTTTTACGCTTTACTATACTATGAATTTTTATGCTTTACTATACTATGACTTTTTCTGCCTTACTATACTATGTCATTCTATCTTTTTTTATCACTTACTATATTATGACGTTTTTATGCCTTACTATACTATGACGTTCTATATTTTTTATGACTTACTATATTATGACGTTTTTATGCCTTACTATACTATGATGTTTTTATGACTTTTTATGCCTCACTATACTATGATGTGTTTATGCCTTCCTATACTATGACTTTTTTATGCTTTACTATCCTATGACGTTTTTATGCCTTACGATACTATGACGTTTTTATGCTTTACTATACTATGACTTTATTATGCCTTACTATACTATGATTTTTTTTTACCTCTATGACTTCCTATATTGTGACTTTTTATGCCTTACTATACTATGATTTTTTTTTTACCTCTATGACTTCCTATATTATGACTTTTTATGCCTTACTATACTGTGATGTTTTTTGACGTTTTATGCCATACTATACTGCGACGTTTTTTGACATTTTTATGCCATACTATACTATGACATTTTTTGTCATTTTTATGCCTTCCAATACAATTTCATCTGATGCCTTACCATACTATGACGTTTTTATGACCTTTTATGCCTTAATATACTATGATGTTTTTTTTTATTTTATGCCATAGTATACTATGATGTTTTTTTGACATTTTATGCCATACTATGCTATGATGTTTTTTGGCATTTTTATGCCTTACTGTAGTATATTGTTTTATTCCTTGCCATACTATGATGTTTGTATGACCTTTTATGCCTTAATATACTATGATGTTTTTTTGACATTTTATGCCATACTATGCTATGATGTTTTTTGGCATTTTTATGCCTTACTGTAGTATATTGTTTTATTCCTTGCCATACTATGATGTTTGTATGACCTTTTATGCCTTAATATACTATGATGTTTTTTTGACATTTTATGCCATACTATGCTATGATGTTTTTTGGCATTTTTATGCCTTACTGTAGTATATTGTTTTATTCCTTGCCATACTATGATGTTTGTATGACCTTTTATGCCTTAATATACTATGATGTTTTTTTTTAATTTTATGCCATAGTATACTATGTCTTTTGACGTTTTTATGCGATACTATACAATGATGTTTTTTGTCATTTTTATGCCATACTATACAATGACGTTTTTTGTCATTTTTATGCCTTCCAATACAATTTCATTTGATGCCTTACCATACTATGACGAGTTTATGACCTTTTATGCCATAGTATATTATGACGTCTTCTAACAGTTTTATGCCATACTATACAATGACGTTTTTTGTCATTTTTATGCCTTCCAATACAATTTCATTTGATGCCTTACCATACTATGACGAGTTTATGACCTTTTATGCCATAGTATATTATGACGTCTTCTAACAGTTTTATGCCATACTATACAATGACGTTTTTTGTCATTTTTATGCCTTCCAATACAATTTCATTTGATGCCTTACCATACTATGACGAGTTTATGACCTTTTATGCCATAGTATATTATGACGTCTTCTAACAGTTTTATGCCATACTATACAATGACGTTTTTTGTCATTTTTATGCCTTCCAATACAATTTCATTTGATGCCTTACCATACTATGACGAGTTTATGACCTTTTATGCCATAGTATATTATGACGTCTTCTAACAGTTTTATGCCATACTATACAATGACGTTTTTTGTCATTTTTATGCCTTCCAATACAATTTCATTTGATGCCTTACCATACTATGACGAGTTTATGACCTTTTATGCCATAGTATATTATGACGTCTTCTAACAGTTTTATGCCATACTATACAATGACGTTTTTTGTCATTTTTATGCCTTCCAATACAATTTCATTTGATGCCTTACCATACTATGACGAGTTTATGACCTTTTATGCCATAGTATATTATGACGTCTTCTAACAGTTTTATGCCATACTATACAATGACGTTTTTTGTCATTTTTATGCCTTCCAATACAATTTCATTTGATGCCTTACCATACTATGACGAGTTTATGACCTTTTATGCCATAGTATATTATGACGTCTTCTAACAGTTTTATGCCATACTATACAATGACGTTTTTTGTCATTTTTATGCCTTCCAATACAATTTCATTTGATGCCTTACCATACTATGACGAGTTTATGACCTTTTATGCCATAGTATATTATGACGTCTTCTAACAGTTTTATGCCATACTATACAATGACGTTTTTTGTCATTTTTATGCCTTCCAATACAATTTCATTTGATGCCTTACCATACTATGACGAGTTTATGACCTTTTATGCCATAGTATATTATGACGTCTTCTAACAGTTTTATGCCATACTATACAATGACGTTTTTTGTCATTTTTATGCCTTCCAATACAATTTCATTTGATGCCTTACCATACTATGACGAGTTTATGACCTTTTATGCCATAGTATATTATGACGTCTTCTAACAGTTTTATGCCATACTATACAATGACGTTTTTTGTCATTTTTATGCCTTCCAATACAATTTCATTTGATGCCTTACCATACTATGACGAGTTTATGACCTTTTATGCCATAGTATATTATGACGTCTTCTAACAGTTTTATGCCATACTATACAATGACGTTTTTTGTCATTTTTATGCCTTCCAATACAATTTCATTTGATGCCTTACCATACTATGACGAGTTTATGACCTTTTATGCCATAGTATATTATGACGTCTTCTAACAGTTTTATGCCATACTATACAATGACGTTTTTTGTCATTTTTATGCCTTCCAATACAATTTCATTTGATGCCTTACCATACTATGACGAGTTTATGACCTTTTATGCCATAGTATATTATGACGTCTTCTAACAGTTTTATGCCATACTATACAATGACGTTTTTTGTCATTTTTATGCCTTCCAATACAATTTCATTTGATGCCTTACCATACTATGACGTTTTTATGACCTTTTATGCCATAGTATATTATGACGTTTTTTTGACATTTTATGCCATAGTATATTATGACGTCTTCTGACAGTTTTATGCCATACTATACAATGACGTTTTTTGTCATTTTTATGCCTTCCAATACAATCTTATTTGATGCCTTACCATACTATGACGTTTTTATGACCTTTTATGCCTTAATATACTCTGATGTTTTTTTTTAATTTTATGCCATAGTATACTATGTCTTTTGACGTTTTTATGCGATACTATACAATGATGTTTTTTGTCATTTTTATGCCATACTATACAATGACGTTGTTCTTGGCATTTCGATGCCTAACTATACTATACTGTCATATGAACTTTTATGCTTTAATATACTATGATGTTTTTTTGACATTTTATGCCATAGTATACTATGACGTTTTTTGACAATTTCATGACATACTATACTATGACGTTTTTTGGCATTTTTATGCCTTACTGTACTATATTGTTTTATTCTTTACCATACTATGACGTTTTTATGACCTTTTATGCCTTAATATACTATGATGTTTTTTTGACATTTTATGCCATAGTATACTATGACGTTTTTTGACAATTTCATGACATACTATACTATGACGTTTTTTGGCATTTTTATGCCTTACTGTACTATATTGTTTTATTCTTTACCATACTATGACGTTTTTATGACCTTTTATGCCTTAATATACTATGATGTTTTTTTTGACAATTTATGCCATAGTATACTATGATGTTTTTTGACATTTTTATGCCATACAATACAATGACGTTTTTTGTCGTTTTTATGCCTTCAAATACAATCTTATTTGATGCCTTACCATACTATGAGGTTTTTATGAGCTTTTATGCCTTTATATACTGTAATGTTTTTTTGACATTTTATGCCATAGTATACTATGACGTTTTTTGACATTTTTGTGCCATACTATACAATGGCGTTTTTTGTCATTTTTATGCCTTACAATACAATTTCATTTGATGCCTTACCATACTATGACGTTTTTATGACCTTTTATGCCTTAATATACTATGATGTTTTTTTGACATTTTATGCCATAGTATACTATGACGTTTTTTGACAATTTCATGACATACTATACTATGATGTTTTTTGGTATTTTTATGCATTACTGTACTATATTGTTTTATTCTTTACCATACTATGACGTGTTTATGACCTTTTTATACCTTAATATACTATGATGTTTTTTTTTTGACATTTTAGCCCATAGTATACTATGACGTTTTTTGACATTTTTATGCCATACTATACAATGACGTTTTTTGTCATTTTTATGCCTTCCAATACAATCTTCTTTGGCGCCTTACCATACCATGAGGTTTTTATGACCTTTTATGCCTTAATATACTATGATGTTTTTTTGACATTTTATGCCATAGTATACTATGACGTTTTTTGGCATTTTTATGCCTTCCAATACAATCTTCTTTGGTGCCTTACCATACCATGAGGTTTTTATGACCTTTTATGCCTTAATATGCTATGATGTTTTTTTTTGACATTTTCTGCCATAGTATAGTATGACGTCTTTTGACATTTCCATGACATACTATACTATGACGTTTTTTGGCGTTTTTATGCCTTACTGCTATGATGTTTTTTTTTGACATTTTCTGCCATAGTATAGTATGACGTCTTTTGACATTTCCATGACATACTATACTATGACGTTTTTTGGCGTTTTTATGCCTTACTGTACTATATTGTTTAATTCTTTACCATACTATGACGTTTTTATGACCTTTTATGCCTTAATATGCTATGATGTTTTTTTTTGACATTTTCTGCCATAGTATAGTATGACGTCTTTTGACATTTTTATGCCATACTATACAATGATTGTTTTTTGTCATTTTTATGCCTTCCAATACAATTTCAATATATGCCTTACCATACTATGACGTTTTTATGACCTTTTATGCCTTAGTATACTATGATGTTTTTTTGACATTTTTATGCCATACTATACAATGACGTTTTTTGTCATTTTTATGCCTTCCAATACAATTTCAATATATGCCTTACCATACTATGACGTTTTTATGACCTTTTATGCCTTAGTATACTATGATGTTTTTTTGACATTTTTATGCCATACTATACAATGACGTTTTTTGTCATTTTTATGCCTTCCAATACAATTTCAATATATGCCTTACCATACTATGACGTTTTTATGACCTTTTATGCCTTAATATACTATGATGTTTTTTTGACATTTTATGCCATAGTATATTATGACGTCTTCTGACAATTTCATGAAAAACTATACTATAATGTTTTTTGGCATTTTTATGCCTGACTGTACTATATTGTTTTATTCTTTACCATACAATGACGTTTTTATGACCTTTTATGCCTTAATATACTATGATGTTTTTTTGACATTTTATGCCATAGTATACTATGACGTCTTTTGACATTTTTATGCCATACTATACAATGACATTTTTTCATTTTTATACCTTCCAGTACAATTTCATTTGATGCCTTCTCATACTATGAGGTTTTCATGACCTTTTATGCCTTAATATACTAAGATGTTTTTTTGACATTTTATGCCATAGTATACTATGACGTTTTTTGACAATTTTATGACATACTATACTATGATGTTTTTTGGTATTTTTATGCATTACTGTACTATATTGTTTTATTCTTTACCATACTATGACGTGTTTATGACCTTTTTATACCTTAATATACTATGATGTTTTTTTTTTGACATTTTAGCCCATAGTATACTATGACGTTTTTTGACATTTTTATGCCATACTATAAAATGACGTTTTTTGTCATTTTTATGCCTTCCAATACAATTTCATTTGATGCCTTACCATACTATGACGTTTTTATGAGCTTTTATGCCTTAATATACTATGATGTTTTTTTGGAATTTTTATGCCGTCCTATACTATGACGTTTTTTGGAATTTTTATGCCTTCCAATACAATTTCATTTGATGCCTTACCATACTATGTTGTTTTTATGACCTTTTATGCCTTAATATACTATGACGTCTTTTGACATTTTTATGCCTTCCAATACAATTTCATTTGATGCCTTACCATACTATGTTGTTTTTATGACCTTTTGTGCCTTAATATACTATGACGTCTTTTGACATTTTTATGCC